>NC_041224.1:122327655-122347448 GCF_002837175.3 Physeter macrocephalus | reverse complement strand
CTCCGGACGCGCAGGCTCAGCGGCCATGACTCACGGGCCCAGCCGCTCCGCGGCATGTGGGATCCTCCCATACCGAGGCGCGAACCCGGTTCCCCTGCATCGGCAGGCGGACGTGCAACCACTGCGCCACCAGGGAAGCCCTGTAAATTTTTCTTTTTATTATTATTTATTTATTTATTTTTGGCTGCATTGGGTCTTCATTGCTGTGCACGGGCTTTCTCTAGGTGCAGTGAGCAGGGGCTACTCTTCATTGAAATGTGTGGGCTCCTCATTGCAGTGGCTTCTCTTGTTGTGGAGCACAGGTTCTAGGTGCGCTGGTTTCAGTAGTTGTGGCACACGGGCTCAGTAGTTGTAGCTCACGGGCTCTAGAGTGCAGGCTCAGTGGTTGTGGTGCACGGGCTTAGTTGCTTCACAGCATGTGGGATTTTCCCGGACCAGGGCTGGAACCTGTGTTCCCTGCACTGGCAGGCAGATTCTTAACCACTGTGCCAGTAGGGAAGTCCCAACCTGTTAATTTTTCAAAGAACAAAAGTTTGAAGAGCATAATTTCAAAATGTGTTTACAGTTAATTGGCTAATAACATTTAAGCACAGTGTCAAAGGGTTAAACTAAGTCATTCTGCCCATTTCTAAGAGGTTCCACTAGGAATATTTCAAATGAAAACTCTGTTATTGTCAAAACATCAGGCTACTCCTTATCTTCCTTTAGAAAGCCGTGTTAGGTTATTCTGGTAGGCTGACAATGGTTCCCCAAATATATCAGGTTGTAAATCCAGGAACTTGTAAATGTTACCTAATAAGCAAAAAGGTCTTCACAGATGTGATAAAGATAAGGGTCTTGAGATGGAGAGATCATCCTCAATTAACCAGGTGGGCCTTAAATGTAATTATATATATACTTATAAGAAGGAGATTTAACTACACGTAGAAGAAAAAGTGATATAAAGACAGAGCAGAGAGAGATTTAAAGATGCTGGTTTTTAAAGATTGGAGTGGGGCTTCCCTGGTGGCACAGTAGTTGAGAGTCCGCCTGCCACTGCAGGGGATACGGGTTCGTGCCCCGGTCCGGGAGGATCCCGCATGCCGCGGAGCAGCTGGCCCCATAAGCCATGGCTGCTGAGCCTGTGCGTCCGGAGCCTGTGCTCCGCAACGGGAGAGGCCACAGCAGTGAGAGGCCCACGTAACGCAAAAAAAAAATAAAAGTAAAAATAAAAAAAAGATTGGAGTGATGTGGCCAGAAGCCAAGGAATGCTGGCAACCACCAAAAGCTAGAGAGGCAAGGAATGCATTCTCTCCTAGAGCCTCCAGAGGGAATGTCACCCTGCCAACACCTTGATTTCAGCGTAGTGATAAAGATTCTGTACTTCTGGCCTCCAGAACTGTAAGAGAATAAATTTCTGATGTTTCAAGCCACCAAGCTTGTGGTAATTTGTTACATCAGTTACAGGAAAACAATACAGGTGCTAAATATCAACACTGAAAATTGTATAATATCTCTAAAAATAATACCCTTTTTGCAAACTTGTAAGTTTATTTTCCCAATTGATATTATGGATTGTGGCATTTTATAGAACACAGAAGTATTCACAGAAAGTAGAAAGATAAAACAAATACTAGAACATAATTTATATGGTTCATCATGGGGACCTTAAAAAATACAAGTTTGTGATTTTCTATTCTCAAGTTATCTTTTGTCTGCTAAGGGCTGGGCTTTAATATTCACTAGATCTTAAAACTTCAAGTGGTGTTAAAAATGGAATGTAAGGCTTCTAACACAAAAACTCAAATAAAGAGTATAAAAAGCATTTATTTAATTCATTAAGGATTATTTTAAATGAAAATATATAGGGATATATTGAGATTTCAGAGGGTTCTCAAATAAAACCTAAGTGCCTTATGGTAATTCATTAATCCACTTATCCTCAGTGAATGCTTGAGCTAATTTTAGCATATTGTATTCTCAATGAATATGCCCCAATTCACCCAAAAGATTAATAGTTTATCCAATGCATTCTAATCAGGTACAAATACACAAAGCAATGTACTAGTTGCTGATGTTGGGAGGTGGAGGAGTGAGCCACAGAAAGCAAAAACTTTTCAGTGCTGATTTCTGCTGTATAGGACCTGCAGCAATAAGATACAGACCTACAGAAAGATAAAATGAACACAGACAGCTATACTACAAGATTGTTTCTCTAAGTGTTATACGAGAGTTATAGGTAAAAGGTTAGAGTTCAGAAAAAGGAGAAATTTCCATAGAACTAGGGTGGGAAGAGGGCGAAGGCAATGAAAATAGTCCATGGAGAAGGTGGGCCTTGAATTATCTAATGTGCCAATTACCTAATTATCTAATGAACAGTCCAGGTGATAAAGTATCATGTGTCCAAGTTACTGTACAGAGATGACTTTGGCTTTACAACTGATTGGAAACAACTCAGTAAAAGTCAGGCCAAGGAGGTTGGACTTGTCTATAAGCCATGAAAACCCACAAGAAGTTCTAAAGCAAAGGAGTGATAAGACCGAGAAATTAATCAAGCAAGGTATAATAGGAAACGGGGCTAGGGAGAGAAGATGGGCAAATCAGGTTCTAGCTCTGCTACTTGCACTAATCTCGGGCAAATTACTTGTCTTCCTGGATCTCAGACTCTATTTCTGCAAATGGAGTTAACTGAAATGACCTCATAAGATTGCTGTGAGGGTCAAAAATAAATAAGGAACATAATAATATTACATAACTTTTAAAGCAGGTTAAGTAAAAGGTATAAAATACAAAGTATGCACTTACGTTCATAATCCAGGCAAGATTTAAGGAGGGCCTGAACAATCAACTGGGAATCTGAATCAAAAAACAGATACCAGAGATATTTCAGTGGTAGACCTGACAGACTCAGCAATTGATATAATGGGGATGGAGATGCAGGGAACAAGGACCAAGAGATTTGAACCTTAGATGACAACAACAATGAGAACATAAAAAGAAGAGTAGGTTTATGGCTCACTAGATCTCTCCTTGACTCAACAAATAATCATCATGTGCAGGTACCATTCTAAGTTCTCGGACTGCTGCAGAAATAAAGTAGACAAAGAGCTGCCGCACAGAGCTTGTATTCTATGGAGGGACACAGGTAATTAAAGATAAATAAACACATGGTATGTCAGTATATTAATCATGTTTTTTATGATATTTTGACAACTTTTATGAGACTCCTGCAATCTGGTACACTATCTCCCAGGCCTAAATCACCCCAGGACCAGGTACCAGACAACTAGGAACCACCCTTATATCTCAGAGCCTGCAGAAATTACTCAAACTAAACTTGTTCAGCTACTTATACTCTGCCTTTCCCAATCCTTCCCACAAGAACCACAATAAAGGCCCTGGCCCATGCTTTCCCCTCACTCCTTCTGCATTCTGACCTACCCCTGTGCTTCCCCATCTGGCCCTGCATGGCATGGCATGCCTCCTCCTCTTGCAAACTATAACAAACTATCTTTTCAATGCCAATCATCTTTTATCATCTATTAACCAAAAGAATACCCTATCATGGAAGTTAACTGAGGTTTTACTTCACATAGTTAGATTAATTTTTAGAGTACTAAATGGCTTTTGTCATGTCCTCCAACATACCAGAATGGTATTATACTTGGAAGTAATTCTCTAATATGTTTCACTATATTTTTTCCACTATAGTTATTTTCATAATAATTGAAATATATATGAATAATTGAACATTTTACAATTTACAATAATCTTCTTCCCCAAAGTATCTCTTTTCTCTCATCAATTAAGCCTATCTAAAAAGAGGATTCATAAAATATTTCACATTTTTCAAGCATATAATATAGTTCAATAAATATTAACATGTTATTAATATTTATAATCAAAATAAACCTCTACATGAATTTCCACACTTACACAGTTATTTCAAAATGCCATTTAAGACAAACAGTACCATTATTCAAAAACTTCATGTTGGTATAAATATTGGGAACATTGGAAATTTAAAAAATTTTTAAACCTTGAGATTATACACATTAAAGAGGTTTTACATGTTGCTATTTTTGGTTACCTAAACCTAACTAAAATTACTTTCACCAGCATGTTTTAAAGAATCTTACTCATTGATGCAGATTCCCTAAATAAGGTAAATATAACTATTAATCTCAAAAGATAAGCAATATGTAGATACAAAGTACATAATCCAAATAAACCAAGATAAATGTCTTCAGAAAAGATTTGTGATAATTCTGACTTGAAAGCTTATTTATTATCAGTTGTTTAGAATGAGTCATAGTTATTTGTTATAAGATGCACTTGAATCCGTAATGAAGAATCCACAATTATTTAAAGCCTCAAGTTGGCAAATCAGTTATCCCATAATGAATGGCAAGTGATATCAGTTGTAAATGTGCATCACAAGGATCATGTACCATTTTCGTAGAAATACTGAAAAAAAAACCCTGAACAGTATTTTATTACCGTGCTAATGCAACACAAGTTTGTGGCAACTATATAGGATCCAGAAAATAATGTCTAAATACCCAAGAAGTACATTTAGAATTTCTATGAACACTAATGTCTTCAAACAACTGTTTACATTACACTAAACCAGCAGTACTCAAACTTTTTGGTCTCAGGATCCCTTTAAACATTATGGAGGGCCCCAAAGAGCTTTTGTTTATGTGGGTTCAGTCAATCGTTTATTACCATATAATAAATTAAAACTGAGAAAATATTTAAATATGTATTTACTTATTTAGCAAAAATTTTTAAAAATCATAATAAACTCATCACATATTAATATCAGAGCAACTATACTATCATGTGCTGTAGCCTCTGGAAGAAAAAGGGAGAAATAAAAGTCTGAGTATTATTATGGAAACAGTTTTGACCTTGCAGACTCCCTGAAGAAGCGAACTGCTTTGAGAACTGCTGCTCTAAATCTTTCATTTATCAGTAGGAAAAGTTGAATTTGTCTACTAGCTCACAAGAAAATGCAGTTTTCAGAAGGGAGAACTAACAGTAACCAAGCCAGTTTTTAGAGTTTTAAGAAACAGCCCAAGCCCAATGACTAAGATAAGGGCTATAACTTGCAGCTTTACACAGGGTTCAAGTTCAGAGCCTGAGCCAACAACAGCATAGCCTGGATATACTCATAGACAGGAGTAATGTTTGTGAAATGCAAATGGTCATCAGCAGTTAGTTAACTGTGACAATGCTCTTAGTTTAAAAAATCAACTTAATGATTTCTTTATGACTGTTGAATCCATTAGAGTTAATTACATATCAATATTGCAATTAACTGATAAATGTGATAAACTGTGCTTCTGTTCATCTTGTGTTGTCTAAAACATCTTCTGTGTGCTAAAATTCCTAAGGATAGATAAATAAGTCCTTGAGCTGGATCTGGAAAAATAGCTAATGAAGAACATTTGTACAATATAGTGCATGTTTGAGTAGCAAATGTTTATATTTATTTGGCATATATAAACATGCATGTATATTCACAAATTTCCTAGTCTCCTTTTTTTTTTTTTTTGTGGTATGCGGGCCTCCCTCTGTTGTGGCCTCTCCCGTTGCAGAGCACAGGCTCCGGATGCGCAGGCTCAGCGGCCATGGCTCACGGGCCCAGCCGCTCCGCGGCATGTGGGATCCTCCCAGACCGGGGCGCGAACCCGGTTCCCCTGCATCGGCAGGCGGACGCGCAACCACTGTGCCACCAGGGAAGCCCCCTAGTCTCCTTAATTTACCATATTAATTTCCTTTTTTAAGCAAAAACAAAATATGAACATTGTTCTACAACTCAATGAATTCCAAGACAAAATTACAAAGATTTTAATTTTTTGATGTCTATATAGTAGACATTTTGTTTGTCCACTATTAGTACCTTAAATGATCCTGATTGTTACAATCTGGCTTCAAATTGATTAAAAGCCAACAGAATATACAGTGGAAAAAAGACAATCTCTTCAGCAAGTGGTGTTGGGAAAGTCAGACAGCCACATTTAAATCAATGAAGTTATAACAAACCTTCATACCATACCAAAAATAAACTCAAAATGGCTTAAAGACTTAAATTAAGACATGACACCATAAAACTCCTAGAAGAGAACATAGGCAAAACATTCCCTGACACAAATCGTACCAATGTTTTCTTAGGTCAGTCTCCCAAGGCAATAGAAATAAAAGCAAAAATAAACAAATGGGACCTAATTAAACTTACAAGCTTTTGTACAGCAAAGGAAACCATAAACAAAATGAAAAGACAACCTATGGACTGGGAGAAAATATTTGCAAATGATGCAACCAACAAGGGCCTAATACCCAAAATATACAAACAGCTCATACAACTCAACCACAAAAAAAAACCAAACAATCCAATTATAAGCTACCTTCATCTCTTCTCTTCATCGTCAAATTACTCAAAAGGATATCCTTGAGGGGTAGGAAGCAATATCTTAAGTATGAAGTATATGACAAATAACTGCTGAGCACAAAGAAATAATCACTGTGATGCCACCAAACAAAATGTCCGTGAGCCACCGAGCTGCACATTGGTCCCTCCTCTTCCTGGGGCTACCTGCTTCTCTGGATGTGAAGGAAGACCAAGGTTCAGAGAAAGCACCCCCAGAAATGATGTGTGCTCAGGGGATGTGATTCAACACACCCAAACTGTATATACCAGTTGACAGCAACCTCAGTTCTTTCCCTTTACTACCAGGTAGCTAAAGGCCTTAACAAAGATTACAAGCCGTATGCTTCCAGGCCTTCAACTCAAAACCAGCTCTAAGAGTACAATTGAGAAAGTACCAGGTTAAAGTAGAGTAGGAAGTCAAGTCAAGGAGAGTACACCCATAATTCTCTAGGCAAGCAGTCCTCTATAGATGAATAATAAACAGAAAGACTTGAATACAGGGCCTGTGCAAAACTGTTACAAAATGAACTAAATAAATGTGATATGAGCAAGACAAATGAAAAATATGTTCAAAATACTTATAATTGAAGAAACACAATTTTAAATAAGGATTTTTCACTCAGGTGTCCTTTGCTGGTTTTGAGTATAGAGGAAGGAGACCACAAGCCAAGGAGTATAAGAAGCCTCTAGAAAATGGAAAAGGCAGGGAAATGGATTCTTCCCCGGAGCCTTCAGAAAGTAACACAACCTCACCAGCACCTTTAATTAGGGCCTATTCCCTAATCTATTTTGAGTTAATTCTGTGTATGGTGTAATACAGGGATCCAGTTCATTCTTCTGCATGCGGATATCCAGTACTCCCAACATTTACTGAAGAGACTATCCTTTCCCCATTGCATATTCTTGCCTCTTTTGTCAAAAATTAACTGACCTTATATACATGGGTTTATTTCTGTACTCACTGTTCTGTTCCATTGATCTACATGTCTGTTTTTATACCAATACCATACTGTTTTGATTACTAGAGATTTGTTATATAGTTTGAAGTTAGGAAGTGTGATGCCTCCAGCTTTGTTCTTCTTACTCAAGATTGATTTCACTTTTGGGGGACTTCTATGGTTCAATACAAATTTTAAGATTGTTTGTTCTATTTCTATGAAAAATGCCATTGGAATTCTGATAGAGATGACATTGAATGGACATTTCAACGATATTCTTTTAATCCACGACCATGGAATATCTTTCCATTTATTTGGTTGAGACGCACACTCACCATAAACTTCATTTCTATTATCAATGTCTTATAGTTTTCAGTGTACAGATCTCTCACCTCCTTGGTTATATTTGTTCCTAAGTATTTTATTGTTTTTGATGCAATTACAAATGAGATTGTTAACTTCTCTTTCTGATAGTTCACTGTTAATGTATAGAAAAGCATCTAATTTTTGTATATTGATTTTGTATCCTGAAAATTTACTGAATTTTTATTAGTCCTAACAGTTTTATAGTGGAGTCCTTATGGTTTTCTAAATATAATATCATGTCATCTGCAAAAAGAGACTTTTATTTGTTCCTTTTTGATTTGGATTATTTTATTTATTTTTCTTGTCTAATTGTTCGGGCTACAACTTACAGTACCATGCTGAACAAAGTGACAAAAGTGGCGTCTTTGCCTTGTTCCTAATGTTAGAGGTAGTTTTTTGCCTTTCACCATTAAGTATGATGTTAGCTGTGGGCTAGGTGTCTTGGAAACCCAGCCCTCATGGGGAAGTCAAAAGTTGGGATGCTAGATGTGCAGTCCAAACTCTGCTCCTCAGACAGAAGCTGAGAGTTGGAGTTCCCTCTCAATAGTATGACACTGCTGGGGGTGGAGTTTATGGCGAGTGTGTGTCTCAGCCTTTCCTACCCATTTTGTATTTTCTCATATGCCTGATACGTAGGAGTTGCTTAGCTAGTTTCTCGATTTTTTTCAGAGGAAATTTCTTAGAATGCAGCTATACACTTGTTGCATCCATGGGAGGAAGAATGTTCAGAGCCTCCTATGTTGCCATTTGATAAACTCTCCAAATGTTAGCTATTTCTAGAAGACACTGAAATGGCTCACTCAGTACATGTTCTAACTCCTTCTTCTAATATGCTGAAGCTAAAGAGCTGAAAACTATTTTTCAATCCCTTTGTACCTAGGGTTCTAGGTTTTTTTCAAGTTCCTATGATCAGATGTTAATCTTGACTTTGGCATTCACTTCTGTTGGTGTGGCTTAGAACAGCAGTGGCACAGTCTGGGACAGCAGCTGTAACAGCAGCTTCCTAAATTGGCAGACTATTTTCTGCTCGTGGCAGAGGCTCAGGAGCTGATAGTTTTGGTGGTGTCTTTCTGATACTATAGTATCCTGCTTGGGGTAAAAGCAACAATCCCTTGCCAGCCAGTGTGAGTTGGGAACCATTCTTGGAAGCTCAACCTAGAATCTGTGAGCCATTTAATACTCCGTGATGAATCTCTTTGTGCTTAAACCGGTTAGAGTGACTTTTATTCTCCAAAACTGAACACAGACCAAAATACTACTGTTATTTCTTCTGGAGAAAATTTCCATCTGTGAACAAAAAGATCTGTGATCAAGATAGCAATTGAGAGACAGATTTCACTCTGCATATTTGACTTTAAGTCAGTGAAGCAGGAACCAACTCAAAAACAAAGTATGGCAATTATAAGACATTGAATACAGTTCCCTGTGCTATAGTAGGTCCTTGTTGTCTATCTACTTTATATATAATAGTGTGTATCTGTTAATCCCAAGCTCCTGATTTATCCCGCCCCGCCCCTTTTCCCTTTGGTAACCATAAATTTGTTTTCTATGTCTGTGGGTGTTTGTTTTGTAAATAAGTTCATTTGTATCATTTTTTTTAGATTCCACATATAAGTGATATTCAGTATCTTGTAATAACCTATAATGGAAAATAATCTGAAAAAAGTACATATATTTACATAATTATATATTAAACTGAATCACTTTGCTGTATACCAGAAACTAACACAACATTGCTAATCAACTATATTTAGATTAAAAAAAAAAAGAATGGCAAGCAATGGTTTGTAATGGGCCTCAGTGGACATTTGGGTTGTTGGAATTTGGATGCAGCATTTAAAAAGATATCCGAATTTCCTGACTATAACTTAGTTTAAAAAAATAACATGCCACTGTTTTGCTATATATTTCTTTCTGTAAGCATGTATCAGGAATCTTCCATACAAACACCTTCAAGAAGCAGTAACTACTCATCTGCATGAACCTACAGGCCCTGGGAAGGTCAAGCACTGGATCTGAACTCCAATAGGAAGCATAAAAGAACTCAGAATCTAGGTTTCCTGGAACCTCAGTGCTGTTCTGTCTGAATTTAGCTATCATTCTTTCTTTACCTCTGCGCCCTTGAGAAGCTCTGTAACTTTACCCTATACCTTTAACCTTACTTTAAGTACTGACTGATGAACAGCTGAGAAGGATGTGTGACACTTTCCATGGCTTTGACTTCTATAGTCCCATGACTATTTTTTAGGTACACAAACAATAGCCATAAAATAGATCTAGTAAATTTTTGTAGCAGATAGTATGGCAACAAGAAATATTTATTGAGTGCCAAAGGTATAAAGCATTCCAGGTAGTTGAGATATAGATCAAAAAGTAGACCTAGTTCCTACTCTTAACTCACAGGCACTGACCATTTTGCTTCTGAGTGTTTCTGCTTACTTGTAAAGTCACTGAGCTCAAACTGAAACAACAGCAAAAAGCACAAATGCAGACCTTAATCTGTTTCTGTACTTATAAAATAAAACTCACTTAAAATCCCTTATACTATAATAAGTAATTTCTCACCAATAGTGTACTCAGACCTGGAAATGTCTAGAATTTAACCATTTTACACTCCCTGTGTGTGGAGAAACTAGCAAACAAATAAATCCTCTATGTACATTTTCTGTATCTTGATAGGGGTTTAGATAACCCAGACTTTTGCATTGCTCAAAACTTATCTAATGGTACGCTTAAGATTTGAATATCACTGTTACATAAATTTTACTTCAAAAAAAAAAAACCTGGGGCTTCCCTGGTGGCGCAGTGGTTGCGCGTCCGCCTGCCGATGCAGGCGAACCGGGTTTGCGCCCCGGTCTGGGAGGATCCCACGTGCCGCGGAGCGGCTGGGCCCGTGAGCCATGGACGCAACGGGAGAGGCCGCAGCAGAGGGAGGCCCGCATACCACAAAAAAAACAAAAACAAAAAAAAAAAAACCTGAAAATAAATATTAAACTCTAGTTAATTACATGCATGCTAAAATGTCTAGGAGTGAAATGTACTTATGCCTGCAACTTAGTTTGAAATGCATCAAAAAATTAGATGGACAGAAGGCAAATATAACAAAATGTTAACAATCATAGACTCTAGGTGATAGACTCAATAATTTTTACGGATATTCTTTATATTGAACATTTCCATAATAAAAGTTTAGGGGGAAAAATGGTCCCCTATAGCAAAGCAATCACAATTTCCTAATTGGCCCTAATTCTGGGACCACATTGACTTGCACAGATAAAGAACCCTATGGAAAGAAAAAATCAAGAGCAAATAATGCAAATATGATAGATCATGGAAGAAACTGGGGTTTATTTTCTAGGCACATGGTAGATGGAGAGAGGTGCAGAGGACCCTAACAAGCTCATTTAACATCACCCTGCTAAAAAAAAACCTGCAAACACTAGCTGAAAACCATGATCACAGGTGGTGTTTTTTTTTTAATATCTGCAGGGCATGTTTTTTAAAGTATTTTTATTACACTGAAAACAGAAAAATTGTTCTGCTTTCTGTTTCAAGGTAATAAACTGCTACTACTGCCTTCAAGGAAGTGGGGAATCACACAGAGTGAAGGGCCCTCTACCGTACAGCACCTTAGTGGGTTTGGGGGTAGAAGACCAGGAGAGAGAAAAAGGGAGAAGGAGAGGAAGAGGCAGGGAGAGGGGACAGGGAAATTGGAAGGAGATGGAGAGAGGGGGAGGGGGAGAGAAGGAGAAGAATTTGAAGTTCCAGGGCCAAGAAGGGAAAAAGAGGAGCCAACAGATAAAGAAGGGCTGAAACAAAAGAATTCTGTGAAATTCCATGATGGTGGGTGGCCAAAGGACATTCTGAGACCTGGGAGGCTGATTCATTTGTGCTTGTTTGCATTGCTGCTGTGTAAACTCTGCTGTTATCCTTTCCCCAAGTCTTCACTAAAGTCTCTTAAATTCATGAATATTTTATGCAGATTGGCTTTTACTGGACATCAGGCAGGGAGCTCAGTTTTGTTTCTGGGTCAACGTAGTGCAGAAGTCTTGAAAAGGGCTTCAGACTCCCACAGGCCTTTGAATGAGAGGTGTCCAAGTCCATTTTATGGAGATCTCTGGGGCTCAGAATGAATGGGAAGCGGGATTGGGGAGTTCAGACATTGGCTTATTCAAGGAAAAGCTGGCCTGCCAAGAAAAAAATTGTCAAACTCACATTTTCTCATCCATTTTTAACCCAGAACACCCTCATTACCAGATTTGGAAATTCTGGAATGTCATTTTCAGCTTTTGGCGATCATTCTTTTTTCATGGGATAATATTGCCACCTGCTGGTATTTGAAAAAAAAAACCTTTATAATATTAAGTTTTAAACTTGAAATTGTTTGGAAACCTTAGAGACTCACTGGCAAATTTTTCCGTTGTGCCAGAATACAAACGTGTATAGATGAAGTTCTTTGGCCTCAAAGACTTCATGTTATCTAATGTCAAACAACAAACACACTTTCTTACCTTTCAAGATTCAGTCACCATTTCATCAGTAAAACCTTTCTTGACAGCAGGTTCCCATACTTCTGAGGCAGAAATTGACCACTCCCTCCCTTGGGCCCTAGTCCATCCTGTATATATTTCTTTCTTAGCACATACAATATACTATAGTACTTGGTTTATTACAATACTTGTCTCCTACAACCAGACCATAAACTCCTTAAAATTCAGGGACTGTATCTTTTGTGCATTTATATTCCCAGCACCTGGAACAGAACCTACATATTGTAGCAAGTATATGGCAAATGAATAAATGAATGACAGTCAAAAAGCATAGGCAAAGCAAATATCACTACATATAAACTTTTATTAATTCAAATAATTTTAAATAAATATTTTGGCTCCAGATATGCACATTATATACTTCCTTATGCATGTGCTTTTACCTCATGCAAAAACCCCACATTTTACAAAATTCATATATATGAAATCAGTAGAATAAAGAATAAATATGAAGTTACCTCAGCAGGTAATTCTCCCATCAGCATGTAATCCATAAATTCTTCACTTTCATAGGGTAATCTAAAACAAGATACTGATGGACTCTCTTATCAATTAAGAGGACCAACTAAGAGGAAACATTCAGAGTAAATAACTTTTATTTATTTGATAATGAGTCAGCATTGTTGAGGTACAAAGGAATCTGAAAGTTGCATTATTTGAATTATCCATATTAGTTACATAACCCAGGATCACAAACATGAGTTTGAGATCTATTGAGATCCTCATATGAATTCTGTGGCACTCCAGGGCACCCAAGTCTCCTATCTGAGTTTGAACGAGAACTAAAGAGCTCTCTCCTTCAGAACTCTTTGGAAAGTCACTTCCAGGGAGCATGGCTGCTTACTCTCAGTCAAGAAAGGGTCAAAGAATGTGCAAAAGAAGTGTGGTGGGTAGAGGACCAATTTTCACAGGGTTCTGTACACATGCACTCTTAGCAGATAATCTGGACACCTATTTCACTAAGCAAAATCTGATGGAAATTCCTTCATGTTTTTCCCATTTGCCTCAGATCTTCTATTTTCCATTCATTCCTCTTTCCTTCTTGCCTTCCATTCTAAGGTTGATCTCATCCTTTCCCAGTTAAGTTCTGAAACCTTAATTTATAATCCATCTCTTTCTTCCGCCTTCCTCCTCTTTCCCTCCACTAGTTCCTCCCTACATATCAAAACACCATTTTGATGTGTTTTGGGCTGCTTTAACTTCACTGAAAAGATTACAAAGTCTCTTAAGTGGTTTTCCTGGGAACAGTGTATGAGGATAGGACTGTGGGAGTGGACATAAAATACGAGAATCTTTGTATCACGTATTAATACCCATCAGAAGACACTCCACCACGAAAGAGGCACTAAATAGCTAAGTATACAGAATACTAACCAGCTGACATCATCCAGCTTGTCACTGACCCCCTTAGTGCTGGCATAATGGACATAGTCGCCATGGTGGCATGGACAGAGACTATGCATGGGCCCAATAGTATGGGCTCCCTCTCACCAAGGTTGATCTAGCTAACTGCTACAACAGATCATCCAATCTCCCAGTGACAGAGACCAAAGCTGAACCCCCAATATGGCACATTACCTCCAAGAGATCATGAGACGGTGTAAACTGATTACATTAGACCCTTTCCACTCTGGAAGGGGCAGTGATTCACCTTGACCAGAATCAGCACATATTACAGATATGGATTTGCCTTTCCTGACCATAAGGTAGTAACCAGCACCTGAGACCTACCAATGTTTCTGGTTCACTTTATAGCCTGCCTAACTTTGCTACAGACCAAGGGATCTTCTTCATAGAGAAGGAGATGTGAGCACAGACCATTGGGTCCACTGGTTGTACCACACACTGCAACATTCAGAAGCTGCCAGTCTGAGAGAGCAATGGAAGAGCATTCTGAAGGCATGGTTGAGGAGATGATACCATGTGAAAATAGACACCCTCCTCCAGGATGCAGTTATACCCTAAATCAATAACCATTATGGTATGGCATCTGTAATCAGTAACATACATGCAAGCAAGAAACAAAGGGGAGGAAGCAGGAATGGCCTCATCATTCCCAGTGACCCACTTTGAAATTTATATTTGCCTTCCCTGCAATGCTAGGTTCTATGAACCTAGAGGTCTTGTTCTTACCAAGGGACATAGCCCATTAAACTTTAAGTTACAACTGCTACCTGGTCACTTCAAGTACCTTGGGCCAAGAAACCAGAGGGCAAGGAAAGGAGTCACCAATCTGGAAGAAGTAATTGACCTTGGTCATCAGAAAGAGGTTAGACTTCTGTCACACAAATGCAGGAAAGAGTATTTTTTATCACCCAGATGACAAACATGTTAGTCATATGAAGGGTATGTATGAAAGGTATCTATCTCTTCACACTCCTTTGCCCAACTTTGACAACAAATGGACAAATACAACAGCCATAGCTGGACCATCTCAGGTCCAGAGTTCACAATGCAGAAGATGAACTGCATCACAGGTGAACTTTCCTCTCTTCCAATCCTGCTTTGTTCACTCCCTTACAGGTGTTTTTCCAAAAGGTACTCCCCAGTAAATCATCTGTGCGCACTCTCTGCCCTTTTGACAGGTCCCCATTCATCTTGGCACATTTCCTTACTTTCTGTCATGTTAAAACAACACAGGCTCACCTTGTATTTTTCCTGCCCTACAATCAGCCATTTCTAAAGAATTAGAAGTGATATACTACATGAGAAATTGGTAAATCTAGGTAAAAGTCTTGCAAATTTTTATTTTGAAAATTTTCAAGCTGAAAGGTAGAGAAAAAAGAATACTTCTTTAGAACTTACAGGAAGCATTTTCCAACAATTGGAAACAGCTTCACTAACCACTGAAATTGGACCATGTGTATACTGACAGCTTCACTGCTTACCACTATTTCCTCTCTTTTTTATCTTCCCATATCCTACAGTCACTGTTCAAACCCTTTTGTTGGTTAGTATACTTTCTCAAGACTTCTCTAATCTCTGACTCCTCAAAAATCTGCAAATCTCTCTCTCCCTGACAGATGACTGATAGCTTAGCCTAGTACAGGATTCATGGGGTGTAATTCTCTCACTAGTCCATTGACATTATCCTACCATCTTCTAGTCTCCAAACTTGGATGCAGGAAATCCAATCTCAGTCTGATTTTTTCTCCTTCACAAGTAACTTGTTTTTTCTATCTGGAACCCAGCAAGATTTTATTGTTTTCCTTGGATTTTGAAAATTTTATAGGGATATGCCTATTATCAGTTGTTCTCATCAATGCTAACTGAAACTTGGGTCAGGGTGAGGGAATGGGGTATCCTTCAAGATGCAGACTTAGGTCTTTCTTCTCATATGAGTTCTTGTTATTTTCTCTCTCCGTATTTTTTTAACATTGTAGAACTCCTCCTTATACATCTCCTGGATCTATTAAGTCTCTGTTGTCTTTCGTTATTCCATTTTATTTTTAATTTAGGTTTGTGGGGGTTATTTTTGGCAAAATCACACATGTACCTCATTTAAAACTTTATAAGACTTGTTATGAAAAACATCAGGCCCCACATATTTCAAATTTCTCACCCTGGGAGGCAACTGCTTCAACTCTTCCTGTTGGTTTTTGGTATTTACTCCCAATCTCTAAATAACATTCTTACAGTCTTACATTCTTCCTAACTTTCAGTTATAGGCATTACTATCTACTGATAATATCTATTACAAAAGATGAGAATTTAGCTCTTTTTCACATATAACCACCATTCTCACCACACACAAATACACACACATGCATGCACATGCACACACACACAAACACTTGGGTTCCCTTGTTCTTCCAAAATCTTATAAAGTTAAAATAGATCAATACCCATTTTTTTCCTAGTCTCTCTCCTCCACACTATCCCGCTAGCCAGCCCTTCTAAAGGCCTCTGGTATCAATACCACAGGATCATACTACAGGATCCATATCTATTGCTTAGATTAATATCCAATGTTTATGTTGACCATGTAAATACTATGATAGCTGAATCATGTTTACTATGATTATTTTCCCTAATTAAGAATTTATCTTTTTTTCCATTTTTTACTTTTCTACACTTTTAACATTAATTTTCCCCCCCATATTCTCCAGAGCTTGTATAAATCTCTTCTCAACAGACTCAGACCCATTAGGTATTTTATTAATTTCATCTTCTTGAAGTCTCTCCTTGAGCCTTCTGACCTGTTTGAATCTAGACTGATTCATTTTAGGCCTGCTGTACAGCTGTCATTTGGTGTGTCTCTTCACCAACACTCAGCAAATTTCTTTGCCTCTCTTTTGTGTTGGATCCTGTTCCCTCCATTTTGTTTACACCTTCCTTGATTTATACACCATTATTTTGATGATGCACAGGCTCCAATAATTTCCATAGAAATGTTGTGTGGAAAATGAATCTTTAACCAAATGTCTTTGTTATAATTTATCTCTCTGTATTTGTTCTTAGTTTTTAGATATTTCTTCCTCTTGAGTTTTCCAATGCACTAATTCAGGCAGATCTCCAGAGTGACTCTCCTTAAATTCATCTTCTAAAGTTTTATTTCAGTGATTTTTTTTCTATGTTTATACATATGATGGTTAATTTTATGTGTAAACTTGATTGGCCATGGGGTACTCACATTAAACATTATTTCTGGGGTGTCTATGAGGGTATTTCTGGATGAGATTAGCATTTGAATTGGTGGACTCACTGAATTGCCTTCCCCAGTGTGGATGGGCATCATCCAATCTGTTGAGGGCCTAAATAGAACAAAAGGTGGAAGAAGGAGGAATTTGCTCTTTTCCAGCTTCACTGTTTGAGCTGAGACATCTCATCTTCTGCCCTTGAAGTAGAATTTACATCACTGGCTCCTCTGGTTCTCAGGCCTTCAAACTCAAGACTGGATTACACCACTGGCCTTCTTAGGTCTTCAGCTTGCAGATGGCAGATTGTGGGACTTCTCAGCCTCCAGATGTTCTGTTTCTCTGGAGAACCTTGACTGCTACAGATTTGGGTACTGAGAGTGGGATGCTGCCATAACAAATAACTTAAAAAGTTGAAGTGACTTTGCAACTGGTTTATTGATAGCAGCTGGAAGGGTTTAGAGGTACATGCTAGAAATATGAGCATTAAGGGTAGTTATGGTGAGGGTTCAGAAAGAAAAGAGGAGAACTGGAGAGAAAACCTCAATCTTCTTAGAGAATATTTAAGTAATCCTGAGCAGAATGGTGGTAGAAATATGGACCATAAAGGCCGTTATGATGAGGTCTCAGATGGAAATGAGGAACATGTTATTGGAAACTGGAGAAAAGGTGATCCTTATTATAAAGTGGCAAAGAACTTGACTGAATTGAGTTCATGTTCTGGTGTTCTGTGGAAGGAAGAACTTGAAAGCAATGAAATTGGATATTTAGCTGAGGAGACCTCTATGCAAAGTATTGAAGGAGTGGCCTGGTTCCTCTGGACTGCTTATGGTAAAATGTGAAAAGAGAGAAACGATTTGAAGATGGAACTGTTAAGCAAAAAAGAACTAGAACTTAAAGATTTGGAAAATTCTCAGCCTATCTATATTGCAAAATAAGAAAGTATTCCTGGAAAAGAATACTAAAGGTGCAGTAAAGTGACTGTTTGGTAAGAAGATTAATATGGATATAAACCACAGCCCTCAACAACCATCTCAACAGAAGCCAGATGTTATTCTTCAAGACAAGAAAAGAATAACACCACTCCCCTTCTCCCCCTACTTCTAAGGCACTTCAGATATTATCAGGGCTGCCACTGCCATCACAGGTCCAGGGTAGGGGTAGGCAGAATGGTTTCAAAGGGTGAGGCCACCTCTCTGGTTCAGATGGGCCAGCATGCCCCTGCCCAGTGCCTTAGTAGCAGGACCCTGACACAGAGCTGCAGCATGGGCAGGGCCACTACACAGAGCCATGGTGTGGGCAGCATACCACCAAACCATGATGGTGACATCGCCACCCCAGTAGGTCTGGAAGGCAAAGCATCAGGCCAAAGAAGATTATTCTCAAGCCTTAAGGTTTAATAGAATTTGCTGCATTAGGTTTTGTACTTACTTGGAAACTGTCACTCCTTTCTTTTTTCCTACTTCCCCCTTTTGGAATGGGAATGTCTATCCTTTACCTGTCCCACCACTGTATTTTGGAAGCACATAACTTGTTTGCTTTCACAGGTTCATAGCTGGAGAAGAATTTTGCCCCTGAATAAATCATACCTCAGTCTCACTCATAATCTGATTTAGATGATATTTACAGAGACTTTGAACTTCAAACTTTAGAGATGATGATGAAAATGAGTTAAAACTTTTGTGGCTGTTGGAATGGATGGATGTATTTTGCATGTGAGAAGAATATGAGTTTTGGAAGGTCAGGGGCAGGATGTTACAGACTGTATGTTTGTGTCCCTCCAAAATTCATATGTTGAAATCCTAAACCCCAATGTGATGGTATTAGGAGGTGAGGCCTTTGGGAGTGAGTATGGAGCCTTAATGAATGGGATTAGTGCCCTTATAAAAGATATCCCAGAGAGCTCTCTTGCCCCTTCTGCCATGTGAGGACACAGCGAGAAGACAGCCTTCTGTGAACCAGGAAGCAAGTTCTCATCAGACAGGTGCCTTGTTCTTGGACTTTCCAGCCTCCAAATTACAAGAAATAAGTTTTTGTTGTTTAAGCTACCCACCCAGACTATGATATTTTTATTAAAGCAGCCTGAACTAAGACAGTATGGAATCTTACTTTACTCAGTGAGACAATTTACATTTTTTATTTTTATTTTTTTGTGGTATGCGGGCCTCCCTCTGCTGTGGCCTCTCCCGTTGCGGAGCACAGGCTCCGGACGCGCAGGCTCAGCGGCCATGGCTCACGGGCCCAGCCGCTCCGCGGCATGTGGGATCCTCCCAGACCGGGGCGCGAACCCGGTTCCCCTGCATCGGCAGGCGGACACGCAACCACTGCGCCACCAGGGAAGCCCGACAATTTACATTTTAATTTGCTCACAGATTTATAAAAATTTCCACAAAGCAAACCATAAGAAATATTTAAAAGTAAATATATTATAGGTCACAGTCACTGATAATTCAATAATATAAGAAATAATTTTTAAATGGTTTGAAATATCTTAATGACTTGAAAATTAATTCCTGACCAATGAGAAAAATCACACACTAGAAATTAATGGAAAGGTAAATACATAAAAATTTATAGAACACAGAAAAAGCCATAATTAGATAAAAATTTATGCCCTAAATCCTTTCATTATGAAGACAAATGAATAAAAGTCCAGAAACATTATGTTTAGCCTAAGTTTGGGGGGTTTTTTTTGAAAAACAGCACAAAATTAACTGAAAGAAAATTTGAGGAGTGAATGGATAAAAATAACAGATATAATCTACCTATAATCTATAACAGATATAGGAAAATAGTAGAAGAATTGATAAATAATTCCGAAAGATATTGTTTTAAAGACTAACAAGATACAAACATACACACACACACACACACACACACACACACA
>NC_041224.1:122312935-122327612 GCF_002837175.3 Physeter macrocephalus | reverse complement strand
AACACACACACACACACACACAGACACACACACACACATACACACAACCCTTTATGATCCTGCTTAAAAATGTAAGACAAAACAAACATTAGCAAGACTAGGAATAGAAGAAATGTATGATTTCCTAGAAAATAAAAATAAACCAAAGTAAACCAAGTAGAAAATCCAAACTGACTACTTACCAAAGAAGGGATTGGAAAGGTGACTATTATTTTAGATAATAACAAGACAAACAAAAAACCTTTCAATTTGAGTCTACCTAACTGTTAAGGAACAAATAATTACACTATTATTTCAACTATTCCATACCAAACAAAAAGATAAAATGTGTCTCATTTCATGAAGGCAGCATAACTTTATTACCAAAACTTAATTAAAAAATAAACCCAAAACTATAAACCATTCTAATTATTTCAGTTACTAAGACTATATTTTAAAATTACCCTAAATCGTATTGACCTAAAGCAACAATATTTTTTTGTTCATGAACCTGCAATTTGGACAGGCCTTGGAGAGGACTGCTCATCTCTGCTCCACTCAGCATCAGCTGGGAGGGCTCAAAGGCTGGGGACTGCAATTATATAAAGCCTCATTCACTAAGGTATCTGGTGGTTGATGCTGTCAGATGAGAATCTGGTGCCAGAATACCTACACATGGCTTCAATATGTGGCCTAGGCTTCCTCACACCACAGTGGGTGGCTAGATTCTAAAGGTAAGCATTCTGAGAGAAGGAGGCAGAAGCAGTACCATCTTTTATAACCTAGCCTTGGAAGTCATACAGTATCACTTCCCCCAATACTACCCATCAGTGCAAAGTCCAGCCCAAGTTCAAGGACAGGGGAAGTAAACTCAGTCTCTTGATGGGAAGTGGCAAGTTTCTAAAACAGCATGTGGGACCAAAAATATTGCTGAGACCAGTTGTCAAAAATATAACATACCACAGTCCACCTTCTGGCTACAGCAGTTCACATTCCTCCTACATGCAAAATATACTCATTCCCTCCTACCGATACTCATAACATCAGACTGAGGTTTGAGGTCCAGGTATTGATGAACTTCTTGAGTATAGTTCCTTAAATATAGCCCCTTGAGAAGAGTTCCTCTTGATCTGAAGAGCTGTAAACAAAAAAAGATAAGTTATCTGCCTCCACAAACACGAATACACAAAGGTAGAGCAGGCATAGGATAACTCCTATAGACACTCTCATTCAAAAAGGGGGAAAGGAGACAGCAGTCACTGGTCCATTAAACCCAGCTGGGCACATGCTGCTAGTTCCTCTATTACAGCTTAGTTGTACTGCTCAGGAATGATTCACTGTGGCTCATGGCTCCCCAGCTCTGGGTTGTTGGTTCATGTTAAGTAGCCATGTTCTTAGCATGCTTCCTGTCTATAGAAGGTTGGGATCCAAAGCCCTCTTTTCATTTTGTGCTGTCTCTGTGCCTTTCAATCCAAGCTGATATAATCATTTTAAAAACTATGTGGATCAAGAGACTGAGAAGACAAGCCACAGACCAGGGAAAATATTTGTAAAAAACATATCTGATAAAAGATTGCTACCTAAAATATACAAAGAATTCTTTTTTTCTTTTTAAAATGTTATTGGAAAAGCTATCCTTCTGAAAAGGACTTCTTGAAAATAACAGTATTATTTTTCTTCTCAATGGTATTTTAACTAAGTTATTTACTCTTCCTTTTCCTCACCTTTGGAAAGAAACCACGGAGTAGAGCCTTTGGGAAGAGAGCAACAGGTGGGCTGTCCATCATGTTGGGAGGGGTTCAATCAAAATATACAAAAAATTCTGAAAACGTAACAGTAAGAAAATGAACAACCCAATTTAAAAATGGGCGGGCTTCCCTGGTAGCGCAGTGGTTGAGAGTCCGCCTGCCGATGCAGGAGACACGGGTTCGTGCCCCGGTCCAGGAAGATCCCACATGCCGCGGAGCGGCTGGGCCCGTGAGCCATGGCTGCTGAGCCTGCGCGTCCGGAGCCTGTGCTCCGCAACGGGAGAGGCCACAACAGTGAGACGTCCGCGTACCGCAAAAAAAATAAAAAATAAAATAAATAAATAAATAAAAATGGGCAAGAGATCTGGACACCTACCAAAGTAGATATACAGACAGCAAATAAGCATATGAAAAGATGTTCGACATCATACTTTATTAGGGAAATGCAAATTAAAACGAGACACCACCACACACCTACGAGAATGCCCAAAATCCAGAAAACTGACACCACCAAATATTGGTGAGGCTATGGAGTAACACAAGCTCTCATTCATAGATGGTGGGAATGCAAAACAGTGTAGCCACTTTGGAAGACAACTGGCAGTTTCTCACAAAATTATACATATTCTTACAATATGATCCAGCCATCACCCTCCCTGGTATTAACCCAAAGAAGCTGAAGACTTACGTCCTCACAAAAACCTGCATACAGAAGTTTAGAGCAGCTTTATTCATAACTGCCAAACTTTGGAAATAACCGAGATATCCTTCAGTAGGTGAATGGATAAATAAACCATTCACACAATGGAATATTATTTGGTGCTAAAAAGAAATGAGCTATTAAGCCATAAAAAGACATGGAGGAAACAAATGCATAAGTGAAAGAAGCCAATCTGAAAAGGTTACACACTGTATATGACTCCAACTATATGACATTCTGGAAAAGGCAAAACTATGGAGGCAGTAAAAAGATTAATGGTTGTTAGGAGTTGGGGGAGGGATGGATGAATAGGCAGAGCACAAAGGATTTTTAAGGCCTATAATAGTGGACATATGTCATTATACATTTTGTCCAAACCTATAGTATACCAAAAGTGAACCCTAATGTAAACTATGAACCAGGCATGATAATGATGCGTCAATGTAGGTTCATCAATTTTACCAAAGGTACTACTCTGGTGTCCGAGAGGGACAAGGGGCTATGTGGGAATTCTCTGTGCTTTCTGTTGCATTTTGTTGTGAACCTAAAACTGCTCTAAAAAATAAAGTCTTTTTTTAACTGTGTAGATTTCTTATGAATCAATTTATAATCCACTCCATTAGACAAAAATCACACCCATAAATTTCGGTATAAGTCCTTGAGCTCCTATAAGGGTCCTGAGGGACAATTCTCTTAAAATTCTTAGAGGACCTTTTCATTGAATAGAGAAGATCTGTGAGTCATCTGTGAGAACAGGCATGGCATGTTCTCAAGATCCTTAGAGGGACTATTTGCCTTTGTGAGGCACAGCATTAAATCTCCTGCAGCCTTAACTAAGAGTTTTATAATCACTCCCTTGGCTTTGTAGTTAAACCATGTTTTCTCACAATACTCTAGATTTGATCTCTTTCCATAAGACTTTTCTTAACTTGAAAATTGTCTGCCATCTGGAGAAACTGGAAAAGAGAGTTTTATTTTCAAACTCAGTAAGTTCTGCTTCCTCTATATTTAATAATTCTTTCCTTAGCTTCTCTTTCTTAGTCCAGTTGGACTGCTATTAACGAAATGCCAAAGTTGGTGGCTTATAAACCACAAAAATGTATTTCTCACAGTTCTGAAGGCTGGAAGTCCAAGATCAGTGTGCCAGCATGGTTAGGTTCTGGTGAAAGACCTCTTCCAGGTTACAGACTGCCAACTTCTCACTGTGTTCTCTCATGGTGGAAGGGTTAGGGAGCTCTGTGGGGTCTCTTTTATAAAAGCAGTAATCCCATTCATGAGGGCTCCACCATTATGACCTAAGCGCCTCCCAAAGGCCCCATCTCCTAGTACCATCACATTCGGCATTAACACTTGAATCTTGGGGGATACAAGCCTTCATACCACAGCACTTTGTCCTATCAATTTTACTATAGGCAGCAAGAAATAGCCAGAAAACACCTTCAAATTCATGCAATTCATTATAACCGTTTTCTACTTTCCACGTTACCATAAGTACAATGTTGCTAAACTTTCTGCTATTACGTAACAAGGATCTTTTCTCCAGCTCCCAATGATACTTTTTCACTTTCCTTTAAACATTCACTGACATCCTCCTTGAGACCATGAGGTTTCCCCTAACAATCTCTTCAAGGTCCTCCACATTCTGCCCACTGTCTAGTCCTGTCTAGTTTAGCTTCAGTCACTGCTGCATTTTGAGGTTTCTGTTACATGGCACCCCACCTCCAAACACCAAAATCTAACTCAGTTTCTATGACTGTATAACAAACTACCCCAAAATTTAGTGGCTTAAAAGAGCAACAATATTTATTTTGCTCAAGAATTTGCAATTTGGGCAGGACTTGGTGGGGATAACTGATTTCTGCTCCATTCAAGGGAGACATAAGCAACAAAGAATTACAGATGTTATGATAGACGTTTAGAGTACAGATGAGGGGCAGAAAAGAGACAGTGGTTAATTCCACCTGGGAAATCATAGAAAAAGTAACCTTTGAACCAAAGTTGGGGGCTGACATGAAGAGGAGCGGGTATCGAACAGTGGGTTATATTTGGAAAACCACAACTATATTGGTATGAATAAGTCCACTGAGGTGGGAAAGCAGGCAGGAAGTGACTGGTGAGAGCTGAGGTGAAAAGCAAGGCTGAGATCAGATGATGTTGCTACAGGAGGAAGCAAGGGGACTGGGGTCAAATCCGCTGTAACACTGCTACAGGGAATGGCTGCAACTGAGAACTGCTGGGGACCGTGAAGAACTACAGCTGCTGAAGAGAGGCCCCTACGATAAGAGTCAATCAGAAGAAACGAGACCAAGAGGTGTTGTCACAGAGAGAGGCTGTCGGAAGGTGCCACTTCAGTGGTACCTGAGAGAAAAGCTACCAGAAAGAAAAGCAAGAAAAGCCCTCAAATGGAGCAGCCAACAGGTCAGGCTGGGGCTCCCCGCACATTCTGTATTTCTAATTTACACACCCCAACCTTTACCTTGGAGAGAGAGGTTTTCCCCAGTATCTATTTAACAGGCAGAGATGGTAGTGATCATGAGAATTTCAATACAATTTATCTCCAGAAAATTTACAGAAACTCAGTGAGGCCTGCAGTTATTTACACAGGCCAGATTATTCTCTCAGGTTCATGGTGGAGAAAGTATAAACCTGGAAAAGAGAACTATATTCTCTCATAGTCATATTCTCTCTCTCTCTCTCTTTCCCCCCACTCTCCAGTTTAACCTACTAGATTACTATATAACTACACATTAATCTCTTATTTCAAGCCCACTAGAAGCCAACAGCATGAACTCTCTATGGAATCCTGACTGTGTATTACATGTTTTCTCCTTAGAAATGAAGTTTTATTTAGCAGTGACACTTTCTGGAATAGAATTGAGAACAACATTCAGAGAAAAGATTATTACTCTGTAAAATAAACACTATCTTACCAAGCCTTCCTTTCCTGACAGACTAACTGCACTCCCGGTGCCTAAGGAGTCATGATGACAACTCAAGACGCTGTCAGTTCTTATAGCTCAAGTGGACAGGAATTATAGTGGAAATTACAAAGAGAATCAATCACTAGTGCAACAACTGTAGCCACTCAGATAAGTAAATATGTATGAAGAATGGAAGTAGAAAAAAATGCCTCCTGTAAACTGACAAACCATGAGCAAAATTCCCTGTAGCCTAAATCTCACTTATGCTTGAAAACAAGCTTACATGAAACTTAAATAGAACCTGATCAGATGAAAAAAACATTTTTTAATATTTAGATTCAGGCAGCTCTTGCAGAAGTTGGTGGATCTCTATTTTATTGTTTCAACACTGACATGACTCAGTTATTTACTTGTGTTTTCTGATTCTTTCTCCTATAACCAACTGCCTATATCACTGTAACTTCTGTTTAAAAAAAATCAAAGAAAGAAAGAATCTCATTGACCAGCAAATGACCATATCCATTATGCAGGCAGTGCCTTCATGGCAGCATCTTGTAGGCCCTGGCTGGCTACAGACGGAGGGATGGACTACTGAGTCCAACAATCACCAATCAGCTGTAGATGAGCTGGCAGAGTCATGCGGCACTGCAAAGAGCCACCATTTGCAAGGAACTACCTAGAACTGCTTTCCTAGCAGAGACTGTGGCCATAACAAGTTCTACACAGATCAGGTAGTATCCTCCTTGAGAATCTCCAGGCACTGATGTGTTCTGTTCTCAGCTCTGAGACCTCAGCCCAAAATCAGAGGGAAGAGGAAAAGTCCCATTTATCAACTTACTACATTAGTCTACTTTGAAATTTACATTCTTTTAATTACTTATATTAGTAGCTCTATTTAATAGCCTTTTTATTTTTTTTATTTATTTATTTTTTTTTGTTGTTGTTGTTTTTTGTGGTATGCGGGCTTCCCTCTGTTGTGGCCTCTCCCGTTGCGGAGCACAGGCTCCGGACGCGCAGGCCCAGCGGCCATGGCTCACGGGCCCAGCCGCTCCGCGGCATGTGGGATCCTCCCAGACCGGGGCGCGAACCCGGTTCCCCTGCATCGGCAGGCAGATGCGCAACCACTGCGCCACCAGGGAAGCCCCCAATAGCCTTTTTTAAATGGAAATCTTTGGGTAAAATCTTATAGACAGTTGGGTAGCAGAAATCCTTAAGTTCTTTTGATGTATGCAATAGTTTCTTTATCCCAAAACTGTCCCCAGAGAAATCCCAATACCCCCAAAAGACTCCACAAAAAAAAATAAAAATTTCCCCATTCTATCCAAAAGAAAATAAGTCAAGATAATTTTCCTTTGTTCAGAAAATATTTGAAGGCCTTCTAGTTACAACAGGTACCATTAGGACAAGTAGATTAGAATCTTGTGTAATCTATTCTCGTGAGTGAGCAAATATATTTTGGCTATTGCCAGAAGAACAGACATGCAGAAAAATAAATGCAATTGTGTTTGGGTAGTGATCTGGGTAGGAGAGGTTGGGGGAAAGGAAGAGAACATTGCAAACTATGACGCCAGCAACCTGCTATAAAGCCTACTCTCCATCATACCATATAAAGATTCTTCAAAATGAATCGATTTTCTGCAAAACCTCCCTACGACACCTTACAGAATTGCAACATTCATTTTGGAGGCAAGTGGTCTAGTGGCAAAAAAGGATATTAAACTTAAGACCTGAAACTATACAACTCCTAGAAGAAAACATAGGGGAAAAGCTCCTTGACACTGGATATGACAATGATTTTATGATTTTATGGATATGACACCAAAAGCATAAGCAACAAAAGCAAAAAAAAATAAATGGGACTATACCAAACTAAACAGTTTCTGCACAGTGAAAGAAAAAATCAACAGAATGAAAAGGCAATCTTCTTTTGCAATTCTATGGAATGCAAGAAAATATTTGCAAACCACATATCCAATAAAGGGTTACTATCCAAAATATACATGTAACTCATACAACTCAGCAACAAAAAACCCCCAAACAATCCAATTTTAAAATCGGCAGAGAGGGGCTTCCCTGGTGGCTTGCAAACCACATATCCAATAAAGGGTTACTATCCAAAATATACATGTAACTCATACAACTCAGCAACAAAAAACCCCCAAACAATCCAATTTTAAAATCGGCAGAGAGGGGCTTCCCTGGTGGCGCAGTGGTTGAGAATCTGCCTGCTAATGCAGGGGACACGGGTTCGAGCCCTGGTCTGGGAGGATCCCACATGCCACGGAGCATCTAGGCCCATGAGCCACAACTACTGAGCCTGCGCATCCGAAGCTGGTGCTCCGCAACAAGAGAGGCCGCGATAGTGAGAGGCCCATGCACCGCGATGAGGAGTGGCCCCCGCCTGAACGAAGACCCAACACAGCAAAAATAAATAAATAAATAAAAATCGGCAGAGAAAGTGAATAGACATTTTTCAAAAGAAGATATATAAATGGCTAACAGGTACATGAAAAGATGCTCAACATCACTAATCATCAGAGAAATTAAGACAACAAGATATCACATCTGTTAGAATGACCATTATCAAAGAGACAACAAATAACAAGTGTTGGCTAGGATGTGGAGAAAGGGAATCCTCGTGCACTGTTGGTTGGAACATAAACTGGTACATTCACTTTGGAAAACAGTAGGTAGGTTCCTCAAAAAATTGAAACTAGAACCACCATACAATCCAGCGATCACACTTCTGGGTATATATCCAAAGGAAATGAAATCAGGAACCCAAAGAGATACTTGTAAACCCATGTTCATCGCAGCCTTATTCACAAAAGCCAAGATACAGAAACAACCTAAGTGTTCATCAATGGATGAATAAAGAAAATGTTACACACACACACATGAATATTATTCAGCCATGAGAAAGAAGGAAATCCTGCCATTTGCTACAAAATGGATGGATCTTGATGGCATTATGTTAAGTGACATAAGTCAGACACAGAGAGACAAATACTGTATGATCTCACTTATATGTGGAATCTGAAAAAAGCTGAACTAACAGAAACAGAGTAGAACAGTGGTTGCCAGGAGCTTAGAGGTGGGGGAAATGGGAAGATGTTGGTAAAAAGTATAAACTTTCAGTTTCAAGATGAATAAGTTCAGGGGATCTAATATACAGCATGGTGACTCTAGCTAACAATACTGTATTATATACTTGAAAGTTATTGAAAGAGTAGATCTTAAACATTCTCACCACACACACCAAAAAATAATGTGATAAAGGTGTTTAGTAACCCTATTGTGGTAGTCATTTCACAATATATATGTGTATCAAATCATCACACTGTATACCTTAACCTTACACAATGCTATACATCAACTGTATCTCAGTAACGCTGGAAAAAAAAAAAGATGAACATAGAAAAACAGGTGTTTATAATACATAAATAATGAGCAATTTAAAATGTCTACTAATTTTACAAATTTATCAATCTAAGTTAAACCTGTTTACCTCATTAACTAAACATCAATCCATGAGAGTATCATCTTGACTGTAGGTCCTTAAATGTATAAATTCAAAAATACGCCATATTAGAAAGTGCCTGGCTATTCCACACATTGATACATTTCTCAAGTCTCAACATTAAGTACTTATTGTAAGCTATGGTAAGAATTGTGATCTTCATCTTAAGAGCCACAAAAAGTTACTGATACTTTTTAAGTAGAAGAGGATGTGACCAGATTTACATTACAAAAGGAAGCCTCCAGTTGTAGTATGGAGAATGAATTTCTGATGTGTTGGAGGTGGGGAGGTTGAAAAAGGTGGATGTGTGATGCTATTGTAAAATATTATTGCAGTGGTACGTATGAATAGAATCTTCAACAGTAATCTATGCCCAGATTATGGATAGTAATTTTAAAATCGGCAGAGAGGGGCTTCCCTGGTGGCGCAGTGGTTGAGAATCTGCCTGCTAATGCAGGGGACACGGGTTCGAGCCCTGGTCTGGGAGGATCCCACATGCCACGGAGCATCTAGGCCCATGAGCCACAACTACTGAGCCTGCGCATCCGAAGCTGGTGCTCCGCAACAAGAGAGGCCGCGATAGTGAGAGGCCCATGCACCGCGATGAGGAGTGGCCCCCGCCTGAACGAAGACCCAACACAGCAAAAATAAATAAATAAATAAAAATCGGCAGAGAAAGTGAATAGACATTTTTCAAAAGAAGATATATAAATGGCTAACAGGTACATGAAAAGATGCTCAACATCACTAATCATCAGAGAAATTAAGACAACAAGATATCACATCTGTTAGAATGACCATTATCAAAGAGACAACAAATAACAAGTGTTGGCTAGGATGTGGAGAAAGGGAATCCTCGTGCACTGTTGGTTGGAACATAAACTGGTACATTCACTTTGGAAAACAGTAGGTAGGTTCCTCAAAAAATTGAAACTAGAACCACCATACAATCCAGCGATCACACTTCTGGGTATATATCCAAAGGAAATGAAATCAGGAACCCAAAGAGATACTTGTAAACCCATGTTCATCGCAGCCTTATTCACAAAAGCCAAGATACAGAAACAACCTAAGTGTTCATCAATGGATGAATAAAGAAAATGTTACACACACACATATGAATATTATTCAGCCATGAGAAAGAAGGAAATCCTGCCATTTGCTACAAAATGGATGGATCTTGATGGCATTATGTTAAGTGACATAAGTCAGACACAGAGAGACAAATACTGTATGATCTCACTTATATGTGGAATCTGAAAAAAGCTGAACTAACAGAAACAGAGTAGAACAGTGGTTGCCAGGAGCTTAGAGGTGGGGGAAATGGGAAGATGTTGGTAAAAAGTATAAACTTTCAGTTTCAAGATGAATAAGTTCAGGGGATCTAATATACAGCATGGTGACTCTAGCTAACAATACTGTATTATATACTTGAAAGTTATTGAAAGAGTAGATCTTAAACATTCTCACCACACACACCAAAAAATAATGTGATAAAGGTGTTTAGTAACCCTATTGTGGTAGTCATTTCACAATATATATGTGTATCAAATCATCACACTGTATACCTTAACCTTACACAATGCTATACATCAACTGTATCTCAGTAACGCTGGAAAAAAAAAAAGATGAACATAGAAAAACAGGTGTTTATAATACATAAATAATGAGCAATTTAAAATGTCTACTAATTTTACAAATTTATCAATCTAAGTTAAACCTGTTTACCTCATTAACTAAACATCAATCCATGAGAGTATCATCTTGACTGTAGGTCCTTAAATGTATAAATTCAAAAATACGCCATATTAGAAAGTGCCTGGCTATTCCACACATTGATACATTTCTCAAGTCTCAACATTAAGTACTTATTGTAAGCTATGGTAAGAATTGTGATCTTCATCTTAAGAGCCACAAAAAGTTACTGATACTTTTTAAGTAGAAGAGGATGTGACCAGATTTACATTACAAAAGGAAGCCTCCAGTTGTAGTATGGAGAATGAATTTCTGATGTGTTGGAGGTGGGGAGGTTGAAAAAGGTGGATGTGTGATGCTATTGTAAAATATTATTGCAGTGGTACGTATGAATAGAATCTTCAACAGTAATCTATGCCCAGATTATGGATAGTGTGGTAGCAGCAAAAAGAAAAAAGGATGAATTGCTCGTATCCAAATACTCTTCCTCTTGAGATAGATATGGCTGATGGGGATGTTGTGGCATTGTCTCCTCATTAATTATGAGTCAGATATAAGGATCCCTGAATTTCTTGCCTTGGGGTGAGCTGAAGGAATACGGCTGTATCTTCGAGCACCATCTACCCATGTTGGAGGTAACAGAATGCAATATCCCTAGATGAGGGCTTAGACTTTTTACAATAGTGCTCCCCATCCCACAGCTCTGAGACTTTAGAGTAAAGCCTGCATCTCACTAGACTGTCCTTCCCAAGGTTTGGCATCAAAAGTAGAGGATTATCACTTTTTTTGCCAGCTCCCTCCCAAAACCCAGCAAGACAAGTAGAGAATCTAGTTACTATTCAAATGTTTTATCTTACTAAGGGAGGAAAAAACGTTGGCAAAAAAAAAAAAAGTATAGAAATCAAAATGTCCTTCTAACTAGGCCTCACTGACCATTGATCATATATCTGAAACAAAAATATACTATCTAAATTCTAAATATAGTATTTTTTCCTTCATTTTTTTCCAAAGGAAGCAAATCATAATAGTCTGTAGGAAATTTTCAAACACACGAGCTGTATGCATATTTGTCATTTCTTCATCAAGCTGAAATCTTCACAATAGAATCTTAAGAAATCTTTTAAATATTGAGAAATTCAGAGTTTTTGGCATATATATACACATTGACAAAGACTCTCACATTGACCAAATTTTAATCAAGCTCCTCTGAACCCTCTTCTCAACTAGGCCTCAACCTTAGGCCTTCTACATTAATCTCTGTATCACCCAGTTTTTAGCAAGAATCCTGCTAAGTCATTTTAGCATGAATCTTCCACCTTGAGTATCTAATCACTCTGGCCTGCCTCCAGCAAGAATCCTGTCAGTTGGTTTAACCACGATCCACCCTATCCCTGATGTTTCCTCTTAGTAATTTTCCATCCACTGACCCCCATCCTGCTCCTTGGCTATAAATGCCCAAGGAATGTCCATGCTGTATTCAGAACTGAGCACAGTTCTATACTTAGGTCTTTTTTCCCCTACAGCAATGGCTCCTGAATAAAATCCATTTTTACCACATTCACACATGTGCAGCTCTGGTTTCTTTGACAATCTGAAGCTCTATATACAGTGTATATAGACACACACACAGACACACATATAAAGGAAATCATAAAACTTTATTTATAAAAGTAAAAGAATATTTAAGTAAATAGCGGATCATATCAAACCCCAGAGAGGATGGCTAAACATAATTTCCTACCCCTTTTTGAATTAATATCCATTGCAGCAATATGACTTTGTAGCCCTTCCCATCAAAAGGTGTAGTCTATTCTCCTATTCCTTGAATCTGGGCTGGCTTTATGATTTGTTTTGCCCAAAAGCGTCCAACAGAAGGGACGTTGTTAAGTTCTAAGCCAATCCTAAGTCTGTACTTCAAAAGTCCTTGCAATTCTGCTTACCTCGCTTAAGTCCCAGCAACTGTCATGTGAAGAAGTCTAGGTTAGCCTGCTGCAGGATGAGAGAGACACAAGGCTCATTGCCCCCATTGCCTCAGTCAAGAGCTCATCACCCTCATAAAGAATGCTGAAAACATTTTTTGAAAGAAGGACTAGAAAATTAAGGCAGGGGTATTTCCTAGAACATACAGCAAAAAGAAAGAGGAAAATATGGAACAAACAATATAAGAAATGGAATATAAACCTAAAAGATTCAACATCTGAATGACAGATATTCCAGTCAGAAAAAATCAAGAAAATACAGGAGAGAAAATAATCAAATAAATAATAGAAAAAAATTTCAGAGAACTGAAGTAAAATGCAAGTCTTCATATTGAAAAACTATATACTATATATATATATAAACTATATATACTATATACTATATATAACTAATCAGATGAATAAAAATAAGATCCTTATCTAGGAACATTCTTGTGACTTTTGAGCATGAGGTGTATATGAAAAATATTTTAGGAACTTCACTGATGGTCCAGTGGTTAAGAATCCGTCTTGCAATGCAGGGGACACCAGTTCAACCCCTGGTCGGGGAACTAAGATCCCACATGCTGCGGGGCAACTAAGCCCGCACGCTGCAACTACTGAGCCTGTGTGCCACAACTAGAGAGCCCACACACCACAACTATAGAGCCCACATGCTCTGGAGCCCACATGCCACAACTAGAGAGACTGCATGCTGCAACTAGAGGGCCCACGCACCACAACTAATGAGCCCACATGCCACAACTAGAGAGAACCCCATGCACTGCAATGAAGAGTCCGTTCACCAGAATGAAAGATCCCACATGCCGCAATGAAAGATCCCACGTGCTGCAACTAAGACCCAACACAGCCAATAAATAAATAAATAAATAAACTTAAAAAGAGAAAGAAAAATATTTTAAAAGTTTCCAGAAAGGCAAGAAATAAGCAGGTATCAGGCTTCTCAGTAACAACACAAAATGCTAGAAGGCAATATGCCTTGCCTTCAAAGTTCTGAGGAAAAAAATGTTTATAATTTTGAACTTAAAACTCTATACCCACAGCTCCATCAGCAATAAAGGTCAAGCAAAAACATTCTCAGACACACAACAACCCTAAACTTTGTTGTTAAGCAATGTTCCGAAGACATCAAGGATGTTGTTCAACGAAATGAAGTGAGAGACAAAGAAAACATAGGATCTAAGAAACAGAATATCTAATCCAGTAACACAGCAAAGGAAAGACCCAGAACGACAACCATGTAGCAGACCTACACAGTAACAAATCCCACACTGACAAAAGGCTCTAAAAAACTGTCTCCAAGAAGAAAGTGGATTCTTAAAATGGAGTGTGACAGACAGGCCAGATAATTTTGAGAATATAATTGCATCTTATTCTTCTGTCAATCAGAAGAAAAAAACAGTAATTCTAAACTCTAGAGAAAAAAAAAGCTATATATGAAAGTCAAGATTCAATTATAAAGAAAATTAAAGTAGTGTATAATTTTGAGAAATTTATGTAGAAGAAAAGACAACCCTCAGAATAGAGGAAAATATTTGCAAATGAAGCAAGTGACAAAGGATTAATCTCCAAAATTTACAAGCAGCTCATGAAGCTCAATAACAAACAAACAACCCAATCCAAAACTGGGCAGAAGACCTAAATAGACATTTCTCCAAAGAAGATATACAGATTTCCAACAAACACATGAAAGGATGCTCAACATCACTAATCATTAGAGAAATGCAAATCAAAACTACAATGAGGTATCACCTCACACCAGTCTGAATGGCCATCATCAAAAAATCTACAAACAATAAATGCTGGAGAGGGTGTGGAGAAAAGGGAACCCTCCTGCACTGTTGGTGGGAATGTAAATTGATACAGCCACTATGGAGAACAGTATGGAGGGTCCTTAAAAAACTAAAAAGAGAACTACCATATCACCTAGCAATCCCACTACTGGGCATATAATATGAGAAAACTGTAATTCAAAGAGTCATGTACCACAATGTTCACTGCAGCTCTATTTACAATAGCTAGGACATGGAAGCAACCGAAGTGTCCATCGACAGATGAATGGATAAAGAAGATGTGGCACATATATACAATGGAATATTACTCAGCCATAAAAAAAAACGAAATTGAGTTATTTG
>NC_041224.1:122297221-122312820 GCF_002837175.3 Physeter macrocephalus | reverse complement strand
GTGCTTTGTGACCACCTAGAGGGGTGGGATAGGGAGGGTGGGAGGGAGATGCAAGAGGGAGGGGATATGGGGATATATGTATACATATAGCTGATTCACTTTGTTATGCAGCAGAAACTAACACACCCTTGTAAAGCAACTATACTCCAATAAAGATGTTAAAAAAATATATCTATTTGAGCTTGATCCTAGAAACGTTCTCCTTAGGGTCATGACTTTGGACACAGAGACAAAGAAACGTAATCACAGCATAAACTATTTGGTTCTGTATTATATAATCATAAATTTGTTAAATGTCATTTATTGAGGTTTTTTAATTTAAACAAACTTTTTTAGAATAGCTTGATATATAGAAAAGTTACCAAGATAGTACTGAGAGTTCCCATATACCAGTTTCCCCTATTATTAATATCTTACGCTATATGGCATGGTTGTCACAACTAGGGAATGAACACCGGTACTTTAACTAAACTACACATTTAACTTGGATTTCACTAATTTCTCCCTGATGTCCTTTCTGTTCCAGATCCCATTCAGGATACCATACCATACTTAGTGATCATGTTGTCTTATCTTTTTCTGGTGACAGTTTCTAAAGACCTTATTTTTGATGACCTTAACAGTTTCGAGGAGTACTGGTCAGTTACTATGTTTGTTCTAGCCTTCCCCCCATGCTTATCTCCAATCTCCCTTTCCAGTAGTGAGAAACCTGGCCCCTATCAGCCACCACACTTTTACATATTTGTTCATTCTCAATACACATGTATAGTAGTTTCAGAATTGTTAACCTGTACCTGTGAGACACAACTTTATCAGAGTATAATGTTTATGTATACCTTTATCTTTAGTCTTAACAGTTTCCGAGTCAAAGCATTCTTTTCCAAAGTTATTCAAGTCAAGCATCTTTTTACCCATTCCTTCAGTGAGGCTATGCCATATACATTTCTAATACATTGGTTAGATTATTTTATCAATCTGCATTCCATTTTGGAATCCCTCAAACTCCTGGTTGATTTTTTAAAATATGCATACATTAACCTTTTTATGCTATAAAGTTCTATGGATTTTAAAGAATGCATAGCATCATATGTCCACAACAGTTTAGTTCATCACCCTAAAAACTTCCACATGCTTGCCCAAGTCAAACACTGCCCCTTCCTCAACCTCCAAAAACAACTGATCTGCTTTCCATCCCTATAGTTTTGCCCTTTCTAGAAGACCATATGAATGGAATCATTTAGTATGTAGTCTTTTCAATCTGGCTTACTTAACTTAGCAAAATGCATTTAAGATGCATCCATGTTGTAGTATTAATTAATAGTTCATTCCTGCTTTTCGTTGATTAATAACCCATTGTATGGGCTGTACCATCATCTATTGAAGAACTTCTTGGTTGCGTCCAGTTTTTTGATGATTATGAATAAAGCTAGCAGTTGTGAATAAAGCACACGTAGGTTTTTGTGTGAGCATACATTTTCAAATCAATTTGGTAAATACCTAGGAGTGCAATTGCTGGGTCATATGGTAAGTCTGTGTTTTGTTTTTGTTTTTTTAAACATCTTTACTAGAGTGTAATTGCTTTACAACGGTGTGTTAGTTTCTGCTGTATAACAAAGTGAATCAGTTATATGTATACATATATCCCCATATCCCCTCCCTTTTGCACCTCCCTCACACCCTCCCTATCCCACCCCTCTAGGTGGTCACAAAGCACCAAGCTGATCTCCCTGTGCGACGCAGCTGCTTCCCACTAGCTATCGATTTTACTTTTGTTAGTGTACATATGTCAGTGCTACCCTCTCACTTCCTCCCAGATTACCCTTCCCCCTCCCCGTGTCCTCAAGTCCATTCTCTACCTCTGCATCTTTATTCTTGTCCTGCCCTTAGCTTCATCAGAACCATTTTTTTTTTGGATTCCATACATATGTTAGCATACGGTATTTGTTTTTCTCTTTCTGACGGTTAAGTCTGTGTGTAACTTTATAAGAAATTGCTAAACTGTCTCTCAAAGTGGCTACACCATTTTGCATTCCCACCAGCAAGTATGAGATCACCAGCGTTTGGTATTGCCAATTTTTTGGATCTTAACCATTCTAATAAATGTGTAGTAGCTCCTCACTGAGCAGCTCCTCATTATTTGTCATTAGGGAAGTAATTTTCACTTCCCTAACGATAAATAAGGTTGAGTATCTTTTCACATGGTTATTTGGCATCCATAAATCTTCTTTGAAGTGTCTATTCAGATCTTTGTCCATTTTTTTAATCAGTTGGTTGTTTTCGTATTGTTGAGCTTTAAAAATTTGTTATATAGTCAGGATATATGTTCTTTATCAGATATGTGATTTGCAAACATTTTCTCCCAGGTATAACCTGGCTTTTCACTGTCTTAACAGTATCTCTTATAGAGCAAATGTTTTTAATTTTGGTAAAGTCCAATTTATCAATTTTATCTTTCATAGATTGTGAAAGGACCATCTCCAAGAAGGAAGTGAGTTCTTATAACCAAGTATAACACAGAAGCCAGGTAATTCTGAGAATATGATCAAAGTATCTTATTTTTTTGTCAATAAGAAGTAAAAAAGTAATTTCAAACTCTGGCAGGGTGGGGGAGGGCTCTATAAGAAAGTCATTATCCACTTATAAATAAAATTAAAATATTACATAATTTTTAAAATATATGGAGTAGAAGAAAACATAACCCATTTGACTTTGATCCTAAAAACCTATTGCTAAGGCTATGATTTTGGACCCCAAAACAAAGAAATATAATAACAATGTACTATTTGTTTCTGCACTATAATCATAATAAGTTAAACAGTTAAATGTTGTTTATTAACTTTTAGAATAAATTGAAAGCATGGAAGAGTTAATTATGATTACAGAATTATTATGATAACTCTAATAGCAATCATTCATATAGTACTTAGTATGTACCAGGCCTTGTTTTAAATGTTTTACATACAGTAAGTCACTTAATTATGACAATAATCCTGTGAAATAAGTACCATTATTATCCCCATTTTACAGTTGAGGAAAGTAAGGCACAGAGAGATTAAATAACTTGACAACTTCACAAAGTTAGGATGTGGTACAGCTTAGATTTGAATCCAGGCAACCTGGCTCCAATGTCTAGATTCTTAACCACAATGTTATATTGCCTTCCTTAAATAGAATATATATATTATCAACTTTGATAATTTTAAAGTAAATAGATATTTGACAGAAGTTAAAAGACAGGACTTCCCTGGTGGCGCAGTGGTTAAGAATCCACCTGCCAATGCAGGGGACAAGGGTTCAAGCCCTGGTCCAGGAAGATCCCACATGCCGCAGAGCAATTAAGCCCGTTTGCCACAACTACTGAGCCTGTGCTCTAGAGCCCGGGAGCCACAACTACTGAGCCCACATGCCGCAACTACTGAAGCCCGCGCACCTAGAGCCTGTGCTCCGCAACAGGAGAAGCCACCACAATGAAGCCCACGCACAACAACGAAGAATATCCCCCACTTGCTGCAACTAGAGAAAGCCCATGTGAAGCAACAAAAACCCAATGCAGCCATAAATAAATAAATAAATAAACTTTTAAAAAGAAATAAAAATAAGAAAAAAAGGTAAAAGAGTTGAAGTAACGGATATGAGTGATAATATCCTCACTTTATACAAAGGGAAATAAGAGATACTGCTCAAAATTAATGGAACATGAAATAGGGGCTTAGTTATACTGGAGTTGCAAAAATAGAGGAAATAACATCAACAATATATAATCATATAAAATCTGAAGGAGAGTAGAGTAGCACAAAAGTAGTGTAGGGCTTCCCTGGTGGTGCAGTGGTTGAGAATCCGCCTGCCGATGCAGGGGACACGGGTTCGTGCCCCGGTCCGGGAGGATCCCACGTGCCACGGAGCGGCTGAGCCCGTGAGCCATGGCCGCTGAGCCTGTGCGTCCGGAGCCTGCGCTCCGCAATGGGAGAGGCCACAACAGTGAGAGGCCCGCTAAAAAATAGTGTAAATGAACTAAATCCTCATCTTTTTTTTTTTTTTTTTTTTTTTTTTGCGGCCATGCCGCACAGCTTGTGGAATCTAGTTCCCAGACCAGGGATCAAACCCAGGCCCCCTGCAGTGGAAGCAGGGGAATCCTAACCACCGGACCACCAGGGAATTCCCTAAAGCCTCATCTTTAATGGCAGGTCATCAATGGTATTGCCTTAGATGATAAATCAAGAAATAGTGGTATATTATTTTAAATTACAGAGGCACCTATTAGAAGACAAAAAGAAATCATTAAAATTGGCTTGCAGTATTTCAGACAGGCTAGTATAGTACAGCAGTTAAAAATAAAAGCTCTGGATCAAAACTTCCTGGGATCAAACCCCATTCATCCACTTAGTATTAATAGTGCTATTAAAGAAAGTTACTTGGTCTTCTTTTCCTCAAGTTCCTTATCTAAAAATGGCTATATGCTGAAAATAGCTAATTCACATGATGTTATGAAGATCAAGAGAGTTAATACATGCAGAGCATTAGAACTAACTGGCCCATAGTAGGTAAACTCTAAATAAATGTTAGCTATCAGCTATGAATTAGAGGGCACACACACACACACACACACACACACACACACACAAAATAAGTTTACATTTAGTTCCTGACTTACTTAGCCAAGGATCCAAATCTTATCAGCAGTCAGATTGCCACTAAGAGCAGGGACAGATGTAGTATATCTCAGCATAGCTTCCACTGGCCTCTAAAGTCATGCACTACCAGTGAAAGGACAAGGTAGGGTCTTGCAATATTTGGCAAGATCAATTCTTATGGTTCCACTTCTCTTTTATGCTTAGGGCTTACATTACCATTTTGGTAAAAACAAGCTCTAAGAATTTATGCCCTTTAACGGGAAAAAATTATAAACATCTGGGCTCCTGCTGGTTCTTGAGCCAAACTCAGTGCTAATAAGGCCACAACTTTTTATCTAATGGGAGAAAGCAGAATCAATGTCCAGATGTTCCTGAACAGCCTTGCTTCCTCCAGGTTTCTAGTGTTTGTAAAGACTGTTTCTCCACAAATATACACTGAGGAGTAGAACTGGGGTTCTGATCACTGCAGAAGACATTAAAAATCATGGTCCCTGGCACAGATTTCATTACGTCATTAGGAAAAAAAGGACACATATAAAAATACGTTGAACTTCACAATACAGACAAGATAAGGGGGGAGTGGAATAAAGACACAGACTTTCACAAAATGAATTAAGTGGTGTTTGAAAAAGAAATAGATCATTCAGTGGTGATAAGATAAAGATGCTTGGAAAAAACTAGATTTAAGTTGGGTAGAAAGAAGAAAGCATTCTAAGGAAAAAGAAAAGGATGAGCAAAAATAGGAAGGCAGCAATGCAAAAGGAGAACTTAGGCAACATAAGTATCCAATGTGACTGACATAAGAGATTTGTACAAGACTACACTGTGAAAGGCCATGGAGAACCTGCAGCCTTTCAAGGTATGTATTAAGCAGAGATATGGGGTAAGGTGCTTCAAAAAGTTTAATCTTTTCTTTCTACATTCTCTCAATGACTCAGTCTCATAGTTTTAGACACTATCTCAATACTGATGACTCCCAGATCTCCTTCCTGAACTTCAGTCTAATATACCCACATGAACCTAGACAATCTTGCTCTGCTTGGATGTCAAGCAGGGATCACAAACTTTGCATGTCCAAAGCTTAACTCCTAACAAACCCACTACCAAACCTGCTCCTCTCAGAGGCACCTCTATCTCAGTTGGCAACCCCATTCTTTAGCTGTTCAGGCCAAAGACCTTCAGATAATCCATGACTCTTCACTTCCCCTCATGCTTCACATCCAACCCATCAGAAAATTCTGTTGGCTCAACTTCAACTACATCCCAAACCAGAATACCTCTCACTACTCCCACTGCTATCACTGAGGTCTGAGCCACTGTTATCTCTGACCAAGATTTGACTCAAAGCTCATAACTGATCTTCCTTCTTCCTCTCTCTTCTCAATTATAGTTACCAGAATGATTCCATTAACAAGAAGGATCATGTCACTTGTAAGTTCAAAATCCTCCCAAGGCTAAACATTTTATTCAGAGAAAAAACTCACGCTCCTAATCGTGTCCTACAAGGCCCTACTCAATCTGTATTTTCCCACACTATACCTCTCCTCCTAATATACACCCTCGCTTCCTACTACCCATCTTTCAGCTCACTCTATTGCTCTCCAATATTCAAACACGCCAGGCACGCTTGCACTCAAGGTCCTTTGCACTTGCTGCTCCCTTTGCCTGGAACCTTATTTCCCCAGATATTTGCTGCCTTCCCCACTCACTTCCTTTAGTCTTTACTCAAGTGCCACCTTTGCAAAAGGGCCTTCCTGGCCACCTTATCCAAAATATCAATATTTCACCCTCGATACTCCCTATCTCCCCCCCTTCATTTATTTTTTTCTCCTTTTCAATTGTCACCATCTAAGACATTATGTACTTTGCTACTTTGTCATTGTTCTACCTCACTAGAATATAAGCTACCAGAGTCATAAGTTTTTGTTTGATTGTTGATTACTATATGATTACTATACCCTTAGCAGCTAAAAGTCCTTGGCACAAAATAAGCACTCAATAAATATTTGTTAAATGAATGAAAGAACATGGCAATGCTGTACAAAATACATTAGAAGAAGAAAGAAATTGTAATTAGAATACCATAGTCTCAAAAACATATATTGAGTACCAACTATGATGTAAGGCTTCTGGGGAGTACAAAGATGAAAAAGACAATGGTGAGACATAATTAACTATAATCCAAAATAGATATTCACAACTTTCACATGAGAGTTACAAAAAAAAAGTGCTATAAGGGACTCAAGAGAAAAACTCTATTGGCAGGGGACTACTGCAGTAACCTAGGCATCAACTGATCAGGCCCTATATTGGATACAGTGCAATAAGAATGCAAAGGGTCATATGTGACAATGATCATAATAACAGACAGAAATAGTTGGTAGGATCTAGTGACTAGCTGAATTGGGAGAGAAAGAGCAAACCACTGCTAAACGTCAAGCTTAGGTAATGACAAAAATAGTAGTGCTATTTAAAAAAAAGAGAGAAAAGAGGAGGAGGTTTAAAGTGGATGAAAAAATGTTAAGTCCAACATTAGACATGTTTGTTTGAGGTAACACCAGATCACATAAAAGAAAATTTCAGGACAGTTCTAGATTCAGAACTATGACTCAAGGTTAAGAATATATTTGACCCCTGGACAACACGGGGTTAGAGATGCCAATCCTACACCCAGTCAAAAACTCATGTATAACTTTATAGTCAGCCCTCTGTATCCGTGGTTTCAACCAGCCACAAACTGTGTGGTACTATTTTAAAATCCACATATGAGTGGACCCACACAGTTTGAACACATATTGTTCAAGTGTCAACTATATAGACTTAGGAGTTATTTTCTCACAGAGAGATAACTGAACTGACAAAGGTGAGATTTCTAAGTAAAAAACTAAAGGCAAAAACCATGAGAAACAGATAACCTACGGGGCAGGGGAAGGAAGAGGTGCAACTGAACATAACAAAGAAAAAGAAGTTAGAGAGGAAGAAATAAAACAATTACACCTCAAAAGACATATATATAGCTATTAAAAATTTCTCCAGGCTTTAAAAAAATAATCAAGCTACCATCCACTTTTATATTTAGTAATTTTGAAAATATGTTCATTTAGGTACTCAAAATATCAGATGAAATCAAAGCAATAATTCAGCTCAATCTGGACTTAGAATTGTCAGACTGGTGAAATTAGGCATTTTCCTGGTAATCTCTGAAACAAAAAAACAGCTTGTGTACTTCTGCACATTGAATGGATTGGAGTGCAGATGTAAGATAAAGAAAATGATACAAGACTCTGTCACCCAGGAAACCACCTAATGGTAAATTGCTCAGCCTACTTTTTAAATGTAACTCAACCCTGGTCAGCATCTGGCCCAGTTCCACATATATAAGGAGTATTCAATGTGTATTCATTTATAATGATAGCAAACAGAACAAGTAAGAAGACACAAAAATAGGTAAATTTAAAATAATTAGTTCAGGGCAGAGATGGGAAATGAGGAGTTTTTTTTGTTTTTGTTTTTGTTTTTGTGGTACGTGGGCCTCTCACTGTTGTGGCCTCTCACATTGCGGAGCACAGGCTCCGGACACACAGGCTCAGTGTCCATGGCTCATGGGCCCAGCTGCTCCGTGGCATGTGGGATCTTCCCGGACCGGGGCACGAACCCGTGTCCCCTGCATCGGCAGGCGGATTCTCAACCACTGCGCCACCAGGGAAGCCGAGGAGTTATTTTTTAATGGGTATAGAATTTTAGTTTGAAAAAATGAAGAAGTTCTGGAGATGGATGGTGGTTAACAGTCGCACAATAATGTGGATATATTTAACGCCACTGAACTGTATGCTTAAAATGGTAAATTTTATGTTATGTATATTTTACTATAATAAAAAAAACTAGTTCAGCTCATATTTTGTGCTATAAGCTAAATGTTAATTCTTCAGGAGCAATGTTTATATCAATATTCTTTTTAATCCCAGATCTCTAAATTAATGACTGTAATTCAGAAACAAGGAAGAAAAGCTTTAATCTAAGATAAAACCGACAAAGGAAAATAGAGAACAAGATAAAAACAAGGTTTTTTTAATTTAAAATAATTTTTATCAGATTGGATCTAGATCAAGATGGCAGACAGAAAAGGAAGATCCCGAGCTCACCTCCTCCCATGGACACACATACAGAACTACACATAGAACAACTATCTCTGAAAATGTCTAAAGACTAGCAGAACAGATTTTCTACATCTAAGGATATAAAGAAAAGGCCACATCAAGATGGGTAGCAGGGGCAGAGAACCCACACCCCAGTGCAGTGACCCACAACTAGGAGGGATATCACAACCGCAGACATTCCCCCTGAGGAATAAGGGGTCTGAGCCCCATGCCAGGCTCCCCAGCCTGGGGGACCAGAACTGGGAAGACAAGCCCCCATAACATGGATGGACCTACAGAGTATTATGCTAAGTGAAATAAGTCAGAGAAACACAAATACCACATGATTTCACTTATATATGGAATCTAAAAAAACAAAACAGAAACAGAGTCACAGATACAGAAAACAAACTGGAGGACACCAGAGGGGAAGTAGGTGGGGGTTAGGTAAAATAGGTGAAGGGGATTAAGAGGTACAGACCTCCAGTTATAAAATAAATGAGTAACCAAGACGTAATGTTCAGCACAAGGGATATAGTCAATAATATTGTAATACATTTGTATGGTGACATTTGGTTAATAAACTTATAGTGGTGATCAATTCATAATGTATATAAATGTCAAATCACTATGTTTACACTAAAAACTAAGATAATATTGTATTCAACTATACTTCAACCAAAAAATAATAAGTAAATAAAGATTTTAAAAGAACCAACCCAAATTACAAAAGTAGGAAAATATAAAATAAAAAACAGTCAGTGTTAAAATTAGGGAATAAAGTCAAACACATAACTGCAAACTTGGAGGAAATCGTTAAATTCCTGACAAAGGAACTGTGTGGTAAAAGACAGAAGGATCCTTTCATATCTCAATCTTGAGGAGCAAGAGCTGAAGGCAAAGTCAAAGTAGAACAGTAGAAAAAATAGATGATTTTAATAGTTTGGCAAAACCGAAGCTAAGACAACTATGTGTAGGTAGCTATGTGCGAGTTCAGAACACATAGGGAAACAGACATACATGGTATGGAGAGTAGATTTTTTTAATTGATATTTTTTAGTTGATATTTTCACCATTGTGTTTACTGTGTTCATTCAGAATGAGAGCTGGCAAGCAACTTCCATGACAGGAAGATCACCAACTGAATGAGATACTTCACTCCTCCAGTGTAGCAGAATTTTCAATGCATCTTCATGGTAGTCCTGAAATATAATCAGACCAGAGTCAAGTAAGATGCTAAAGCTTCTCTTCAGATGCAGCAATTTCTACCAAAAGAGTAAGTACAAATTCCCCTACTGAAGCTGTGAGTTCCAAACCCACCACCTTAGGATTCTGAGTGATTAAAACGATAAGAAAAACTAGCCTCATATACCCCCTTTTCATGGGCAGAACTGTTTCCCCCAAATTTCATATACTGAAATTCTAACCCCCAGTACCTCAGAATATGACTATATATATTTGAAGACAGGAGACATTATATAGGTGATTATGGTTAAATGAGGTCATTAAGGTGGCCCCAATCCAGTATGACTTATGTCCCTATAAGAAGAGGCAATCAGGACACAGACACAGAGAGGAAAGACCATGTGAAGAAGGAGTGAAAAGAAGGACATCTACAATCCAAGGAGAGATGCTTCAGAAGGAATCAAGTCTGCAGACACCTTTATCTCAGACTTCTAGCTTCCAGAACTGTGAGAAAATAAATTTATATTGTTTAGGCTTTAAAAATAATTTAAAATTGAAATAATTTTTATCAATTATCAATTATTCTTCTTTAGTTTATATTTTACTTATTTACTTATTCATATTAAATCTACAATAAATTCAGCAACAACTAAAGTATCAATAAGCCAACCATAAAGGCTAAATTAAAAAGAAATGTTTCAAACAGGCAAAATGTAAAATGTACTCACTACTACTAGTCCCTTGGAAAATCAGCAACAGACATAGGAATGAAAGGTTTTCATCATGCAGTAGCTCAAGCAGTAACCAAATAAATGCTCTGGTAACTGGTCAGCTCTCTGTGGACTTAATTTTTAACTCTGCTAGGATTCTTTTCTCTCCAGATCATATTAGCACAACTCTCCTCCATTTGTAACCCAAAACCCTGTTATCCCTACTGGAAATGCCACAGTGCTTTCCAACCATCCAAATCCTATGCACCCTTCAAGAAGAGCTCTCATCTCCTTTGTGAAATCCTCTTCTACTGGTCCAAAATATACTGATCTTTTCACTGCTAAATACTCATATGCTTTGTAGTCTAAATTAGTGCTTCTTGGAAATTCCCTGGTTGTCCAGTGGTTAGGACTCAGCACTCTCACTGTCATGGCCTGGGTTCAATCCCTGGTTGAGAAACTGAGATCCCGCAAGCCACGAGGTACGGCTTAAATAAATAAACAAACAAACAAGTGCTTCCTGGAATGTGGTGAGATGTCTTTTTTTTAAATTTTCTAATCCTCTGTGGACAGAGCCCTTTATAAAATGAAATTTAAATGAATTACCAGAATTTTTTTAAACATGTAAAATAGAAACCAAATTTTATTATAAATTTGACAGACATATAATTTCTCTGTCAAATTTCTATAAAAGTTTCTAAAGCTTATTCTCAATTTCTGTACTTATATTCCAGCATAGTGGTAACAGTTCATGCTCCAGTATCAGTCTGCAGACTGCACTTTGGTTTTTTTGTTTGTTTTTAAATTTTTATTTTATATTGGAGCATAGTTGATTAACAGTGTTGTGTTAGTTTCAGGTGTACGGCAAAGTGATTCCATTATTCTGCTCAATATTCTGCTCAATTTAGGTAATAACCTAAATGGGAAAAGAACAGACTGCACTTTGAATAGCACTGGTCTAAACGACTTAAAGCTTCAATCAATGAATATTTATTTAGAAAAAAAAGTGAAACTTGAATTCAGCATTTGTATCTAAGCAGGACTCAGATACGAAAGGGACAGTAACTCCAGAAAGTAAAGACTACATGTACAAAGGCACAAAGGTGAGAAATGACATGGCATGTTGATGACACAATGAACTGAATAGTTCTCACTTGAGGGGCATGTACTGTTAGAGAGGGAAAGGGTTTACAGAGGGAAAGATGAGCAAGGAAAAAGCACCAAACATTTCTAAAGAAGTACCATGATAGAATCAGTTGTCTGAAAAAGTAAGCCGGTAGTAGAATCAAAGTTGGGACAGAGTGAGTGTGGACTCTACACTTACAGGGATTATATATTATACCTTTTTACATGTCCTCCAGAGCCTGGAGAAGTGCTCGGCACATGGTAGACAGTAAAGCATCTTCATTTAGCAGCAGGTATTAAAAAATAATTGAAATTCGGTTAGAGGTACTAATTGAAGATATTCTATATTTATTTCAACTAACTCCTAAAACTTAAATAAAAAACAATGTACAGATACTTAGGCCTGTATAACAGTGAAGAAAACTCAGCTTGGAAAGAGCTGATCATTGGCCAACAAGAGATTTCAACAAATTTCTGAAAGACAAAAATAGAAGTGTATTGACAACTTAAACAGAATAGACTACACTAGGAGGAAGCTGCAATTGAGATGAAAGCTGATCTGCCCACTGGAACCCTAGAGGGATTCTAGGCTCAGGGATACCTGAGGAACTGTCTTAAAGAGGCATTAAGAAAGGAAGTAGCTAAGGACAGAGATGAACTGAAGATCTGAATATAGAAAAACTGTACCAAGTCAAATATTCCATGTCTACCTTCCTCTTCCACCTCTGCTCACAAAGCACACAAGGAGCCTGATATTTACCCCCAGCCAAAAACAACAAGAGGGTAACTCTCCTTTGTGGCAAAAATGGCCAAATGTCGACCAAAATTCATACATTTCCTCCTATAACACAGAGTTGTCCCTAAGAAATAACTACTTAGCTAAAAATATCATTTCTCAGACCCCTCTTGTATCTAGGCACGACCATACGACTAGTTTAAGCCAACGGAATGTAAATAAAAGTAATGTGTTATTTCCCTGCCAAGGCAATTAAGAAGTGCCTTCTCTGTTCTCTCTTCCCCTTCCCCTAGGAGGAGACAGAGAATCACAAGGAATTTTAAGGATGGCAGAATCACAAGACAGAAGAAATTCAGTGCATTAAATCACACGAAGTAAAGTTGCCTGCTGAGAGGAAGACCTTCATTGGACTAACAAAGAAGTAAAAAAATAAATGCTATTTTGTTTAGCCATTGAAATTTTCAGGTTTACTGGTTTCAGCAAATAGCATCCTTATTAATTATAGCCCCTTTTTAAAAAGGAAATAAGAAAGGGGGGGGGGGAACATCACCAGAAAAATTAACTTTAAGCTATGGTTTTAGTGACCCAGAGCCAGGCCTTCCTCTGCAGCATTTGGAAGACCAGCAGCCTGATAGTTGGCTATCCACCCACGCTAAAGGAAAGCCTCACAGCTGGAATGTTCTATCACACATACATATGAAGATGAAGAGCTACGTCATTGGAACAAAAGGGACATGAATGATTATCACCAAGAGATCAGATGTGGTAGATTGAATTATGCTTGTAGTACCTTATCCTATGCAGCTAACAGCAACTAGCTCATGCTTTCAACATCTTGAAAGTTCCTTGCCCAATACTGCAACTTAATTAAACTGTCTTCCATGTTACCACAGACAAGTTTTATCAAACATTTTGCTACTACATAACACAGTCATTTTTCCAGCCTCCTATAATAGTTTCCTTGCTAACCATCACCCAGTTCCAAAGCCAATGGGCATGCATTTTAAGTTTTCATTATAGCAGCACCCCACTCCTAGGTACCCATTTTTAAATTGATCAACCTTTTCCTGCAAAACAAGCAAACACAAAAATCTCAGTAACATACAAAAAATAAGCATATATTTCTCACTTAGAAATAAATTCTTTAGGTCAATTGGGGCATCTCTGTTTCAGGCTGTAGGTCAAGTTGACATCTTTTCCATGTTTCTCCATCTGGGACTCTACAGTGGCCAGTAGACGTCTGGGACCTGTTTTATTATGCAAAGATTGGAAACTCCCAGAGTGGCAAGTAGAAACATTTAATACCTCTTAAGGCCTAGGCTCAGAACTGGTATACTGTCACTTCTGCCCAAGTTCTTCTGGCCAAAGCAAGTCGCAAGACCAAGGAGTAAATATCTGCTGAAAGTTACCTAATCTGTCATAATCCACCCTCTTGTACACAGAAGACTGTGGCTGCTATGCAGTTAAAGCTGATTAATATAAGAACCAAGACATATAAAAAGATTAAATTTTGCCATCTGGTACAACATGGATGGAACCTGAGGGTATTATGCCAAGTGAACAGGTCAGTCAGAGAAAGACAAATACTGTATGATTCCACTCACATGTGGAATATTTTAAAAATAACAAACAAAACAAAACAAAAAGCACACACACATAGATACAGAGAACAGACTGGTGGTTACCAGAGGTAAGGGTGAGTGGGGAGACAAAATGGATAAAGAGGATCAAGTGTATGGTGATGGATGGAAACTAGACTTTCGGTGGTAAGCACTTTGTTGTGCATAAAGTCGACAAATTATAATGTTGCACACATGAGATTTATGTAATGTTATAAACCATTGTTACATCAATAAACACACACCAAGAGAAAAACGTAAAATTACAATTAACTATCAAATATTGGTAGGAATTTGGGGGAGGGAAGGGGAAGTAACTGAATTAAATCTTCATCTTTTATAAAAGGAAGGAAATAGTGTTTAATCAATCAAGGAGTGTAGGTAAAAGCACATAATTTAAAGTTACCTAAAGAACAAACAACAAAATGGTTCAAATGTTTGTTTCTGGGGGTAGGCCTAACAATGGGAGGCAAGGAATGAAAAACTGTTGCTTTTCATCAAAAGTACTTTTGTACTACATTTTTTTGTTGCCATGTTCATGTAATACTCTAAGAAAAAAAAGTAATGAATTTCTACTAGATACTTCTTGCTTAAAAGCTAGATTTTAGAGAGAATATTCCTGTATATAAATTGAATACCATGGGGAAAAAAACCCTGTATCCTTCAAGTGAAGGGAAATTTTGTTATATTTTCCTTGTGGTGCAAAAGCATGAGTTCCCCCTTAATATTCAATATAAGTGAAGAAGTAGTTCACATTCTTAGAGAATGCAGTCAGGAGCTTATAAATTTTAATATTTAGAAATTTACTTAACATCACTTTGGCTTTAAAAAATTCTTAATATGGAAAAACTTCTAAAACTTGAGTGATCTGCTGCTACTCACAATATAAGGAATTGATATGAATACTACCCATTGAAAAGTATACAGGTACAACAAAATGAAGGTAGAAAGCAAACACTAATATATTATTTAAACAATAATTACAGACTGCAGATAGAAAATACAGGTCATTCGGGTCAACAATTCTTTCCAACCACAGCAGACATCACAAATCAAACATGGCACTCTTCCCAGCAGAACAAGGGAACAATCTCAATTTCCAAAATCCTTCTCAACACAGTACTACTCAGCCTCCAAAACTGTTTAGAGTTGGCATATCAAGTGAAACTTTCTTGCCCTAGAGCAAAGCAACACGCCAATTAATGTTTGCTGTATGAAAATATTCACTTCATTTCACCTTTTCGGCACTTAAAAGGCTTGAGAGATTTTTCCAAAGGATTAAATATTAAATTCTGCAATGAGAACATTGTGGTAATTGACCATGAAGAATATACCTCTTTGGGGCTTCCCTGGTGGCGCAGTGGTTGCGCGTCCGCCTGCCGATGCAGGGGAACCGGGTTCGCGCCCCGGTCTGGGAGGATCCCACATGCCGCGGAGCGGCTGGGCCCGTGAGCCAT
>NC_041224.1:122249445-122297140 GCF_002837175.3 Physeter macrocephalus | reverse complement strand
AGTGGATAGGCCCGTGAGCCATGGCCGCTGAGCCTGCGCGTCCGGAGCCTGTGCTCCGCGGCGGGAGAGGCCACAGCAGTGACATACCCACAAAAAAAAAAAAAAAAAAAAAAAAAAGAATATATCTCTTCATGGCAGAGTCTCATGGCTACTCAACTAGGATAACCTGGAAGTCTGATGAGTACTCCAGGAGTTAGGGAAGCCAAATAGACTGTCTGAACACTATTCAACAACTATTTAAAAGATCAGTTGACAGCTTAGGCCATTTTTGTTCTATACAGAGTTCTAGGCATCTCTGGATAAAAAGTTACTGAGCCATGGTATCTAGCAGATAGATTTCAGAGTGGTTGCTGGCTCACACCCTGTTCGGAACAAAGCTCCTTCCTCTCTTCATCCAAATCCCTACATCCATCTGTCCAAAGCATTCAGCATATTACTCCATCCTCCCAAATTCAGCTAATTGGACTAGGGCAGGACTCTTTACCTTAAAGCAGCCAATCAACAGGAATACCATCAACTTTTTTTGTTGCCTGTCTCCCAAAAATAACCCAGTCAGATCCTCACAAGAATTTCAACAGGAGACAAAGAACAAATTTGCAAATGATACTGGATACCTGAACTAGAAGACCATGTAGACTAGTAAGGGCCAGCAGCTGGACCCTATGCAAAATGAAAACGCAAAGGAAGCCTACTGAAAAGGAGACAAGACTATGGAACAATTAGTTCCTGTTTTTAGTTCCCCATGTAGTCCCTGTGAGGATCAGGTGTGCTCTAATGCATGTGTATGGATGTCCTCAAAACTCCCTAAAGTAACCAGGAAAAAAAAAGAAAAAAAAAAATCCCCTCATTACTTAAGCTAGTTAAGAAACTAAAGGAACCCAGTTAAAGTGACTGCTTAGAGACAGTACCCTTGGAGTAACAGTCCTATGAGCCCCACTGTGGGATACTGCCTTTATGTAATATAAGCTGTACAACTCAAACCAAGATCATTAAAATCAGCCAATTACTGATTTTGACCAGAAGTCAAGGAACACTATTGGCTGTATCAGCTGCATTAAAGACAGTGATATTCAGTTTTTAATAACAAAAGGTACCCCTAAAAATACCCATCCTCTTGAATAAAAGGCAGGAAAACAGTAATGCTATTAAATAGACATTCAAGTTAAACCTATTTTCTTTCTTTTTCTTTAAACTCTGAAAGGAATGAATGAAAAAAATAGCTCTGGGAGTGGACTTAAAACACAGGAATTAGCTAGCAGGCCTAGCTCTTGGAACACAAAGTTGCCCCAGCCCACATGTATGAGAGCTCTTTGGTTAAAAAGTTGTAACCAGGCATCCTGCAGACTAATCTGGTTTTGCTTGCCCACGGAATATTTTTAATGTGAAAGGTAGCAATCAGGACATTCCATCTTTTAAAAAATTAGTGTTTTAGTTTCTCTTGAAAAACTAGGAAATCTGGAAACACAGAGCCCAGTTTCCCACTGGGAAAAGCATCCTCTGGTAAGCAGCAGTCCTCCCCACTACCTACCATATTGCTTAGGACCCAGTTCTTCTCTTATTGCTCCTGTCTCCTTTAGGATATGAGCTATCAATCCCTGCTTTATTGATATAGATCCTCCAGTTCACAAATTTGCACAACCAACTTGTGAGTGGCTTGATTAACATGAGTTCTGACATCAACAACATGGTGCAACTAGGAAAAAAAAACAAAACAGACCTGGTCCTTTGTCCTGCATCCAGCTCACCAGTGCAGACTTTCCCTACCCTAAAGACAAATGCCTTTCAATCCTTTATTTCTTTTTCCTGTAATATGACCTCACTAGGAACCATTCCAATCTGTCAGACAAGGGTGGAGAGAAAGAATCAAGTTCCCAGTTCTATTCTCCCAGGAGGCTCCTGTGCCTCTAAGTAACTTTATGGGTGCAGATAATAGATAATTGGAAGGAAGTTACATCATCTCTACCTGCCCAAATTGTCTGAAACCCACACCCTGCTCAGAAAAAATTCTTTCAAAAAATGTTTGAATTTAGGCAGTTTGCATGTCTATTGGTAGCCTTGAACATCTTTGCATGATGTAGCTAAAATAAAATCTGTATCACAGATTTTTTTCTGTTATGAAATGTCAAGTGATTCAGCATAATAAAAGTTATATTTTTATAACTATTGTCTGGCAATGGAGAGAAAGCTAGAGTAAAAATATATTTAATATCCTAATAACCAAACTGGAAAAATCATTAAGCTTAGTATGTTAGAAAAGGAAGAATATAAGAATATTGAATGTTTAATTTCTCTTCAGAAAAATACATTAACAGGAATTAAGGTATCTCTATAAAAGAATCAATCGTAATAAACATAACAAGAAAAACAGAACGAACACTTGACCATCAACAGGCACGCATATCAACCCACCAGGGTACATATCCGTCTTGATGTTATACTCTTATCCACCATTCGTTGCCTGGATTTCAAATCCAAATAAGCATGGGTAGTTGCTATAGTGACAATATGCCACTTTTGGAACCAGAAGCTTAGTACTACTGAGTACTTATGGGCTTCATAACGTCAGTACTTCCTCCCACGCTTTGAATCATAGCTCAGACATTATAACTTCACAAAATGTGATTTCATTCTGTCCTTTAAAGAAGTCAATTTTGTTACTTTATCAAAAAGTTTACCAAAAATAATTTATAATTTACATAGTATAATAAATGTCAAGAGAAATAACATAACTCACTTAACATGCTAAGAATACACATACTCAATAAGTACTTAATGGAATAATATTAAAGATGTTGGCTTAATAAAATAAATTGTATGCCATCATTGAAATGTACTGTGTTTTAACTGTAACTGAGCAAGATCATACTTATTAATTCATGTCTTAGCTCATTGTTATTAATAACAGTATTCCTACCGTTCTTCATTTAATATGAAAATTAAATGAAGTTTTTAAAATTCAAAAACAACACTAAGAAGCTTAATTTTATTTTATAGCAGATTGATATAGAGGTACTTCCTGACTTATAATGAGGTTATGTTCCAGTAAATCCATCATAAATTGAAAATGTTAAAAATTCATTTAATACACCTAACCTACCAAACATCATAGCTTAGCCTAGCCTACCTTAAACATGCTCAGAACACATTAGCCTACAGTTAGCTAATCATCTAACACAAAGCCTATTTTATAATAAAGTGTTGAATAGTTCATTTAATTTATTGTATACTGTTCTGAAAGTGAAAAACAGAATGGTTTTTAGTCTGTTGGTTGTTTATCCTCAATATCATGGGGCCAACTGGGAGCTGTGGCTCACTGCCACTCCCCAGCATCATGAGAGAGTATCTTACCACATATCACTAGCCCGGGAAAAGATCAAAATCCTAAGTATGGTTTCTACTGAATGCATATTGCTTTTGCACCACTGTAACGTTGAAAAATCGTAAGTAGAACCATCTACTTTGGAGACTATCTGTATTTTTATTTCCTTTAGGAACTACTCCTAATAATTAAAGATTAATTATTAATGGTATCCAAGGAGAAGGTAGTTTGTTGCTAGTTAAAACACTAAGAATAAGGAAAAATATCGGTCTCAAATCAATCAGAGAATATCTCTAAATCATCAAAGAGTCAGAGACTAGGAACCCTCATACATTGCTGTTAGGACTGGAAAATGATACAATCACTTTAGAAAACAGTTTGGAAGTTTCTCCAAAAGTTACACATAGAACTATCAAGCAACCTATCATTTCCACTTCTAGGTATCTACCCAAGAGAAATGAAAACATATGTTCACAAAAGACTTGGACATGAATATTTACAGAAATGGTATTCATAATAGCCAAAAACTAGAAATCTAAATGTTAATCAGGGAATTCCCTGGCGGTCCAGTAGTTGGGACTTGCGCTTTCATTGCCAGGACCTTGGTTCAATCCCTGATCAGGGAACTAAGCACGGCCAAAAAAAAATAAATAAATAAATGTTAATCAACTGGTAAATAGGTAGACCAAAAATAAATAAATAAATAAAATGAAATTCTATTCAGCAATAAAAAGGAATGAATTAATGACACATGCTACATCATGGATGAACCTCAAAAATATTATGCTACGTGAAAGAAGCCAGACACAAGAGATCATACATTGTATGAGTCCATTTATATCAAATGTTCAGAAAAGGCAAATTTATAGAGATGGAAAGTGCATTAGTGGCTGCCTGGAGGAAGAAGTGAGGATTAGCTGTAAATGGGTATGTGGAATCTTATTAAAGGGATGAAAATGTTCTAAAACCGATTTACAGTGTTGGTTGTACCATTTGATAAAATTACTAAATTGTTAAGGTGTATACTTGAAATGAATGAATTATATATGAAAAATATATCTCAGTAAAATAGGGTTTTTAAAAAAAAGTCAGAGAACATCAGAGTTGCAGGGAACCTTGCCAAAACTCTCTACTTATACAGATGAAGAAAGTGAGGCCCCAAAGGGTTAAGCAACTTGTTTAAATGTCACCCAGCTAGATCACGACAAAAGTAAACAAGAAAAAAGACCAAAATCCAGACTCACGTTCCCACCCAGTCCAGTGTTACCTCTACTAAAAATGCTCAAGGAATTTTTAAAAATTATAATAATAATTACATAGATTTCTTTGTGAAGAGTTCTAGAAGTATCAAAATCTGAGAACTGAAAAGAATGATTGATTAAAACATAACAAAAATGTTATGAGAATGTGATGTTCAGAAAAAATAAAAGCTAGAAAAACTCGTTGTCACTCTCTGAAGCCATATAACTTACTTTCAAAACTGGTAATAAAAGAAAAAGAATTAAGCATTTTTTCTGCCTTTTCAATAGGAGCTGTATTTCAGGGTAACTAAATGTTGCCAGTTTGTGAAAGAAAGCTTCTCCTATACAGAAGAATGCAAATTAATAAATGTAGATGGAATGAAAGAATTAGAAATTATCTTTTTGGAACCCATAATACAATTAAGATTCAGGAAAGAATTATCAATTATTGTTAAGGCCATTAAATGAATGGTTGATGGAGAAGTTGGACATCTGTAAAAAATAACATCTCACAGATTTTGTTTTAAGGTTTAACAAAACACAGAACTTTATATGGAGGAAGATCAAAATTAACCTAATCAAGCCTTTAGCATTAATGCCCCGGTTTATTAGAAATTCAGGTACTAGAATAGTAAGCTAAACACCAAGAGAAAGTAGTCAAATAATTACAGAAAGGGAGATATTCTACAGGACATTAAGCCTCCTCTCTTTAGCTAATCATAGAGACAAAAAAAAAGAAAAAAGTGTGTGTTGGGCGGTGACTATTCTAGATTAAAAGAGAGTTGAAATACAAACAAAAACAAGCGTGGTCCTTAATCGGATCCTGGTTTGGACAAAACAGCTATGAAGAAAATTTGGGAGATAACTAGATAAATTTGAAGATGCGTTATTAGATAACAGAAGTTATTTAAGCGTGATAATATTATTTTTGTTATATAGTAATATGCTTTTAGAGATGCATACTGAAGTACTTATAAGTGGGAGATTCAGATGTCCATAGTTCACTTCAAAATATTTCAATGAGTTTAAAATATAACAAATTTAAATCCAAGTCTCAACTCCTAATTCACTGCTGTTTCTATTAGTGCTCATTCATAAAAATATAATAATAATTATATAGAAGAATCTCTTGCAGACAAGAGGTTCAGAGAAGTGAGCTACCATGAAGGCTAGCTTTTTTCTTTTTTTCTACAGGTACCAAAATGAAGATAACACATCACTGGCAACGTGGTATGTGCAAGACACCAAAAGTCATCAAAGCACCATGAATGTAGAGTTTTGCCTTCAAAGAGCTAAAAATATCTAGTAGAACAGCTTCTTGGAGTTAATCACTAGAAAACTAGGCTGTTCCAAGATCATAGTTAAGGCTTTGAAGCAGCAGCCTCACTAAAGCAATCCTCAATTATTACATAAAATCACTTACTCCTTTTCTGACTTCACTGCCCCTTACAATCAGTTAACTACTTCCCAAGTTGCGATGAAATTAAGATACACTCTTTCGAAAATCCCTCTCTCAAATTAGGGGCGCCAAGCTAAAGAAAACCTTTACCATAACAATCAGCTTCTTTACACCCAGGGCCTCAAAACCGGGAACTCGGAGCCTCCCTCAAACCGCGGAGAAGAGGCCGATTATCAACCAACAAACCTAACTCATTCGCCTTTTTTTCTCCTCTCCCTCAAAATCCAAAGGGTGGCGCTGTCCTCACTGCTTCCCCACACACCAGGTGTACGCGCAGGTCCACTTCGAGGTCCAAACAAGGAATGGGGGGTGTCCACTCGCGACCTCTGTCCGGCCTCCAGCCGCCCCGCCCCGCGCTTCTCCTCTACGCGACCCAGCCCCTCCGGGGAAGCCCGCGACTGCGCCCGCTCCCCATCCTTAGCGGCTCTCTCTCAGAAACTCTCAATACTCCGGGCAGGTGGGACGGCTGAGAAAGACCCAAGCCACCACTCTGGCTCTTGAGTCCTCAGCCCAGCAACAGAGAAACGTATAATGAGAAGCGTCACGAGCCCTTGCACCAACGCGAGTTCCGCCACTTCCACCGCCTGAGCGCCCAAGTTAACCGACTTACAGACTTGACGGAACTCGGCGGCCTCTGTGACACGGGAGGCGGCGCCCATCGCCGGCATCGCCGGCACCGCCGGCACCACCAGCGCTTCCCGCCCCTTCCCGCCCCGCCCCGCGCCGCGCCGGTCTGCCTGCTTGCGTCAGGGATCACGTGCTGCTTCTCCCTTCCCTACCTTCAATCTGGCGCTCCTTTCTTCCGGAAGTCGCGCCCGGTCACGCAGGGCTCCTCCCACCACCGGTGACGTCAAACTCAGTTCCTACCACTGCTCTGCCTCCGCCTCCAGGCGCGGGGAGGGCTGCCGTTTCCTTACAATAAATCCTGCCGCTTCCGGGCCCCTAACCAGTCCAAGCGAGGGTTTTGAAGTTTCTGAGTGTGCAGGCCTCGGATGCGCATGAGTAGAGTTTGAGAGGCCAGAGCCTGGCTATCTGGAGGCCACCCCCGCAGAGGACATTCCCCCTCTCCCCAACTTGTCCTGCACTTGGTTCCGCCGAGACCCACGACGGTTCCACCCCCTTCTTCCTTGTCATTGATGTTGTTGTTCTTGTCAGTGCCGCAGCCCCGACCACCGGGAGCCCGAACCCGAGCCGGGGCCGCCCGGGTGGCGCGGTGGCAGCGGCTGCGGCTGCAGCAGCTGCGACGGCTGCGGGGGCTGCTCCGGGGACTGCGGGGGCGGCCGAGGACCGGCAGCCGGCGGCGGGGCCGAATGGCTCTGTGCGGGCAAGCGGCAGGCGCCGCGTCGCTGCCCAGCGAGCTAATCGTGCACATCTTCTCCTTCCTGTCCGCGTCCGACCGGCTACGGGCCTCGGCCTCCTGTTCGCACTGGCGCGAGTGCCTCTTCTACCCGGCTCTCTGGCCCCAGCTCCGTATCTGCCTCCGCGTCTCGCCCTCGGAGCAGCCACGGCTCGAATTCCTCATGCGCAAGTGCGGCTGGTTCGTGCGAGAGCTGCGCGTTGAATTCGCCGCGGAGAATTACCTGAGCGGCGGAGGCGGCCCGGGCGATGGAGGCCGCGTCGACACCGGGACTGGCGGGGAAGAAGTCGAAGCCCTGCAGCTCTCAACCCGTTGGCTGGAAGTGCTACGCACCTACTTAGAGCTGGTGCTGTGCGTGCTGGTCAGCATCCGGAACAACAGGTAGGCTCTTCGCGGCCCCTGCGTTCAACCTTCTCTCCCCGCTCCTCCTCTCCGGAGCGCAGGGTCGCCTCCTTCCTCACACCTCGAAACAGATTCAGTGCGGATACGCCCCGCCTGCTTCAGCGTTGCTCTTTTCAGTGACTGGGGGTGTCAGTTCTAATCCGGCGATTCCTTTGAGGTGGGAGGGCGTAACGGGACTCATCATAATACTTTATAAACAGTGAAGGACTTAGTGTTTATCAGACAGCACTCCTGGCGCCTTCCAGGCACTGTCTCATCCATCCTTTCGGTAGCAGTGGGATGGAGTTGACAGGCGCCGTCATTCTTCATTTTACAGATGCGAGAGCTGAAGCTTGGAGGGTGAGGCCCAGTGTGAGTCTTGGGAGAAACAAACCATAATCCGTTTTTTTTGTTTCTGAATCTATCCATTCAGAATAGTTCGTGGTGGGGGAAGGAGTAGGTATGCTACTGGTTTCTCATAGTTACAAGACTCTCCTTGCAAAAAATCTTTGACAGCCATTTTCTTACCAGGAATAGTTTTGATTAACTAGGCCAGGCACAAAGAGTAGGAGGAGTGTTTGTTAAAGGGATTGGGGAACAGCCTGATCATCAGGATTGGAAGTCCCTCCCCTTTGCACCTCCAGACTCAGTTTATCCCCAGTGATTCACCTAAAAGTAGCACAGTACAGCTTGGTGTTTGTGTGTGTTGGGGGAACTGGCCGGTGTCTGCAAAGAGTAAGCCCTAACGGTAGTGGTTTTGCGTCAAGACTTTACTGTAATTCTGGGGCTAACTTCCTATGTTCTGGCCCATTGTCCTAATCAGTGTTTTCCATTATTTATCTACTGTCCTCTCCAAAATCCTATTAATGTAGATTTTCTGTATCTGGATATTCTAACTAACCTTGCAATTAAACTATGAGGTAGAGGAAAGCTCAAAAGTTCAAAAAAGGAGCAACTTAGCAATAATAGTTTAGCAGTTTGGAAGTACTTTCACATTCACTATCTTATTTGATCCTTTCAATGACCCTGTGAGTTAGTCGGGACAGCTATTACTATCCCTATTTTATAGAAAGGAAACTGAAGCAAGTGATGTGCACATCGTCATACAGCAGTTTTTCTCTAAAAGCAGTGTTCTTCCTTTTGCAATAAATATGTTGAACAGGATGGAGTGAAGGTCCTGGTTTAATGCTAGGTGAGATAGGTAGATATATATTCTTAATTCTGTGTTTGAATCACAAGGGTGGGAGATAAGCATATAGCTCCAAGTTGTATCTGGAGCATGGCTCCATCATTCCAGTGGGCTGTGTATTTCCCCAGCTTTTCACACCAAGCCATTTCATTTCATTACTTTGATTTTATGTGGCAAAAGAGGCTGTTCAAGGCTGTGAGTTGGTCTTGATCAGGTTGGAGACTCTTTTTCAGAGTTGAATGTATGGCTCGAGGCCCAACGGACCTAGAAGTTAGAAAGATTCAGTCAGTGAGCACTTAATACTGATGAGACCAATGTGTGGGGGGGTGAATTCAGCAAGTATCAATTAGATTTTTCTTGAGATCAGATAGCAGTTCTGAGCAGCCATCTAAAAATGTGTGTCTTTTGTCCAAGTAAGAACAAGTCTTGCAAAGTGCCTGGTTCCTTTTAAGTGTTTTAATAACTGAATGGATAAAGGTTATATAGGCAAAATAGTGGTACACCACATCTTTGCTTTTTCTCTCCCTCCCTTCCTCACCCCTACCACTTTTTTTTTCTGCTGTATTGAGGTATAATTGACAAAGTTTACCTACCCCTTTTATTAGCATCCCAATCTACTTGTCTATAAGACTACCCTATAAATAATCTTTATATATTTGGAAAGCAGTTGATCTCAACTTTATTTTTGAAAATATCTTGAGATACTTTAGTAATATTGGAAGTATTAATATGGATGTTAAAAACTTACAGGAAACTAGTTTTATTTAAACACATTTGAAAATGTTTTAAACCAAGTTTTTTTTTGGTAACTCTGTTAAAGCCTATTCTTATTTCATTCCATAATCATTTAACCATCAGACTCAGGTTCAGTGAAGACTCAAACAACTTAATTCAGTGTTTTTTTGGTTTTCTAAAATCATAAAATTTAATAACTAATGAGAAAAATCAACATTTGACATTGTTCTTTATTTTTCCAAGTTAAATTTACAGTGGTTTTTCTTTATGATTTCTACCATTTCATAGGTAGAAAAGGGGGATATGAAACCTACCAAGTCACAAGCTTTATGTTTCCAGGCTTTGTGTTGAATTTCTTTAAATAATTCATACAATTCAGACTGTTATTTTGTTGTATTCAGTTATTTTCATGTCTTTAAAGAAAAGAACTAAAACCATAACCTTGAATTGTGGGAACTTTTCAAGGGTACTGTTCTGAGAGGATAATTGGCATTTTGTTTTGCTTGATTCCTGGGTTTCATATACACGCATACTCTCAAGAGTGACTATAGCCACCTTACCAATATCTTAAGTGTTAGGAACAACTGATGAGTATCAAAGAGGTACAAAAATGCCTCGCAGAGGGTAAAATACAGTCCTCTACCTTCAGAGCTCACTTCTCTACAGGGGGCTAGGATACCTACCTTCTTGATCAACAGTAAGAGCAGAAATAAAATAAGTACTCATTCAACTGTATTAGAGGTTAAATCGGCTGAGTTTCTTCTATAATAGTTCTACAGGAAATTGTACTTAGAAGTTCAAAACAACAACTTTAAATATGCAATTTTAGGATTTAACCTGTCAGGTTGAGTACTGCCTATTAAAATGCTGTATTTCAGACTCCTTAGGAAAAATGAGACTTCATGGACAATATGATTTATGATAATAATAGCTAATAGTCTCAGTCACTAAAAATACTTATTCTTAAACAGTAGGCATAGGTACATTGTCATCATCTGGTTTATGCTTTCCTGGACTATATAAATATTTTGCATAAACCTTTTTTGGATGAAATACTATTTGGGGGGGGCAGTACTTTTTTAAAAGATGCAGGCTAAAATAAGGGTGATTTTCTTGTTACAACTCTAACTACATGTATCTAGATTGACCAATTTTATGACTGCCTGCTTATATCCCCTCTTAGTAGAAGAAGGTCTATTAATAATTCTTAGATTTGGTTTGCTGATTTGGCACCTGCAGTGACGGAGAGTCTTACCTTTGTATTGTTTTTTCAACATCAGTCTACTAAGACCCAACAGCTGATAAGGCAATTTAAAAATACATCTTAAAATAGATTTAAAATTCTTTGGACATTTCATATTACTACCTAAGAAGGTAGGAAATGTCTTGAAGGTATTATCTCCAGCAACCCTGAACCTTATTTTTCTTGAAATACTTTTCCCCATCATGGGGTAATAAATACATGTGATAATAACATTTCACTTTTGAGAGCTTACTTTTATTATTTCCTTTAAAAAGCCTATTTACAGGGCTTCCCTGGTGGCGCAGTGGTTGCGCGTCCGCCTGCCGATGCGGGGGAACCGGGTTCGCGCCCCGGTCTGGGAGGATCCCACATGCCGCGGAGCGGCTGGGCCCGTGAGCCATGGCCCCTGAGCCTGCGCGTCCGGGGCCTGTGCTCCGCAACGGGAGAGGCCGCAGCGGAGGGAGGCCCGCATACCACAAAAAAAAAAAAAAAAGCCTATTTACAGAATATGTATACTAAAACATATTGGGATTCTGACCCATCCTCGTGCCCCAAGAGCTGGTTGCCTTTAGAGAAGAGATACCATACCCAACAGACTCCTTACCTTAAAACTGACCAATTTAAAGTGGCCCAATGGGGATAGCTTCAAGGTCATTGAGAAGGAAGGAGACTAACCTGCTGAAGAAACTAATCTCCTCTGAGGGCTGCTGAGAGGAATTAGGGCTCTCTTTAGTCCATAGGTACATTCTTACCATGACTGAGAACTGATAGAGGATAGGAAGATAAAACTCAACAAAAGATTGTCAAAGTAAAATATTTTTTCTGTGTTAAGAGAAGCTGTTGAGCAGCTTTTGAATGAAGGGTTAAATTATTTCCATTTTAATGGGTTAGTTCCGAGGCAGCCTTGGAAGAGTTCACCCACTTTGATCAATTTATGTATGACCTAAGATGATAGTTATAAAAAAGTCTGTTTTTTTTTTTCCTCCAAATATTGAGAGCTTACTATGTGCCAAAGCAGTGAAGACAAGCTCCCTGTTTCCATGGATTCAACATTCCAGAGGGAAAAGATAGGCAGAAACAAGTAAACAAAGATTATTTCGGTTGTGAAAGTAAAAGAAAATCTGAAAATAAAAGAAGACTATGTAATAGTGGCTAGGTGGCAAAATGAGAGAGTGATGAGGGAAAAACCTCTTCTGAAAAGGACATTTGAGCTGCAGCCTGAACGACAAGAGTCACCTATCTGAAGATCTGAGAATATAGCATTCCAAGCAGAAAAAAACAGCACCAAGGCCTTAGGCCAGACAAATTTTGGGCCTGTTGGAGCACTAGGAAAGAAAGTATGGCAGGACCATGTGAAGGGTGAAAAGTGGTGTCACAATGAGCTCTGAGATGTAGCAGGAGGAAGGAATGGTGCTGGTTAGGTGGGCTTGTGGAATAAAGTTTGGACTATATCCTAAGAATAGAAGAAGTCATTGAAAAAATTTTAAGGACAAGCGTAAGGTGATCTAATTTGCATTTTAAGACAATCACTCTGGTTGCTGTGTAATGAATGAATTTTAAGAATGAACAGAGAGGAAGCAGGGAGACTAAAGGGAAGCTGTTGCAATAATCTAGGCAAGAGATGATGGTAGCCTGGAGTATGGTGGAGGAAAAGAAGATTTTAAAAAGTGAATGGATTTGGAATATACTTTGGAAGTAGAGCCAAGAAGACTTGATGCTGGGATGTAGATAGAGGAAGGGAAGAATCAAATATTTTTCATCATTTCTCTGTAAAACTCACTCAGTTTTGTTGTCCTTAGTACTGTTAAAATTATCTTTTAATAATATGTTAAATAACAATTTTAAATGTCAGTCTTATTTAAATAAACCTTTTTTTTAATAACATCTGGGATTTGAGGATGATGATAATTCTTAGATGGTAATTGAGTAAGTGAATTTGTAAAGCAAATTCTGGGAAATTACTTTTAATTAATGGATCCTAAGAAAGCTAATAAGGAATACTATTATAGGCCCGTGACTTATTTCTGGAATCTCTAAAGCTGTGCCACGAGCCACATATAGCTATTTAAATTTTAATTACTTCAATAAAATGAAAGATTCAGTTAGTTGTACTTGCCACATTTCAAGTGCTCCATAGCCACATGTGCCTAGTGGCTACCATCTTGGACAGCATTGAATAGAGCATTTCCAGCATGGAAGAAAGTTCTGTTGGACAGCACTTCTCTAAAGTGTTTGTTTTCTTTGTTTGATTTGGCTGTAGTCATTCATTAATGTTTCTGAGAGGAGGAAATATGTTATCAAAAAGTGTTATGTGACTGTAAACACATTTGATATTGAACATAGACTAAGAAAATTAGAAGTGATCTGAATTTCATGCAATGATGTAGATTATTTTAGCTTTTATCAGTTTAGAAAAGGAAAAAATTGCATTCTGTGAGCTCCTTTACATCATTGAGAAAGACTTCAACCGTTTTAAGTGCATCTTTTTAAAGTACCAATTTCTTATATATTCTCCTTTTCTGTACTTAATTAAACTTAGCTGTTTTAACTCTAATTTAAGGTGGCTGTGTTTCACATTTTTACACTGATACTACTTATTACATCAAATAAATAATTTTGGATCCTCTGAAATGAAAGGAAACATACTAGAGTTTCTGCCACGGATGAAGTTTGCCAATTCTGAACCACAGAAGAGAGAAAAGGTCTTCATGACCAAGACATCAGAAGCCTTTGGGTCTCAGTTGTACTAAACAGTCCAATAGAAATCCCAGAGAAAGATGAAGAGTGTTCAGCACTCTGCAGTTAGACCTTGAGGAATCTTTCTTAAGCTCATAGGATGTTAATATTGTTTTCAAAGAATTGCCCAATCTAACACATTGAATCTATATGTTATAGGCTTTTGTAAAAGGCTGTCAGAAATTGTGTTGGTTGTTTGATTCATAGGGAAATTCTTATGCTAGAAAGAGAATAAGATATCTCTTTTCAGTGATTTTTTTTTTTTATTTTTATTGGAGTTTAGTTGATTTACAATGTTGTGTTAGTTTCAGGTATACAGCAAAGTGAATCAGTTATACATATACATAAATCCACTCTTTTTTAAATTCTTTTTCCCATATAAGCCATTACAGAGTATTGAGTAGAGTTCTCTGTGCTATACAGTAGGTCCTTATTAGTTATCTGTTTTACTGAATATATATAGTAGTGTGTATATGTCAATCCCAGTCTTCCAATTTATCCCTGCCCCCCCAATCCCCTGGTAACCATAAGTTTGTTTTCTACATCTGTAACTCTGTATCTGTTTTGTAGATAAGTTCATTTGTACCCTTTTTTTTTAGATTCCACATATAAGCAATATCATATGAAATTTATATATATATATTGAAGTAGTGTGTGTTTTTTTATTTCTTTTTTAAATGTTTTTATTCAAGTATAGTTGGTTTATAATATAGTTAGTTTCAGGTGTGCAGCAAAGTGATTCACTTGTATATTTTTTCAGATTATTTTCCGTTATAGGTTTTTACAAGATATTGAATATAGTTCCCTGTGCTGTACAATAAATCCTTGTTGCCTATCTATTTTATGTATAGTAGTTTGTATCTGTTAATCCCATACCCCTAATTTATCCCTCCCCGCCTCCTTTTCCCCTTTGGTAACCATAAGTTTGTTTTTTATGTCTGTGAGTCTGTTTCTGTTTTATATATAGATACATTTGTATTATTTTTTAGATTCCACATGTAAGTGATAACATATAATATTTGTCTTTCTCTGTCTGAATTACTTAGTATGATATTCTCTAGGTCCATCCATGTTGCTGCAAATGGCAATATTTCTTTTCTGTGGATGAGTAATATTCCATTGTGTATGTATGCCGCATCTTCTTAAACCAATCATCTGTTGATGGGCACTTGGCTTGTTTCTATGTCTTGGCTTTTGTAAATAGTGCTGCTATGAACATTGGGGTGCTTGTATCTTTTCAAATTGGAGTTTTCACTTTTCCAGACATATGCCTAAGAGTGAGATTGCTGGATCATATGGTAGATCTATTGTTAGTTTTTTAAGGACCCTCCCATACTGTTCTCCATAGTGGCTGTACCAATTTACATTCCCACCAACAGTGCAGGAGGGTTCCCTTTTCTCCATACCCTCTCCAGCATTTATTGTTTGTAGACTTTTTGATGATGGCCATTCTGACTGGTGTGAGGTGATACCTCATTGTAGTTTTGATTTGCATTTCCCTAATAATTAGTGATGTTGAACATCTTTTTATGTGCCTCTTGGCCATCTGGATGTCTTCTTAGGTCTAAGAAGACCTCTACCGAACTGTCTGTTTAGGTCTTCTGCCCATTTTTTGATTGGGTTGTTTGGGTTTTTTGATACTGAGTTGTATGAGCTGTTTGTATACTTTGGAGATTAACCCCTTGTCAGTCACATCGTTTACAAATATTTTCCCATTCCACAGGTCGTCTTTTGGTTTTGTTGATGGTTTCCTTTGCTGTGCAAACGCTTTTAAGTTTGATTAGGTCCCATTTGTTTATTTTTGCTTTTATTTCTTTGCCTTGGGAGACTGATCTGAGAAAATATTGCTACAGTTTATGTCCGAGAATATTTTGCTTATGTTCTCTTCTAAGAGTTATATGGTGTCATGTCTTATACTTATGTCTTTAAACCATTTTGAGTTTATTTTTGTGTATGGTGTGAGGGAGTTTTCTAACTTCATTGATTTACATGTAGCTGTCCAGCTTTCGCAACACCACTTGTTGAAGAGTCTGTCTTTTCTCCACTGTATATTCTTGCCTCCTTTGTCATAGATTAATTGACCATAGGTGTGTGGGTTTATTTCTGGGCTCTCTATTCTGTTCCATTGATCTGTATGTCTGTTTTTATATCACTGCCATTGTGTTTTGATTACTGTAGCTTTGTGGTATTGTCTGAAGTCTGGAAGGGTTATCCCTCTAGCTTTGTTCTGTTTCCTCAGGATTGCTTTGGCAATTCTGGGTCTTCTGTAGTTCCATAAAAATTTTAGGATTATTTGTTCTAGTTCTGTGAAAAATGTCATGGGTATTTTGATAGGAATCACATTAAATCTGTAGATTGCTTTGGATAGTGTGGCCATTTTAACAATATTAAGTCTTCCAACCCAAGAGCATGAGATACCTTTCCATTTCTTTTAAGCAACTTCAGTTTCCTTTATCAGTGTTTTGTAGTTTTCTGTGTATAAGTCTTTCACCTCCTTGATTAGGCTTATTCCTAGATTTTTTTTTTGTCACAATTTTAAATGGGACTTTTTTTTACTTTCTCTTTCTGATATTTCATTGTGTAAAGGAATGCAACAGATTTCTGTAAATTAATCTTGTATCCTGCTACCTTGATGAATTCACTTATTCTGATAGTTCTTGTATGGAGACTTTAGGGTTCTCTATGTAGAGTATCTTGTCACCTGCAAATAGTGACAGTTTTACCTCTTCTCTTCCAATTTGGATACCTTCTGTTTCTTTTTCCTGTCTGACTTCTGTCACTAAGACTTCTAGTACAGTATTAAATAGAAATGGTGAGAGTGGGCATCCTTGTCTTATTCTTGAATTTAATGGAAAGGCTTTCAGCTTTTCACTGTCAAGTATTATGTTGGCTGTGGGTTTGTTGTAAATGGCGTTTACTATGTTGAGATAAGTTCCCTGTATACCCATTTTGGTGAGAGTTTTTATCATGAATGTGTGTTGAATTTTGTCAAATGCTTTTTCTGCATCTATTGAGATGATCATGTAGTTTTTGTCTTTACTTTTGCTAATGCGGTGTATCACGTTGATAGATGTGCATACGCTGAACCATCCTTGTGACCCTGGAATGAATCCAACTTGATCATGGTGTATGATCCTTTTTATGTGTTGTTGGATTTGGTTTGTTATTTTTTTTTGAGAATTTTTGCATCTATATTCATCAAAGATACTGGCCTGTAATCTTTTTTAGTAATGTCTTTGTTTGGTTTTGGTATCAGGGTGATGGTGGCTTCAGAGAATGAACTTGGGAGTGTTTCCTCCTCTTCAATCTTGTGAAATAGTTTGAGAAGGACAGGTATAAGTTCTTATTTGTATGTTTGGTAGAATTCTCCAGTGAAGCTGTCTGGTCCTGGACTTTTGTTTGCAAGGAGTTTTTTTTTTATTACAGGTTCTATGTTCACTTTTAGTGATCAGTCTGTTCAAATTATGTTTCTTCTTGGCTCAATTTTGGCAGGCTCTGTGTTTCTAGAAACTTACCCATTTCTTCTAGGTTGTCCAGTTTTTTAAGTTGTATGTTTTTCATACAACTTAAGTGTGTATATTAATATACTGTGTATAAAAATTATGCTTGAAAAGATAAGTGCAAATTACAGGTCTTGAGAAGAGAATTTTCACTTTTCTGAGCAAATATGTTATTTTAGAGGTATTCCTAGTGTATAATGTACCTGAAAACTGATCTACACTATAAATCCATGATGTGTGAGGTATAGATAAAAAGCCCCTAGTTTTTGTCATGAATTAAGGTAAATAAACTATTCAACATATTTATTGAATGCCAGGCCTTGTTCTAGTGACTGGGGATACAGCATTAATTAAAAAGCCTTGCTATCATAGAGCTTATTCTAGTGGGAAAACAAGACAAATAAATAAAATATATAGTACTACAGTTGGTAATACATGCTATGACACAAAATGAACCAGTGAAGGGAGATGGGAATGGTGGAGGTGGGAAGGAGTGTTGCTGTGTAAAATGGAGAATTTAAGGAAGGTCTTAACTGCTGAAGTAGTAGTTGAAGGAAGGGGGGGACTAAGCCATGTGTGTCTCTCCCTCTAGAAAGTGATTCCTGGGAGAAGTAGCAGTAAGTGGAGGAGTGGCTCTGCAGTGGGACTATGACTGGCATGGTTAAGTAAAACAGCATAGAACCAATGAGATGTAGAAAAGTTCAGCCAAGTAAGAGGGAGAGGTGATATGGAAATCAGTAGACCTTTATCGGGCTTTTATAAAAACTTTGACTCTAACTGACATGAGGAGCCATGAAAGGGTTTTGCGACAAGGAGTGACATCATCTAATAGTTCAAAAGGAATATTCGAGCTGCTTTTTTGGGAATAGTTTGTAGCAGGACAAGGGTAGAAGCAATGAGCTGGTTATGAGGCTATTGCAGTAACTCAGAGAAGACATGATGGTGGCATGGACCAGGGTGGGAGCAGTGGAAGTGATAAGTAGTCTGATTCTGTATTTACTTTTATCTGGAGGCCTTCTAGAAGTAGAATGTAAGTATGAAAAATTAGATACAATTGTTCAGCTAACATTACAGTGCTCTTTTAATTGCTACTCCCTAAATATGTCTATAAAGATATTTCCTTTGGCTGTTTTTTATTCATTTTGTTTTCCTTTTGTGTTTAAAAAAAAAAAGAAGAAAAAAAGAAAAAAAAGGAAATACCTAGGCTTTGGACACAGTTTATTTTCTGAAAGCATGGCTTATCTTTGATAATTAGCTCCTTTACCACCAAATACTTTCAAGCAGTGCCCGGTTCATATAGGCCTTACCTAAATTAGAATCAGTTTGTTGAATTTCCCCAGAAACTTCTTGGCCTTCCTTACTGCAGTCATTTGGATTTTTTTTTTTTTTCTCCTCTTCTCCTCCCTCACTTTCCTGCTTCATGTGAACCCATTACTCCTTGGAATTTGCCTAAGTCTGGCCCACATATGGGCTGTGGGTTCAAGATGGTAGGACTAAGTGGAAAAGAATAAGCAAGTGGTACTCTGCACAAGGCTTTTTCCCTTCCTTTGTCCCAAGTCACTGGTCTTATCACTGTTAATGCTAGGTCAGGTAAATCTGTTTTTCTCTCCAGAAACTCATCATGTGTACTCTTCTATTACATCTCTTAAGTGGACAAGGAAAAAGCAGGAAACAGGGGCCACACTTGAGCTACCTTTCAACCTGGTTTGTTACTCAGATGTTGCTGGTAACTTCCAAAAAGAATCTCATTCTTAGAAACCTCAAAAAAGCAACTTTGGTTCAAGGCAAAGAAGAAAGGCTTCACCTGAGGCAAGAGACTTTGATCTTCTGTATCTTAGATCCACCTTCTCAAGCCACACACCTTCTCCATACCAAAGTCCTAGTAGAGTCACCACCATGTTCATGGGGCTGGGTAAGGTCCAGTCATATTGCCAGTACTGCAGAGAGCTGAGTGGATGTGTTCTTGATGGTCCTTAAAATCCTAAACTAGTTCTCCCAAAGAAACAGCAGTATTGAACAACCATATGAAGTAAGCAGCAGTATTATCTCTATTTTAAGGATGGTGAAACTGAGACACAGAGTAGTTAAGTGAGCTTGCCATTTACACTATTAGAGAAATGACTGCCTTTTTTTTCTAATTTTTTAATGAAATTTTTGGACACACGCAAAAACTAGACAATGAACCTATCACCCAGATTCAGTATTTAAAGATTTTTGCCACGTTTGCTTTCTTTTATCTGTACTGAAGTATTTGAGAGGAAATCCAAGATATAGATGTCATTTTACACTGCACACTTCAATATAAAATTCTGCAAATTATGGACATTTTTATATATAACCACAGTGGCATTAATACACTTAACAAAGTTGTTGATAATTCTTTAGTCTCACCTGATTTTTTTTTAATTAGTCTTTTTAAAACCTTTATTTCCACTCCAAGAGTCTAAACTCATAGACATTTGTAACTTAATCACAATAACTTTTCATGTAATTGGCACACAATACATATTTTGATAATTGAGTGAGCAAAGAGTAGGAGAGCAGTCTGTAGACTAATTTTCTAAATTATAAGTACTTAACAATCTGACTTCACTCTGAATCCGGAACTGATGACTTTTAAAAATAGGATTAAAGAAGAATGCAATTAGGTTGAAGAAGCTCATTCTCTTTTTGCAATAGTATTAGAAAGATTGATTATCAAACACTGTTTATGATTTTGTGCTCTTTCACATCACATCTTAGGATTTGCAAAGGGACTATTAAGTAGGTTGTATCCTATTAATATTACCATAGGAACAGAGCTAAGTTGATTTGAAGAATTAAGATGAAAGAAAATATTTCTAACCAACTGAACTCTTTTCCCAGTATGTTTTTGTTACCTGCCTTTTGAGCAAAGGCATGTTGTGGACATTGTGCAGGAAAGAACTCAGTATTGTATACCTGGAACTAAAACAGAGATCTTCCAGACAGTCTCCTTATATTAACTTGTTAAGTTTTACTAACATGCAGGGCATTAATTTTTTTTTTTAAGATTTTGATGTGAATTAAGCTCTTATGAAGGTGAAAGCTATGTAAAGCTCATCTAAAGTAAAAATTCATTAGAGGTAATTCTAGTAAAATGTGAAACATCCTTTTACAAAATTGGAATAATAATATATATGTGGTTTTGAATAAACCTTTAGCCAGACTCATCAAGAAAAATCTCGGGCTTCCCTGGTGGCACAGTGGTTGAGAGTCCGCCTGCCGATGCAGGAGACACGGGTTCATGCCCTGGTCTGGGAGGATCCCACATGCCGCGGAGCAGCTGGGCCCGTGAGCCATGGCCGCTGAGCCTGCGCATCTGGAGCCTGTGCTCCGCAACAGGAGAGGCCATACACCCAAAGAAACTAGAAAAAGAAGAAAAAACAAAACCTAAAGTTAGTAAAAGGAAAGAAATAAAAAAGGTCAGAGCAGAAATAAATGAAATAGAGACTGAAAAAAACAATATAAAAGATCAATGAAACTAAGAGCTGGTTCTTTGAAAAGATAAATAAAATTGATAAACCTTTAGCCAGACTCAGCAAGAAAAAAGAGAGAGGGCCCAAATCAATAAAATCAGAAATGAAAAAGGAGAAGTTACAACCAAACACTACAGAAATACAAGGATCCTAAGAGATTACTACAAACAGCTATACACCAACAAAGTGGATAAGCTAGAAGAAAAGGACAAATTCCTATATATGTGCACTCTCCCAAGACTGAACCAGGAAGAAATAGAAAATATGAACAGACCAATGACTAGTAATGAAACTGAATTTCATTTTTTTAAAAAACAGCCAATAAACAAAAGTCCAGGACCAGATGCCTTCACAGGTGAATTCTACCAAATGTTTAGAAAAGAGTTAACACCTATGCTCTCAAACTGTTCCAAAAAATTGCAGAGGAAGGAACACTTCCAAACCCATTCTATGAGGGCAGCAGCATCCTGATACCAAAGTCAGAAAAAGACACCACCCTGATACCAAAACCAGAAAATGACACCACAAGAAAAGAAAATTACAGGCCACAGTAATTTTCAAATTTCTCTGTTGATCACTGATCAACATAGATGCAAAAGTCCTCAACAAAATATTAGCAAACTGAATTCAACAATACATTAAAAGGATCATACACCATGATCAAGTGGGATTTATCCTAGGGATGCAAGAATGGTTCATTATCCATATATCAATCAATGTGATACAACGCATTAACAAATCCTTTCATTTCTTTTTCTTGTCTAAGACAAGGATGCCCACTCTCACCACTTTTATTCAGCATAATATTCAAAGTCCTAACCACAGCAGTCAGACAAGAAAAAGAAATGAAAGGAATCCAAGCTGGAAAAGAAGAAGTAAAACTGTCACTGTTTGCAGATGACATGATACTATATATAGAAAATCCTAAAGACACCACCAAAACCTATTGGAACTCATCAATGAATTCAGTAAAGTTGCAGGATACAAGATTAATGTGTGGAAATATGTTACTTTTTTATATACCAACAATGAACTATCAGAAAGTGAAGTTAAGAGAACAATCCCATTTACCATCACATCAGAAAAAATGAAATAACTAGGAATAAATCTAACCAAGGAGGTGAAAGACCTGTATTCCAAAAACTATAAGACATTGATGAAAAACATTGAAAAATGACACAAAGAGAAAAATATACCATGCTCATAGATTGGAAGAATCAGTATTGTTACCATGCTACCCAAAGCAATTTACAGATTCAGTGCAATCATTATCAAAATACCAATTACATTTTTCACAGGACTAGAATAAATAGTTCTAAAATTTGTATGGAAATACAAAAGACACTGAATAGCCAAGGCATTCTTGAGAAAGAAGAACAAAGCTGGAAGTATCACACTCTTTGATTTCAAACTATACTACAAAGCTACAGTACTCAAAACAGTATGCTACTGGTGCAAAAACAGACACATAGATCAATGGAACAAACCAGAAAGCTCAGAAATGAGCCCACACTTATATGATCAAGTAACCTACAACAAAGAAGCTAAGAATGTACAATGGGAACACGTATAAAGACAGCCTCTTCAGTGTTGGGAAAACTGGACAGCTACATGCAAAAGAATCAAACTGAACTATTTTTTCACATCATATACAAAAGTAAACTGAAAATGGATTAAAGACTTAAATGTAAGACCTGAAACCATAAAAAGTCTAGAAGAAAACATAGGCAGTGTGCTCTTTGATATCAATCTTAGCAATATTTTTTTGCACATGTTTCCTCAGGCAAGGGAAACAAAAGCAGAAATAAACAAATGGGACTACATCAAACTAAAACGCTTTTGCACAGCAAAGGAAACTATCAACAAAACAAAAAGGCTGCCAACTAAATAGGAGAAGATATTCACAAATGAGATATCCCATATGAGGTTAATATCCAAAATATACAAAGAATTCATAAAACTCTACATCAGAAAAACAAACAACCCAATTATAAAATGGGCAGAGGAGCAGAACAGACATTTTTCCAAAGAAGACGTACAGATGACCAACAGGTACGTGAAAAATGTTCAGCGTCACTAATCATCAGGTAAATACAAATCGAAACCACAATGAGATATCACCTCACACTTGTCAAAATGGCTGTTATCAAAAAGGCAACAATAACAAGTATTGGCGAGGATATGGAGAAAAGGGAACACTCCATGCACTGTTGGTGGGATTGTAAATTGATGGGGCCACTATGGAAAACAGTATGGAGGTTCCTCAAAAAATTAAAAATAGAACTATGATATGATCCAGCAATTTCATTCCTGGGTAACATGGTAAAGAAAAAAAATTTTAAGGGTATCGTATATATGTTGTATACGTACATATGTGTTATATATGACAACTTATTTTAAAGTTTATAAGAAGAAGCAAAAGATCTAGAATAGCCAAGACAATACTGAAGGAGAAGAACAAAGTCAGAGGACTGAGACTACCTGACTTGAAGACTTACTGTAAACTGTACTAATCAAGACTGTGGAATTGACGAAAGTCTAGATAAATAGGTGGAACAGAATAGAAAGCCCAGAAGTAGACACACATAAAGTCAACTCATCTTTGACAAAGGAGCAAAGGCAATATAATAGAGAAATATAGTCTTTTCAACAAATAGTGTTGGAACAATCGGACATCCACATTGGGGGGAAGAAAAAGAAGACACAGACTTTATACTTTTCACGATAATTAGCTCAACTTAGGATCACAGACCTAAGTGTAAAACACAAAACAACTCCTAGAAGATAACAGGAGAAAACTTAGATGATCTAGGGTTTGGTGATAACTTTTTTGATACAATATCAAAGGGATGATCCATGAAAAGAAGAATTGATAAGCTGGACTTCATTAAAATTAAAAATTTCAGGGGCTTCCCTGGTGGCACAGTGGTTGAGAATCCGCCTGCCGATGCAGGGGACACGGGTTCGTGCCCTGGCCCGGGAAGATCCCACATGCCGCGGAGCGACTGGGCCCGTGGGCCATGGCCGCTGAGCCAGTGCGTCCGGAGCCTGTGCTCTGCAATGGGAGAGGCCACAACAGTGAGAGGCCCGTGTACCACCAAAAAAAAAAAAAAAAAAAAATTAAAAATTTCAGTCTGTGAAAGACACTGTCAATGGAATGAAAACCCACAGACTGGGAGAAAATATTCATAAAAGACATCTGTTAAAGGGCTATTGTCCAAAATATACAGAGAGCTCCTAAAGTTCAATAATAATAAAGCAAACAACCCTATTAGAAAGTGGGCCAAAGACCTTAATAGACATCTCATCAAAGAAGATATATAATTGGCAAATAAGCATGTGAAAAGGTGCTCCACATCATATGTCAAATTAAAACAAGACGCCACTACACACCTATTAGAATGACCAAAATCCAGAACACTGACAACACGAAATGCTGATGAGCATGTGGAGCAACAGGAACTCTCATTCACTGTTTGTGGGAATACAAAATGGTACAGCCACTTTGAAAGACAGTTTGGCAGTTTCTTACACCACTAATTCTCCTCCTACCATATGATCCAAAAATCATGCTCCTACCCAAAGGAGTTAAAAACTTTTTTTGTCCACACAAAACCCAGCACACAGATGTTTATAGCAGCTTTGTTTATAATTGCCAAAACTTGGAAACATCCAAGATGCCCTTAAGTAGGTGAATGGATAAATAATATGGTATGTCCAGACAGTGAAATAATATTCAGCACTAGAAAAAAAAAATTACCTATCAAGCCGTGAAAAGACACGGAGGAAACTTAAATGCACATTAGCAAGTGAAAAAAGCCAGTCTAAAAAGGATATATACTGAATGGTTCCAACTATATAACATTCTGGAAAAGACAAAACTATGGAGACAGTAAAAATATCAGTAGTTGCCAAGGGCTAGAGGGAATAGAGGGAGGACTAGGTGGAGCACAGAGGATTTTTTAGGGTGGTGAAGCTTTTCTGAATGATACTGTAGTGATGCATACATGTCATTTTGCATTTGTCCAAACTCATAGAAGGTACAGCATGGAGAGTGAACTGTAATGTGAACTATGGGCTTTGGATAATATTGATGTTTAAGTGTAAATTCATCAATTGTAACAAATATACCACTTTGGTGGGGGATGTTGATAATGGGAGGTTATGTGTGTATGGAAGTAGGGGGTATAAATGTGAGAAATCTGTACTTTCTGCAATTTTGCCGTGAATCTAAAATTACTTTAAAAATAAAAAAAGATGTGTATGTATGTTTAAAATTCTTCTCTAAAAGATGATTAGACCAATAAAGCATCTTCTGATAGTTTGTTTTCAGAGAATTAAACTTAGTATACCAAAGCATGATTAGCCTTGATATTGTTTATATCGCAGTCAACTTTGTGTATTAGTCTATGACATGAGAATTATTTTGGTTTTATTTGAAGAAAATACGGGATTTTAAAATACCAGGATTTAACTAGCCTGCATTCTTAATAGACAAAAGAAATTTATAAATTCCATATGCTTTCCACCCACTTCCCAAATTGAATCTGAAACAAATTACCCTCTATTTCAGCAGTACTCCTTTGCATTTATAATTATTTTCATATGCGAAGGGCTTCTGACTCAGAAGCAAGAAGGTTCTTCATTAAAAAGAAAATAGGGGGACTTCCCTGGCAGTCCAATGGTTAGGACTTCACCTTCCAATTCAGGGGGTGAGGGTTTGATCCCTGGTTGGGGAGCTAAGATCCCACATGCCTTACGGCCAAAAAACCAAAACATAAAACAGAAGCAATATTGTAACAAATTCAATATAGACTTTAAAAATGGTCCACTTCAAAAAAAATTCTTAAAAAAAAAAAAGAAAATAGGAAACAAGACTTCCATTATTAAATTAATCTTATACCAGGTTACCTGTGAAAGAATCCAACAAAGTAAATGAAATTTGCCCATTTGCTTAGAGTTTTACTTGGTATTTATGTAGGTTTTACAGGAAAATACAGCCTAGAAATATAAATTATCCTTAGAGAATCCTAAATTGAAATCACCCTGGGAGCTAGTATGAACAGTACCAAAAAAAAAAGTGCCAAATTTAAGAGGCCTATTTATTTATTTATTGTTTGGTCTTTGTTGCTGCTCACCGGCTTTCTCTAGTTGTGGTGAGCAGGGGCTACTCTTTGTTGCGGTACGTGGGCTTCTCATTGCAGTGGCTTCTCTTGTTGCAGAGCACAGGCTCTAGGCGCATGGGCTTCAGTAGTTGTGGCATGCGGGCTTACTAGTTGTGGCTCGCAGCCTCTAGAGTGCAGGCTCAGTGGTTGTGGCGCACGGGCTTAGTTGCTCTGCAGCATGTGGGATCTTTCTGGACCAGGGCTTGAACCTGTTTTCCCCTGCATTGGCAGTTGGACTCTTAACCCAGAAGCAATATTGTAACAAATTCAATATAGACTTTAAAAATGGTCCACTTCAAAAAAAATTCTTAAAAAAAAAAAAGAAAATAGGAAACAAGACTTCCATTATTAAATTAATCTTATACCAGGTTACCTGTGAAAGAATCCAACAAAGTAAATGAAATTTGCCCATTTGCTTAGAGTTTTACTTGGTATTTATGTAGGTTTTACAGGAAAATACAGCCTAGAAATATAAATTATCCTTAGAGAATCCTAAATTGAAATCACCCTGGGAGCTAGTATGAACAGTACCAAAAAAAAAAGTGCCAAATTTAAGAGGCCTATTTATTTATTTATTGTTTGGTCTTTGTTGCTGCTCACCGGCTTTCTCTAGTTGTGGTGAGCAGGGGCTACTCTTTGTTGCGGTACGTGGGCTTCTCATTGCAGTGGCTTCTCTTGTTGCAGAGCACAGGCTCTAGGCGCATGGGCTTCAGTAGTTGTGGCATGCGGGCTTACTAGTTGTGGCTCGCAGCCTCTAGAGTGCAGGCTCAGTGGTTGTGGCGCACGGGCTTAGTTGCTCTGCAGCATGTGGGATCTTTCTGGACCAGGGCTTGAACCTGTTTTCCCCTGCATTGGCAGTTGGACTCTTAACCACCGCGCCAGCAGGGAAGTGACTAAGAGGCCTTATTTTCTTTGAGAGGTTAACTGAGCAGACAGTCTAGCACTTTTGTGAAGAAAAGGTTGGGCTAGAATTTTTTTGAGGATGATTAAACACTGTATATATGACAAAGTTCTTTAAGAATGTCCAAAGTGAAGCATTTTAACTTTCATTAGAAACGGGGAAACTCCATGTAATTTATGGGTTTTTGTTTTGGTTTCCATTTCGGTTTTGGTTTTTGACAGCTTTGACTTAGGTTGATTAAAAAGTATCATTTCTGATAGAAAAGTCTTTCTTAGAATTTGAAGGCTTGCCAACAAAACTGACAAACACTCTAGGCCCAAAATAAATTAGGTATTGGTCCTAACATAAATGTACTTAAATTTTGCCTCTCCTTTTACTACTTTTGTGTTAATCTTTATAGTAATCTCTGTCATTAACCAATGGCTGTTTGTTCTTTCTTAACTTACAGAGAAAAGTAGCTCTTAGAACTTGGCAGTTGTGAGAAGGGGTATACATTCGTAAATGTAGTATTACGTTTTAAGTGTGGACGGGTCATGTATGTAAGTCTAGAGTTTTTGTTGTTTTTGTTGTTTTACTGTTGTGTTTTTTAACATCCCCATAGGACTCTAGGCCTAGGTCAATGGTTCCTGATCTTTTTTGGTTAATCTTTGAGGAGCTGATGAAAGCTAGTGATCCTTCTCCAGAAAGTGCACATAAATACAATGTTTTGCCAACAGTTTCTAGGATGGACTTCAGCTTAAGAGCCTATAAATCCTTGTTTTTCTATCATTTGTATGTATTTATTTATGTAATATTGGGGGGGTATTTTTTTATATTTCTTAAAAAATTTTTATCGGAGTGTAGTTGATTTACAATGTGTTAATTTCAGGTGTACAGCAAAGTGATTCAGGTATATATATATACATATATTCATTTCAGATTCTTTACTTATATAGGTTATTACAGGATATTGAGTAGAGTCCCCTATACTATACAATAGGTCTTTATTGGTTATCTATTTTATGTATAATTGTGTATGTTAATCCCAAGCCCCTAATTTATCCTTCTGCCCTATGTTTCCCCTTTGGTAACCATAAGTTTGGTTTCAAATCTGAGTCTGTTTCTGTTCTGTAAATAAGTTCTTTTATATCATTTTTTAATTGGATTCCACATATGAGTGATATCATCATACTTTATTTCGTATAATAATCTTTAGGTCCATCCATGTTGCTGCAAATGGCATTATTTCATTCTTTTTTATGCCTGAGTAATACTCCATTGTATATATGTACTACATCTTCTTTATCTATTCATCTGTCAGTGGACATTTAGATTCCTCCCATGTCTTGGCTATTGTAAATAGTGCTGCAGTGAACACTGGGGTGCATGTATCTTTTTGAAGTAAGGTTTTTCTCCAGATATATGCCCAGGAGTGGGATTGTTGGATCATATGGTAGCTCTATTTTTAGTTTTTTAAAGTAATCTCCATCCTGTTCTCCATAGTGGTTGTACCTATTTACATTCCCACCAACAGTTTAGGAGGGTTCCTTTTTCTCAACACCGTCTCCAGCATTTATTATTTGTAGATTTTTTAATGATGGCCATTCTGGCCGGTGTGAGGTGGTACCTCACTGTAGTTTTGATTTGCATTTCTCTAATAATTAGCGATATTGAGCTTTTTTTCATGTGCCCCTTAGCCATCCGTATGTCTTCTTTGGAGAAATGTCTATTTAGGTCTTCTGCCCATTTTTTGATTGGATTGTTGCCTTTTTGATATTGAGCTGTATGAGCTGTTTGCATATTTTGGAAATTAAACCCTCATGGGTCGCATTATTTGCAAAAATTTTCTCCCATTCTGTGGGTTGTCTTTTCATTTTATTTATAGTTTCCTTTGCTTTGCAAAAGCTTTTGAGTTTAATTAGGCCCCATTTGTTTATTTTTGTTTTTATTTCCATTATTCTAGGAGATGGATTCAAAAAATATTGCTGCAATTTATGTCAAAGAGTGTTCTGCCTACATTCTCCTCTAAGAGTTTTATAGTATCCAGTCTTACATGTAGGTCTTTAATCCATTTTGAGTTTATTTTTGTATACGGTATTAGAGAATGATCTAATTTCATTCTTTTACATTTAGCTGTCCATTTTTCCCAGCACCGCTTACTGAAAAGACTTGTCTTTTCTCCATTGTATATTCTTGCCTCCTTTGTCGTCAGTTAGGTGACCATAGGGGTGTGGGTTTATCTCTGGACTGTCTGTCATGTTCCATTGATCTATATTTCTGTTTTTGTGCCAGCACCATACTGTTTTGTTTACTGTAGCTTTGTAGTATAGTCTGAAGTCAGGGAGCCTGATTCCTCCAGCCCTGTTCTTCTTCCTCAAGATTGCTTTGGCTATTCAGGGTTTTTTGTGTTTCCATACAAATTTTAAAATTTTTTGTTCTAGTTCTGTGAAAAATGCCATGAGTAGTTTGACACGGATTGCACTGAATCTATAGATTGCCTTGGGTAGTATGATCATTTTAACCGTGTTAATTCTTCCAATCCAAGGACACAATATATCTTTCCATCTGTTTGTGTCATCTTCAGTTTATTTCAACAGCTCCTTATAGTTTTCAGAGTACTGGCCTTTTGACTCCTTAGGTAGGTTTATTCCTAAGTATTTTATTTTTTTTCATGTGATGGTAAATGGGATTGTTTCCTTAATTTCTCTTTCTGCTATTTCATTGTCAGTGTATAGAAATGCATCAGATTTCTGTATAGTAATTTTGTATTGTACAACTTTACTGAATTCATTAATTCTTAGAAAGGTACAATCTCCCAGCTGAACCACGAAGAAATAGAAAATATGAACAGACCAATTACCAGCATTGAAACTGATTCAGTAATTTAAAGACCCTCAACAAACAAAAGTCCAGGACCAGATGGCCTCACAAGTGAATTCTACCAAACATTTAGAGAAGAGTTAACACCCATCCTCTGAAACTATTCCAAAAAATTGCAGAGGAAGGAACTCTTCCAAACTCATTCTATGAGGCCACCATCACCATAATACCAAAATCAGACAAAGGTATCACACAAGAAAAGAGAACTACAGGCCAATATCACTGATGAACATAGATGCAAAAATCCTCAACAAAACACTAGCAAAATAACTCCAACAATACATTAAAAGTATCATACACCATGATCAAGTGGGATTTGTCCCAGGGATGCAAGGATTTTTCAATATCCACAAATCAATCGGTGTCATACACCACATTAACAAATTGAAGAATAAAAACCATATGATCGTCTCAATAGCTGCAGGAAAAGGTTTTGATAAAATTCAACATTCATTTATCAAAGAAAAAAAAAAAACAAACTCTCCAGAAAGTGGGCATAGAGGGAACATACCTCAACACAATAAAGGCCATATAAGACAGAGCCACAGCTAGCAGCTTGGAAACCCTTTCCAGGCCATTATCTGAGGCAGTCATAGTGCTCATCTCATTTTATTCCATTCTTCAGTGATCACAGTCCTATATTGTTTATTGTCCAGTATGTGAAAACAGTTGTGTCACATATTTTGTCCACTTTTCTTGTTGTTTACAGTGGGAAGGCAGTTCTTGTAGCTGTTTAATCCTTTGTGGAAGAAAAGCTTCTCACACATGTGTTTCGGTACCACAAAGGACAGTGTTATGGTTATACAGTGATAATTAATGGAAACTGGGTTGGAAAGAGAAAAATTCTAAGATTGTGTGACTTGTTTAGGACTCTCTGAATATTATTAGAAATCGAATGTGATATCTTTATTTTCTACTTTATGTAAAAACCTGTTCTCCAAAAATAAATATTCTTTTAGATACAAGGTCTTAAATTTTCCTTTCTAGAAGAGGTTATCAACCTCTGCTCTGAGAAGCAAATCAACCTCTTTATAATTCATGGATGTGGTGGCAACTTCAGAATAAAGAAAGGGTAAAAGGGAAAATACTTTAAAAGCAGTCATAATTATATATATAGCAATGTACCTTTAGAGTCTGATATGGTAGCCATGCTCTCAGGAACAGTTTTATAACCTTTTTTTAAATGGGAAAAAAGATTTAGGTACGTGTCTCCCTTTGAAATGTTTTTAAGAATACAGTTTCTTTGGTAATCACATGGAAAGTTCATTAGGTTTTTTAGAGTGATTAAATTTTTTTTAAAGTCAAGAAAATATTAGATTTTTTCCATTAGCAATCCTTCTAATATTTTCCTTGACATGTTCTACATTGGTTATTTTATAACCTTTTCCCATTTACCAGTATGATTCTTAATGCTTTTGTTCTTGATTTATGTGGAGTCCTCTTATATCTTAAATAATGACTGTACATTTGTTACAAATTTTTTTCTCATTATGTTGGTTTGCCATTTTTAGCATACTATTAAATATCAAGGTTTTTATTTATATACAGTCAAAATTTTACCTCTTTTTTTCTGATTTATTCTATTATTTCTAGGCTTAGAAAGCCTTATCTCAGAAATTAGATTAAAATTCATTACATTTCATGTACTTTTCATGTATGGTTTTACCTTGACTTTTTAGTATGTAATAATATCTGTGCAAATTATTTTGGTCTATTGAGTCAGAATTGGCTCTAATTTGATTTTTCTCCAAAACTGCTAATCACTTATCCCAATGCCATTTATTAAATATGCCTTTCCCTATTGATTTGTAATACCTTCTTTATCATTTATTAAAGTCTTTCATGTAACAGGGTCTATTTTTAGCTATCTGTTCTATTCCATTTACTTGTCTTCTTGTTTTTCTGCTAATACCAATACTGATTTTGATATTGTTGGCCACATAGTACGCTTCACTATCTGGTATGAAAGTCCTTCATCCTTCCTTATCTTGCTAATCAAGAGCCACATCCATTCTCCTCTACCTTTGCCTCTCATCTGGAGGCTTTTATATATTCTCTAGTCCCTTCTGTTATTCCTTTTCATAGCATATTTTTAAAAATATTTGTATCCACTATCTCTATTTCTAAACATCCAATCTGACCTCTTCTCATCACACTGTACAAAACAACTTCCATTCTGATCACCATGTTGCTAAGCCAAAGGGACATGTCTAGTCCTCATCTTATGAGACCTCATGACTCTGCTGTTGATCACTTTATTCTCTGTAAAATACTTATCCCTTGGTTTCTGTGACTTCCATATTTCTGGCTTTTCTCCAACTTCTAACCTCTTCTTCTGAGCCTCATCCTTCTCTAATTATTGGAATTCCTCATAACTTAAATTTTTGCCTGCTTTTCTTCTCATTTATGCTCTTTTCCTAAGCCCTATTTCCCCCATCCATGACTTCAATTATCATCCAGGTAACTGCTCAGCTCTAGAACTGGAATAGCCTACTTGACATCTTAACTTGACTATCTTAAAGGCACTCAAGCTCAAAATAGAGCTATAATCTAACTATTCTACCACCTCACCTCCACCCCGTAAGCCCCCCCAAAACCCTAATTAATTTCTGATTCATTTCTATGAATCTTTGTCTGAATGAAAAGCTCTACCAGCTATGCAGTTCCACAACCTCAAAATTCTAGGAGTTATTCTTGACTTCTGTCTCCCTCACCCCTTTATAGCTAATCCAGGACCTTTTCCTGTCCATTTTAGTAACTAAATATAGTTTTGAAACTGTCCTTTTTCCTTCACCTCTACCACTAAAAATCCAGTTCAAGATACCATTTTTTATCTCTATTACTAAAATACTCTCTTAACCAGTCTCCCCACTTAGACTCTGCCTCCTGCCAGGCTATACCAATGCTACAGCAATATTTTCCAGACACAAATTTAATCATTATTATTTCCTGCTTAAAATCATTTGGGGGCATCTCATTATTTTGAAGGCAAAACCCAGAAATTTTTATTTAGCATATAACCCAGTCTACCTCTACAACCTCATTTCACTTTATGTTCACGCTCTCTGTATTCTAGATTCCTTTCCTTGAGTGTCTCAAGCTCACTTTGTTCCTTTCAACTTCAGGGGCTCTGCATATGCTTTTTCTTTTCCCTACAACAGCTCTCCTCATGCTCCTTCTCCTGGTTAGCTCCCACATTTCCTTCAGGTCCCATTTTTCATCAGTTTATTTAGGGAAGCCTTTTCTGACTTACACAGTGTCAGATACCCCCATTAAGATGTGACACGTGCTTGTCCTTCACAGCGCTTGATCCCCGTCATGTCTCTGATGGAGCACACAGTGCCTGGTATTTAGTAGGCCCTCAGAGAAAACTTGGTTGAATGAATAAATGAATTAATGATTATTCTTCAAGCTAAGTTTTAGAATCATCAGGTTTTTTTAGTGAAACTAAGGCTATTAATTTGGGAAAATGTGACATACTATCAAGAAGTGTTATCTTTCGTTCACGTAAATCTTCTTTTGTCACTCTTGTGGATTATACATTTCTTATTAAAGTTATCCCAAACTTCTGTGTTACAGACGTAATCTCTAGTGGTTATGTTAAAAAGGAAACAGCAGACCCAAAATGGAGTCACTTATGCTAAACCCTGTGTCACCAAACTAAGACTTAATACCTAGCACAATTGCAGTTTCAGTCTACCCCAGGAATGTAATCAGTCAACCTGGTCAGCATTAGTAAGGTAATCTGCCCTATAGGCCCTTCAGTTCCCTTTAGGAGGGTGACCATTGCCTGCAACAATGCATTATTTGCTAATGATTTACTTTTTCTGCCCCCTTTCCACCTTTAAAAGCCTTTCCTTTTCTACAGCTCTACAGAGCTCCTTTCTATTTGCTACATAGGATGCTGCCCGATTCATGAATCTTTTAATAACCAATTTGATCTTTAAATTTACTCAGTTGAATTTTTGTTGTTTAACCATTATTATTAGCATTTAGGAATTTTTAATCTTTATCCTGTAATCAACTTTCTCCTACTTTATTTAGAATTTTACTGTTAGAAAAATATGTTTTGTAGCTAAAGTTACTAAAATTGAAAGATTTTTACACAGTTTTTTTTTTTTTGATAAGCTATACATTTGGTCATAAAACTGGGGAAGGTTCTCTAGATTTTAGTTAAAGAATATTTCTTACTGAGACGATATCTCCGGGGCAGTGCCCCACCCTTGAGCACTTAACACACTAAGTTAACTGGTTTGGGGAAATTTTATATTACACTTAACATATATATAAAACTTAGAGGTTAAATAGTTCTTTCACGTGTCATTTTGTTATTTATTCATCCCTAAACCTTTAAGGTAGCTAGTATTATTACTGATAAAGAATTGAGTCCCAGAGACTTTAAGAAGACTTTTCCCTGGTCACTAAAACATTGAGTTTCTGAACTAATTGTTATGCCTCATTCTTTAAAGCTTATGCTGTTTCTCTTGTATCACATTGCTTTTCATTGTATGTTAAAAGCAATCTGAAAGTACTTAATTGGATTCTAAATTGTAAGATAGAAACATCTCTAGAATATTGGATTCTAAGTTATAAGATAGAAACATCTCTAGAATATTCCTTCTGCATATTTTTATTTTTAACATTTATATTTTTATGTTAATTATTTAGACAATTACTTTAAATTACTTTTCTTGTAGGAACCTCCAGAAGTTTAGCCTTTTTGGAGACATAAGCGTTCTACAGCAGCAAGGAAGTTTGTCAAATACATACCTCAGCAAGGTGGACCCTGATGGCAAAAAAATTAAACAGTAAGTTATATAGTTAGTGGAAAGGGACTCATATTAATAACAATTTCAGTTTTTTTCTGAAAAATTAGAAGATACAATCAGAAGAGTAATGATACTTGTTTCTGAAAAGAACATCTACCCTGGAAATGTCTTAACTATGAAATCCAGTGATCAATACATGCCATTTCATGTCATAAATCTTTCAGACATATCAAAGAATTGACTGGGTAATTATTGCTATTTAAGACTGTTATTACTCTACTTGTCTTTGCTATAACATAAATTGTAAATCATGAGTCTTTTCTGCCATACTAGTGTAAAATGCTCCTTTACTTGAAGAACATATTTCTATATGTTTAATATATCTATTTGTTTAATACTTCTTATTCATTATATTTTTATGTGAATTTTAATGATAATATTACTTGTGGGCTGAACAGAAATTAACTAATGAGAGAAAATGGATCTCAACATTGTATGCCATTTAATTCCCTATTTTCAAAAATCAGTGTTAAAAAAAAAATCAGTGTTAAAGATTAGAGCTAAGTCTTAACAAGATCGTGTGGCATGTGTTTTCCTTACAGAATTCAGCAGCTGTTTGAAGAAATACTTAGTAACAGTAGGCAACTGAAGTGGCTGTCTTGTGGGTTTATGCTGGAAATAGTAACCCCAACATCACTGTCATCTCTCTCAAACTCTATTGCCAACACCATGGAGCACCTGAGTTTACTGGACAACAATATTCCTGGTAACAGCACCCTTATCACTGCAGTAGAACTGGAGCAATTCATGAATCTACGCTCACTTGCCCTGGATTTCTGTGACTTTACAGCTGAGATGGCAAGAGTCTTAACCGATAATAACCATGTGCCTTTGCAGCGACTTTCTCTCCTGGTCCACAATGTTTCCGTGATGCACAAGTCTCTGGACAACATGCCAAATGATGAGCATTGGAAAGCCTTGTCAAGAAAGAGCACCAACCTCCGGGTCTATATAATGGCTTTTGATATCAAGAGTGAAGATATGTTAAAGATTCTGAAACCCAGTATACCACTAGAGAGGATTCATTTTGACAGCTACATCACTTGTGTTTCAGGAGCTATTGTTGATCTTATATCTAGGCAGTATGACAAGTTCCTCACTCATTTTATATTAATGAATGATGTGATTGACACGTCTGGTTTTCCAGATCTTAGTGACAACCGAAATGAAGATCCGTTGGTTTTATTAGCATGGAGGTGCACAAAGCTCTCTCTTCTGGCAATTCATGGTAGGTGATTTTTGTTCACTATAATTTGATATTGATATTACACCTAAAACATTTTATACCAGTAAAAAGATAGCACTGGCATTTATACTGTCAAGAACTCTTATTAACAAGTTGATATACAGATTTTTATACTTTTTAACGTGTATAAGATATACCACTTTTACAAGTGGAAAGTCATATTTTACCCTAAATGTAGTGTTTTTTTCCAGCTCTCATGTTACTTTTTTCTTTTACCATGTGATTGATGGTATTTACAAAAATGGCATTTGAAATTATCTAAGAAAATATACATACATATCCACCTGCAGTAGATATATTTCTTTCTCTAATCATAAGAGCTCTTAAAAATATATCACAGAAGGAAGAAGAAAGTATGATTTCTTTCATGCTCACTGCCTCACCTTCTATATTTTAGGCATCAACATGTTAATTTGTACAGTATTTTTTAAATGATGGTTCTCTTGGCTGGGATATGTTCTTTTCTTACTAGCGGGCCTGTCATCTTACTGTGAACTGTTTTCATTTGGAGAGCATTCCTCTTATAAGTTAGAAGAACATATTACTTCCTTTCTGTAACTTATAAGACATTTACAGAATACAAAATAGGAAGTCTCTGTGAACATCTTAAACATACTTTATTATCTCTGTTCCATTTTTTTTTTTTTTTTTTTTTTTGTGGTATGCGGGCCTCCCTCTGTTGTGGCCTCTCCCGTTGCGGAGCACAGGCTCCGGACGCGCAGGCTCAGCGGCCATGGCTCACGGGCCCAGCCGCTCCGCGGCATGTGGGATCCTCCCAGACCGGGGCGCGAACCCGGTTCCCCTGCATCGGCAGGCGGACGCGCAACCACTGTGCCACCAGGGAAGCCCTGTTTCATTATTTTTGAATTAATCTTTTAGCTGCATTTGAGTGGGAGTATATCTTGCTTTTCAAGTTTTGCTTTATAATTTGGCCAGTCATCAGAGGTAATAGCAAAGAATAGATCAATATTGAAGGTAATAAGTAAATTAGGATTTTTTTATAGGATGAAGAAATGGCAGATTATTTAAAATTAATTTAAGCCAGTCTTTTTAAACCTTTTTTTTTTTTGGCTGCGCCACGAGGCTTCCGGGATCTTAGTTCCCCAACCAGCAGGGATTGAACCCAGACTCTGGAAGTGAAAGTGCCAAGTCCTAACCACTGCACCACCAGAGAATTCCCTAAAGCTTTTTTCTTTTCTTTTTTCTTTTTCTTTTTTTTTACAGGCTATTTTCATATTTTTATTAAGGGCTATAAAAATATCCAGAAAGATAAATAAATGTGATGCAATGATATATGTCCTGATATGAAGAACTTTCTTTCACTTCATTCTTTTCCTTCACAATGGCCTTCAAATCACAGGAGGCAGTGATTCCATGCCATTTCCTCTTCTTTGATTACACGCTGCAGAATTTCTGAATCAGTATCCCACCCTCAGTCTTCTCATTTATAAATCAAATTCATTTTCAATCCATTGTTTAGAGGGAGCGTATTTTTTTCTGTTCCACAAAGAGGACTTTTTTTTTTCACTACTGGATCATAATGCAAGAGAGTCAGATTCTCCCGCAGTCGGCTTCTCTTAGTGTTGAAGGAAAAACCTGTTCCAGCTTGGCTCAACATTTTCACCAGAATTGTTTTTGACTCGATCATGGCAAAGGTGACCGCGGACAGGAACATGGTAACAGCAGCCTCGGTAACAGGTCCAAATTCCAAAAGGTTTTTTCTTTTTTTAAGAAGTAAAATGGGGCCTCCCTGGTGGCGCAGTGGTTGCGCGTCCGCCTGCCGATGCAGGGGAACCGGGTTCGTGCCCCGGTATGGGAGGATCCCACATGCCGTGGAGCGGCAAAGAAGTAAAATGTTAGCTACAGCTAAAGCTCCTCCATCTATTCGACTTTATTCCTTTCCAGAGGTAACCACTTTTCTAAAGTTAGTACCTATCATTCCCATAACTGTTTTATACTTTACATATTTGCTACTGACAATTAACAGTTTATCTTTAAAGTATCACTTTATAAGTTTGGACTGTGAAGCACCATAGGAGATGACTTTTACTAATGAAAAATACCAGTTTACTATGTATTGTTTTGTTTTTTTAATTTTTATTTATTTTATTTATTTATTTTTGGCTGCATTGGGTCTTCGTTGCTGTGCATGGGCTTTCTCTAGTTGCAGCAAGCAGGGGCTACTCTTCGTTGCGGTGCACGGTCTTCTCATTGCAGTGGTTTCTCTTGTTGCTGAGCACGGGCTCTAGGCGCACGGGCTCAGTAGCTGTGGCTCATGGGCTCAGTAGTTGTGGCTCGCGGGCTCTAGAGCACAGGCTCAGTAGTTGTGGCGCATGGGCTTAGTTGCTCTTCGGCATTTGGGATCCTCCTGGACCAGGGCTTCAACCCATGTCCCCTGCATTGGCAGGCAGATTCTCAACCACTACGCCACCAGGGAAGTCCCCTATGTATTGTTAATAGATACATACATATGAAATAAAACTTCGGTTTTTGATACGACACTGTCAGAAGCTATAAAATGATACTTTAAACTTTAAATGTCTTCAGTTTTACTAACTGAAATGATATCAGAATATGATTACAGCACCTATCTGTTCACCAGTCACAGTAATATTCTTGGAGACAGTATCAAACTTCTAGTCTTTTTTTCCCTGAGCTAAGCAATCATACTTCCTTTCAAATTTCAGCATATTTTTAAAGGCAAAGGACCCCCAAAGTGGTAAGTGAGATACAAATTTGTGGAAAAGACTAACATAAAACAGACAAAATAAAATGCAAGGAAATGACAGTGCTTCTCTTTTGCTTATTTTTAAGGTTACACAGTGTGGGCACACAACCTCATTGCCATTGCTCGTCTTCGTGGCTGTGATCTAAAAGTACTTGAAGTCACTGAAGAAAGCATTGATTTTGACCAAGGTGAACTGGCCGACCAGGATGTGGATCCAGTACATAACCTTATTGAGCAGGTATCCCTGGGCCTAGGTCAACCTTGGCACGCGATCATGGACATCGAATCACTCAGTGTCTTCACTGAACCAAATCGTCATTTTTACAGAGAGATGCAAAGCTTCAGCGAAGACATTTAGCTTTTTTTAAATGTACAATTCCTGTGGTTACATATGCAAGTAGGGTCCTATTATGTTTTTTTTTTTCAGTAGTGTGAATTAATCCCTTTGTGCTGTGTTTAATCAGTATTAGCTTTATAGAATTATATATATATATATTCTACTTCTTGATCAAAGAACGTAGTCAGGTATTGGTTTAGAAGTTCAAAGTGACAATGTATAGGGCTTTCACGGTTAATGGACTTGTTACCAAACCTTAAGAATATACAACCGAAGGTTGTCTGAGGTTGCTGGCTAACTTTATTTTTTCACTGAGTTACTCTGCCTTTTGATGTTTTTATTCTTTGTGTGTCAGAGCTCAGGAGCCAAAATATTTTTATACATATATAGATATATATCCATAGCCTGGTGGAGTTGTATGCAGTGCACTGCATTCATTCATTGTGTGATAGCATTTCATTAATTTTTCTTTGAAATGGAAGGAGGGAGGATAATACAATCCCAAATGAGTTATCTTTAACAGAAAAGCCAAGACTTTAACTTTCATTACATATATAATAGTTGATATCACCAAATACCATTCTCAATTTTGTATAGTACTAGGTTAGAACATTGCTTAAGCCTTTTTAAATGCATTTACATCAACACAAATACTCAAATTATTGGATATTTTTAAACTATGTCTGACATAATTTAATTCATCAATTATATCATACATTCAAGTTAGCTTTTTAGCCAAGATTTCAAATAGTGGAGGAAGAGAGAAACAATATTCCAGGGTAAAACCTCCTAAATGAATATCAAAACACAGAGTTTGTAAACACACATGCTTGCAAACAAAACATTAGTCGTGAAATCCCTAGCAACAAGTCACTGGATTTTTCTCTGTCAGCGCGCGTGTCAGCTGCCAAAGAATAGATTTAACTGAAGAAGTGCCCACATGCTGGCAGGGGCTGGCCCACTGTGGCCAGCCAGATACTGCTAGATTGTAATATTTAAGGTCGAATTTCGACCTGTGGTACACAGCTGTGCTGTGGCTCAGTCAGCAACCTCAGAACTCTGAAAAAAAACAAAAAAACAAAAAAACAAAAAAAAAGAAAAAAAAACCATGCACCTGTTTCACTGTGAATAGTGAATGTAAAGGAAAGAAAGGAAAAACTGAAAGCTTGTTCTATCACAGGTATGAGCTGCTATGATACATGAAGAACATTCCATGAAGTATGTTTTAAAACCTTGTTATATCTGAGAGGCTTTAAAAGCCGACTTAACTGTTTCAGGGCAACCGCGGTACAGACGTGGTCTCTGTGAGACTTCCACCTGACCCCAGTTTTAAGTGGTACGAATGTTGTGCATTTAATGTTAAAGGACAGTCTGCAATAATAAAGTAAGTAGCCAACGTGGGTGCCCAGCAGTGCTGAGACCTGGCTGCTCTAGTGTAAGCTTTGGAAACACAATTTATGCAACAAATGTCCAGATATGATTCTATTTATGGAAAAAGTTTATATGTATTTTACAAATGGTTTTACCATCTTATATTAAAATGACCTTTTGACAGGTGTGCACTGTTTTGTCTCCAGTGAGCACATACCATGCGGATTTTATATGTACATCAGTAGTGTGAATCCACTGGCACAGTGTGTGTAAATGCCAGATGTGGTGAGATTTTATCTTATAAATGTGATCAGATAAAATAACTCCTGACAGAAACTGTAAGGAAACCAGCTGAATGTTTGACCTGATGACTGATGTTGTTGTATGGTTTATGTTAAATGTATATTCTTTTAATCAATGAATAAAGCATTAAAAAGTGATCACTGTAACATTTTATTGTTCATGAAGCATGAAAACCTTTAGTGTTAAATAAACTGCAGTAATCCTTATAATGTGTATAATCATGTTAGCTCCTATTGTATTCTAATGCAGCAAAGCTTAAATTTGAGAATATATCATAAAACCTATAGGCAGAATAATTTGGAGGGTTTTAATTTTTTTAACTCACTATGCCAAAACATAAGCTTAAAAGCAAACAACAGACTGTTTGTTTAGCACAAAATCCAAGTGTATTATGCATTTAGAGTACATTATTGATGATATTGTAAAAAAACTTTATAGACTATAGGAACTTCTTATTTTTAAAAATTCCTCTACTGGATGAAAAAAGTACTTCACTATGCCAGTACTAAATAGTTCTTAAACCCTTATACTGCTTTAGTTTGGCTTTGTCATCTCCATTCTTGGTTGTTGAGGCAAACTGCTGTGGTTGATGAGAAAGAAAATGGCTGCTTTTCTTTCTTCCTTCTCTCCTTCCCTAATCGTTCCAGACACTGCCTCTTCTAAGTACTGCCACATCATGGAATAATCTGGTGTTAACAAAGAACTGTCATTATACCTATTGCTCCCTTATTTCATGGACATATCTAACCCCTTTGGATGAATCAACACGTCTGTGTATTTAAGGACTTCCCTGGTGGCTCAGTGGTTAAGAATCCGTCTGCCAATGCAGGGACACGGGTTCGAGCCCTGGCCCGGGAAGATCCCACATGCCGCGGAGCAACTAAGCCCTTGCACCACAACTACTGAGCCTGCGCTCTACAGTCCGCGAGCCACAACTATTGAGCCCACGTGCCATAACTACTGAAGCCTGCGCACCTAGAGCCTATGCTGCACAACAAGAGAAGCCACCGCGATGAGAAGCCCACGCACAGCAACAAAGAGTAGCCCCCCGCTCACCGCAACTAGAGAAAGCCTACGCGCAGCAACAAAGACCCAACGCAGCCAAAAATAAATTAATTTTTAAAAAAACATGTCTGTGTATTTAAAATACCAAAACAGTACCCAAAATATATGAAAAAAGAAAGTCTATTAATATATATATGTAGTATACAAGTGAAGTTGCATATAGTAAAGCACTAAACTGGGAGTGTCATCCTCTGTTTTCTGCACTAAGCTCTGACTCTAATGCTACATGAGCACAGACTCTTCCTTGAGCCTCACTTTCCTCATGTGTGAAATGAAGGATTCACCTTGGTTACGTAAAACTGATTCTTTACTGAAAGTTTCAGCTGTTAGTCTGACAGCTTATAGACATGTACAAGGTCATCTTTGAACAAACATATTAAATATTTTCAAAACACAGCTTACTATATGAAATTTATATATCTAAAATTACTTTACCATTTCCTCCACCACCCTGGGAATAAAGAAGTTAGGGAGCTGGTAGGGTGGGGCTTGGGAAGGACATTGTGCTTATGATTGAACACACAGATTCAGCAACTAACTTGCTTGAGGCTTATACAATAGCATGAACCAGATTGGATTGTTATGAAGCCAGTAGTATTAAATGGTGCTAATGGAGTAATATACAGCAGGTGTGAATAATACCCAAGAGTCACACCACATTGTCTATATCAGTGGTTCCTAAGCTCTTTCATGTCCTGACACACAGAAAATATTATGCAGCATACTCGTTTAAACTAGAAGGAATTGAAACAAACCAAGAAAAACATTATTTTCTTTATTATATAATTGATGAGAAAAAATGCAGAGGCTTGGAGGAAATAATTGCTGAATTTGTATAAAACTTTCAAATAAACTCTTGTCAAATGTTTTAACTTATAACCTATTAAAACTTTTAACATTCCTACCAAGAGAAACACCCCACAAATGGGTGATAATTTTTTAACCTTTCTGTCCACAACATTCAAAAATTTATGCAGCTGAAATTATACTTATGAAATCCAATAGCTTTAAATGTAATGGTAAGGGTAATGTTGAGATTTCTTATGTAATGTAAATTAATTTCAAATTCAAGTGATTTTTTTTCACTACAAGTATTTCAAAATAATGATGAAGCTGTAATTTGTACATACATAACCCTGCTGCTAGTTTAGCCACCGTTGAGAACACACATCAGCCACCAACACACAGAAGTATCTGATTTATATGCAAGCAATTCAAGGCCTGCAGGGAGCCCTGCCCCCCTCTCCAGTTCGCAACCCCCTCACACCCACCAGCTCCATCTGGAGCTTCACACCTGGGCTTCCTACCTGCTCTTCAAACGTTTGAAGCATACTTCTCTCACAGCTTCATAGACCCCCGTTGTCCACGATGGACAGTGGAACACTCTGCATCTGGCAAGGGAGAAGTGAGTGCCTGGGTACAATTACAAGTACACATCACTCTGGTACACTTACGATTACATTGCCATAGTAATTCCATACTTACTACCATTCATCTATTTTAAAGATGCTCTAAGCTCCTGATCATCTATTTTAAAGATGCAATAAGTTCCTGATCATTTGGAAATTTTATATCGTTTTCCTCCTTAAACCCATATATTGTATCAGTTATTAATTTACTGCCTCAGCTCTGAAGTCACCCTTCAATATGTTCCCTCCAATAATGGAACTCCTTTAAGTAACACACCTTTAAAGTCAGCACAATGTTAAGTTTTTTCAGTAAGGGCCATGGGGATATGGTAGAAGGCGGGGGTTCTCCTGTAGTTCCCAGGGCAGGCCAAGGTAGGCCAGGATAGGCAGCCTGGATATAAGACTTGCGGTGGAGCCTCCCCCAGCCATGGTCCCTCTGCCACCTTGCAGCCTCAGCCTGACCTTCCTTCACACAGAAACTAGAGCTGCTATACAGCTCATATGCTTTGAAGGTCTCCTGCCTGCACTGGACTCCCATTCCCTGCCCTGAGCAGCCTGCATGTCATGTGTGGCCCACCCACTGGCTCTGAAGACCTCCCCATCCCTGGCATCCACACTCCCACTGCAAACCCAGTGCCAATGGTTGCTGTTCACCTGCTCCCCACCTGCACCCTGGACAGCACCTATTGCTTGCTCAGCACCTCCAGACCAGCTCAGGCCTTGTGGAACCAGCGATCTTCTCTGCTATCCTGGGAGCTGAAACACACCTTCACCAAAGAGGGCTGAACCCCTTCCAAGTGTGTCCTACCATGAGTGACCTCCCTCAGCTCTAGGGGGCTATATAGAGTTTCCTCACATTTTGTAATTATTCTTATCACAGTTAATAATTCTTTATATTAAACTTTCCCAGTTTGAACTACTGTGTGCTTTGTCTCCTGATTTGACCCAGACTGCTACATATATCCTTTCCAACTATCCCACAGCTTTTTATGCAAATGTAATGCTTTTTGTTAGTCTTTCATTGATTACTTATATATTTTCTGCAAAATAACCCATAGAATTTAAAATGTGTGATTATTTTCTTAAAAGCCATGTTAAATTTTTTCTCCTAGATTTTATACATATTAAATATAATTGCTCAAAAATATAAATATTACACATTTAAATTAGTATAAAGAAAAACTTATTAGAACTGCATTTCTTAATGAAATGGATAAGGCTGCATCTTTTTTTCTTTACCCAAATAGTTCATATTCCATGGATGAATATTACTTGTTCCTGACATGAGTCAGGTCCATCATTCATTCTATTCCTATTTTCATTTTTATAAAAACAAGTGCTAAAAATCTTTTTCACATAAAGTAGATGAGAAGAGAAAGTTTTGTTACAGTAATGTCACCCATTCTTCGAACTTCTGAGCTTTTAGGACCAAAACACTGGTCTATCACCAAAAATTATTTTAGATAAGTCAACTGGTTGAAAGCAATCACTAGAGTTATTCACTTTCTCAGCACTGACACCAATATTTCATATTGTCTCTTGAGCTCCAGAGGTTTACACACCTTAGTATGATGCATCATCATAAGACTAGGACCAGGTTAAAGGTGTGTGCTCATTTTATGCATGGGAGAAGGGTAACTGCAAAATGAAGAGTAGGAAAGGAGAATCTGCACCTTGTTCACAAGTTCTTCCTTAGGCAGAACAACTTTGAAGAAGAATATACATGGAAGGTGAAATTCTGTGAATTTTCCTAGAAGCATACCTGTATACTGCTCGGAAATTCTTTGCATACTCTGAGGGGGTGTACCCCAGTTTGAAAACTACAGCTCTAGAAAACTACTGCTTCTGTGACAAAGAAATATTAAAAGGCATATTTCCACATTATTTATAACAAAAAGTCAGCAGCAACCTAATGACCATTAATAACAGAATAAAGTTATTGTGGCAAAGCCACACAGTGGAATACCACACAGTGGTCAGAATGAACTAACTTGACCCACATTTCTTAACTTTGATGGATCTCAAAAAAATGTTGAGTAAAAAAAGCCGACTTCTAAAGGATATATATATATATATATATATATATATATATATATGTATGTATGTATATATATAATGAGGCTATTGATGTACATTTTTAAAATGCAAGAAAAATAAACCTACATACTACACATAAACTCATTTAACTGGAAAAACAAAAAATATTCACATCGTTTTCACAAGAGTACTTACCTCTGCAGCATGAGGACAACTTATCTGTAATATTTTTTCTTGAAAAAAATTAAGGCAAATGTTAAATTTGCCCTCTAGGTAATAAGTAAAAGAGTATTCTTTATATTATTTTGTTACAGAAAAAAACCTCAGCTATTTGGGGTGTGGCCAAAATACACAAGTAAGTAAAAAAGGCTTGTGGAACCAGATTATTCCCTGCATTAATGCTTAAAGGCATCAAATTCAGAAGAGCCACTTGTTTCCTTTTAGCTCATTTATTCTTATGTTCAGCATAATTCTAATAAGCCTGTTCGTCTTGTTTCTCAGTCTCCAGTAGATTAGAAATGGAGAGAAGTGACTGTGAAAGGCATAGAAGTTTACAATCCTAAAAAGAGAACATAACTAATCTTAAGCCATTTGTAAAGGAACTTGAAACTTGAAACTTGAAAGGAAATTAAACACCCCTATAACAAACTTGAAATACACAGCAATGATAAATGTTTGTAATGACCCTGAATCAATAGGAAAGTATATTCAAAATATCTCTGTAGTGAGTTAATAGAGCATTTAATACATCTTAGAAATCTTTTCACACAAGATGGTTAAAATAAATATTTGTGTTTAAAAGAATGGATTTTAGTTCATCAAGAAACATTCACTTAAGTGAAATTTTCTGAGAAAACACAGATAAATTAGCTAAGAAATATCATGACTGAAAGAGAATATTTACTGTGTGCCAAGCATGATTTTAACCAGGTAATTAACACATTATCAGTTCACTGATTTGATCATGTTTTCCACTAAATTAATAAAATCAACAGAGTATTTGGACATTTTATAATCCAGGGGGTCAACAAATCCACAGATCCAAATTTTTCAGACCTAGGTAATTACCTGACTCCTTTCACCAAAAAAGAAAATTAAGTTCTCTTTTTATCATAGTGCATTCTTTGATAATACTTCCTATTATACTAATAAGTATAACTTTATGAAAGTATCAGTTAGTTAAGTGAGACTTTAAGATTTCTTTATATAAGTTTAAAGACTAAAATAAAACAGACTCTGAGGGCAAACTATTTCAAAATATAAAGTTAACATAAATATCTAGCAATTTTAAAAACTATCAAAAAGGACTTGAACTTAAGTTGAGAGAAAGTCAGTTAACTTTGGTTGAAATAGCCATAATTCAAAATGACAAGTTCCAACAAAGAAGTGATAATAAAATTTTTAGAACATCATTTATATCATTTCTAAATAAAGGAGAATCAATATAATTATAGGTTAATAAAAGAACATATGCCAAAAATTGGAACAACCAAGCAAAAATAGAGGGAATGTACCTCAACTTTAAAATGGCCATACATGACAAGCCCACAGCTAACATCACACTCGATAGTGAAAAGTGGAAATCCTTTCCTCTAAGATCAGCAACGTGACAATGGTGCCCACTCTTACCACTTCCATTCAACATAGTACTGGAAGTCCTAGCCAGAGCAATTAGGCAAGAAAAAGAAATAAAGGGTATCCAAATCAGAAAGGAAGAATACTCTGCATTGACATGACATTATATATAGGCACACTTTGTTTTATTCACTTCACTTTGTTGAGCTTTATAGATACTGCAGTTTTTACAAACTGAAGGTTTGTGGCAACCCTGTGCCATTTTTCCAACAGTGTTTGCTCACTTTGTATCTCTGTGTCATATTTTGGTAATTCTCACAATATTTCAAACATTTTCATTATTATATTTGTATGGTGATCTGCAATCAGTGATCTTTGGTATTACTATTGAAATTGTTTTGGGGTGCCATGAACTGTGCCCATAAAAGATGGCAAACTTAACTGATAAATGTGTGCTCTGTTCCACAGACCAGCTACTCCCCTATCTCTCTCCCTCTCCTCAGACCTTCCTATTACCTGAGACACAACAATACTGAAATTAGGACAATTAATAGGCCTCAAAGTCCTCTAAGTGTTCCAGTGAAAGGGAGAGTCATTCATCTCTCACTTTAAATCAAACATGTCGAAAGATGAGATAGGAGATTAGCAGGCAAGATGGCGGAAGAGTAAGACGCGGAGTTCATCTTCCTCCTCACAGATACATCAGAAATACAGCTACACGTGGAACTTCTCCTATAGAACACCCACCGAACGCTGGCAGAAGACCTCAGACCTCACAAAAGGCAAGAAACCCCCCACGTACCTGGGTAGGCAAAAGAAAAAAGAATAAACAGAGACAAAGAACAGGGACGGGACCTGCACCAGTGGGAGGGAGCCGTGAAGGAGGAAAGGTTCCCACACCCTAGAAGCCCCTTCGCGGGCGGAGACTGTGGGTGGCGGAGGGGGAAGCACCGGAGCCTCGGAGGAGAGCGCAGCAGCGGGGTGCGGAGGGCAAACCTGGTGCGCGAGGAAGGGGTTTAAGCGCGCCGCTTAAAGGAGCTCCAGAAACTGGTGCGGAGCTGCTGAAGAGACAAAAGACTTTTTTTTTTTTTTGCCTCTTTGTCTCCTGGTGCGAGAGGAGAGGGGATTAAGCGCACCGCGTAAAGGAGCTCCAGAAACGGGCGCGGAGCTGCCGGAGAGACAGGAGACTTTTTCTTGCCTCTTTGCTTCCTGG
>NC_041224.1:122223408-122243327 GCF_002837175.3 Physeter macrocephalus | reverse complement strand
AGGGTGGGAGGGAGGGAGACGCAAGAGGGAGGAGATATGGGAACATATGTGTATGTATAACTGATTCACTTTGTTGTAAAGGAGAAACTAACACACTATTGTAAAACAGTTATACTCCAATAAAGATATTAAAAAAATATATATATATATATATATATAAAAGAAAGATGAGATAGGCCAAAAGCTAGGCCTCCTGGGACCAAACAGTTAGCCAAGTTGTGAAGGCAAAGGAAAAGTTCTTGAAGGAAATTGAAATTGCTGCTCCAGGGAATACACGAATGATAAGAAAGCTAACAGCCTGATTGTTGTAATAGAGAGCATTTTAGCGCTCTGGAAAGAAGATCAAACCAGCCACATCATTCCTTTAAGCCAAAGCCTAATCCACAGCAAGACCCTAACTAATTTCAATTCTAGGAAGTCTGAGAGAGGCAAGGAAGCTGCAGAAGAAAGTTTGAAACTAGCAGAGGTTGGTTCATAACGCTTAAGGAAAGAAGCCGTCTCCATAACATAAAAGTACAAGGTGAAGCAGCAAGTGCTGATACAAAAGCTGCAGCAAGTTATCCAGAAGATCTAGCTAAGACAATGAAGGTGACTGCACTAAACAAAGGATTTTTAATGTAGATGAAACAGCCTTCTATTGGAAGATGCTGCCATCGAGGACTTTCATACATAGAGAGAAATCAATGCCCAGCTTCAAAGCTTCAAAGGACAGGCTGACTCTCTTGCTAGGGGCTAATGCAGCTGGGGACTTTAAGTTGAAGCCAATGCTCATTTACCATTCTGAAAATCCTAGGGTCCTGAGGTAGATTATGCTAAATCTACTCTGCCTATGCTCTATAAATGGAACAACAAAGCCTGCATGACAGCACTTCTGTTTACAGCATGGTTTACTGACTATTTTAAGCCCACTGTTGAGACCTACTGCTCAGAAAAAAAACATTCCTTTCAAAATATTCCTGCTCATTGACAATGCACCTGGTCACCTAAGAACTCTGATGGAGATGGACAATGAGATTAATGTGTTTTCATGCCTGCTAACACCACATCCATTCCGCAGCCCATGGATCAAGGAGTAATTTCAACGTTTAAGTCCTACTATTTAAGAACATTTTGTAAGGTAGAGCTGTCATAGAAAGCAATTCCTTTGATGAATCTGGGCAAAGTAAAGTGAAAACCTTCTGGAAAGGATTCTTCATTCTAGATGTCCTTAAGAACATTCTCATGATTCATGGGAAGAGGTCAAAATACCAACATTAGGACCTCCCTGGTTGCCCAGTGTTTAAGAATCTGCCTGACAATGAAGGGGACACGGGTTCAAGCCCTGGTCCAGGAAGATCCCACATGCCGCGGAGCAACTAAGCCTGTGCCCCACAACTACTGAGCCTGTGCACCTAGAGCCCATGCTCTGCAACAAGAGAAGTCACCGCAAAAAAAAAAGTAAAAAGGGCTTCCCTGGTGGCGCAGTGGTTGAGAGTCCACCTGCCGATGCAGGGGACACGGGTTCGCGCCCTGGTCCGGGAAGATCTCACATGCCGCGGAGCGGCTGGGCCCGTGAGCCATGGCTGCTGAGCCTGCGCATCCGGAGCCTGCGCTCCGCAACGGGAGAGGCCACAACAGTGAGAGACCCGTGTACTGCAAAAAAAAAGAAGTCACCGCAATAAGAGGACCACGCATCACAAGGAAGAGTAGCCCCCACTCGCCGCAACTAGAGAAATCCCGCACGCAGCAACAAAGACCCAAAGCAGTCAAAAATAAACACATAAATAAATAAATAAATATTATTTTTAAAAAAAAAAAAATATATATATAAGAATTACATGAGAAGGACTCAAATTCCCTAAGGGCAATTACTTTAAAAATTGAGATATTTAGGAAAGAAATTTTTTTTAAAAATCAACATTAACAGAAGTTTGGAAGAAGTTGATTCCAACCTTCATGGATGACTGTGAGGGGTTGAAGACCGCAGTGGAAGAAGTCACTGCAGATGTAGTGGAAACAGCTCGAGAACTAGAATTAGCAGTGGAGCCTGAAGATGTGACTGAATTGCTGCAATCTCATGATAAAACTTGAATGGCTGAGGAGTTGCTTCTTATGGATGAGCAAAGAAAGTGGAGATGGAATCTACTCCTATGAAGATTGCTGAAATGACAACAAAGGATTTAGAATATTACAGCAGAGTTTGAGAGGACTGACTCCAAGTTTGAAAGGAGTTCTACTGTGGGTAAAATGCTATCAGACAGTGTTGCATGGCTAGAGAAAAAACATTCATGAAAGGAAGAGTCAATTGATGTGGTAAACTTCATTGTTGCCTTATTGTAAGAAATTTCCACAGTCACACCAACCTTCAGCAACCACCACCCTGATCAGCCAATAGCCATCAACATAGAGGCAAGGCCCTCCACCAGCAAAAAATTATGATTTATTGAAAGCTCAGATGATGGTTAGCATTTTTTAGTAATTAAGTATTTTTTCATTATGGTATATACTTTTTTTTTTTTTTAGACATAATGCTATTCCACACTTAACAGACTACAGTATAATAGAAACATAACTTTTATAGGCACTGGGAAACAAAAAAAATCATGTGACTCTATTGTGATATTCACTTCACTGCAGAAGTCTGGAACCAAACCCGCAATATCTGCAAGGTATGCCTGTATAGTATACCTTAAAGACTGAACCAAAAAACTGTTAGAACTAAGAAACAAATTCAGTAAAGTTACAGGACACAAAATTAATATACAAAAATCAGTTGTACTTCTAAACATTAACAATGACCTATCTGAAAAGGAAATTAAGAAAGCAATCCCATTTACAACAACATCAAAAACAATAAAATACTTAGGAATAAACTTATCCAAGGAAATGAAAGATCTGTGCACCGAAAACTATCAGACACTGATGAAAAAATTGAGGAAGACACAAATAAATGGAAAGATATTCCATGTTCAAGGGTTGAAAGAATTAGTACTGTTAAAATGTACATACTACCCAAAGAGATCTACAGATTTAATGCAATTCCTATTCAAAATTCCAATGACATTTTCCATAGAAGCAGAAAAAAAAATCCTAAAATTTCTATGGAACCACAAAAGACTCCAAATAGTCAAAGCAATCTTGAGAAAGAGGAACAAATCTGGAGGCATCACATTTCCAGATTTCAAACTGCATTACAAAGCTATAGTAATCAAATCAGTATGGTATTGGCAAAAAAACAAAAACATAGTCTGGTAGAATAGAATAGAGGACCCAGAAAAATAAGCCCATGCATATATGGCCAATTAATTTTTGACAAGGCACCAAGTATACACAACAGGGAAAGGATAATCTCTTCAATAAATGGTGTTGGGGAAACTGGATATTCATATGCAAGCAAATAAAACTGGACCCCTGTTTTACACCACACATAAAAATCAACTCAAAATGGATTAAAGACGAACATAAACCTAGAGCCATAAAACTAGAAGAAAACACAGGTGGTAAGCTTCTTGACATTGGTCCTGGGAATGATTTTTTGGATTTGACACCAAAAGCAAAGCCAAGCAAAATAAAAAATAAACAAGTGGGATTACATCAAACTGAAAAGCTTCTGCACAGCAAAGGAAACCATCAGCAAAATAAAAAGGCAACCTATGACATGGGAGAAAATATTTGCAAACCATATATCTGATAAGGAGTTAATATAAAAAATACACAAGGAACTCATACAATTTAATAGCAAAAAAACAAATAACCCAATTTGAAAAGTGGGCAGAGAACCTGAACAAGCATTTTTCCAAAGAAGACATAAAAATGGCCAACTGATACATAAAAAGATGCTCAGTATCACTAATCATCAAGGACATGCAAATCAAAACCACAATGAGATACTACCTCACACCTATTAGGCTATCTATTATCAAGAAGTCAAAAGATAACAAATGCTGGTGAGGATGTGGAGAAAAGGAAACCGTGTACACTGCTGACGGAACTATAAACTGGTACAGCTACTATGGAAGAATTATGAGGAAGTCCCTCAAAAAATTAAAAGTAGAATTGTTATATGATCCAGCAATCCCCACATCATGATATATACCCAAAGAAAATGAAATCAGTATCTTGAAGAGATTTTAGTACCACCATGTTCATGCAGTATTATTTACAATAGCCTATATATGGAACAACCTAAGTGTCCATAGACAGATGAATGAATATATAATATATATAATATATATATAGACAGTTATCAGAGAGCTCTCATGTTCCATGAAAAAAACCACCATCTTTTGTAGCACTTGTATCAAATTCTGTCAAAGTAGCTGCTACTTTGAAAGAAACAGGAGATTTAATTTGAAAAGGTTATCAAGCTAGATGCTTATTTAAGTAAACTCATGATGAACCCTGAACCACACCTGCAGAAACACACTAAAAATCACCAACTATACTCATAAAATAATTTTATAGCATCTAACCACATCTACAAATTGTCTGGCTTTAAAAAAAAAAAGTCAATTTTTGTTTCAACCAACCTGGTTCCAAAGAATGTGATCCTTCCTCTTAACTATCCTCTCTCCTCTGCCCCAAATACTGGTCCCAGAATATATTTTAAAAATATATCCCTAAAGAATTATCCTGAATCCAGGGCGGGGGGCATGGGTAGAGTGTATATACTTTTTAGATGTTATATTATCATATATAATTCTTTAAAAATTCTAAAGAGACAAAGAAAGAAAACAGCTTTAGTGCTCAGCAAGAATAGTCAAGTAAACTATATTCACAAAAGGGAAACTTATATAACCATTAAAAATGAGCTTTACCATGACTACATAAAAATTATTTATATTAGGAGATTACATTTAAGAATATAAAATTATAGATACAATTACAAAAATACCAAAAATACTTGAAGAATAAAAGGCCTGACAAACTACAACATAAATGCAAAAAATGATTTTGTTTTGGTGATGACCCTGGATGATTGTTTTTTCTTCAGCTTTTGAACATTTTCTAACTTTTCTTATAGGACCACATTTTACTTTTCTATTTAAAATATTATACAGAGGGGAAAGTTATCCAGCCAGGACCAAGAAGCATTCTTTCTTGAAATGTCCAAGCCTATTGCATATCAGTCCAAAATAATGCTCCATTCAATATCTTGAATGTTACCTTATCCCTTTAACTATCCCTTCAGATGCTGGCCTGATGTTATCAGGGGCTGGGAGTCAGTCTGCCTGATAGAACCTGAAGCTGGGCTCAGAGCCAGTCCATATACTATGTATAGAACCGAGGTATGAGTGTGAAAACAGGGAGATTAGCTGAAAATCTGTATACAGATAACTAATAGCTGCTACTGCCATTCCCCTGACACAACCCCAAGTACAAGGTAGTGAGCCAAGATTTGGCTCCAGCTAAAATAATGTATAGATATTCCCTAAAGATACTAAACTGTCTGGAACAAGCAAAAGCATCTAGTGTGAATGGCGGTGTCCTAGATGAAGCCCTTCTAATTCTGGTATCTGGAGGGCCTACACACAGTCAGCCAGATCCCTATCTGCTCATCCTAAGACAAAGCTCGTCAGTCATAGATGCCCTGTCTCCACTCCTGCCTGCCTCCACACAAAGATCTCCCAGTCTGAATCCTCACTCAAGAAAGAGTTCTAACAAGAAAACCATCTTTCTTACATACAAAAAGTTTTAAACTACAATCAGCTGATCAGTTCATCTTTATTAAACATGGACAACTTTATGAGGCATATAAGGAGAGAAAGGCCAAGATAAGTAAACAAAATTATTAACGCCAGAGAAAACAGATAATTCAGAAGAGCACTTTTAGAAACCTCTAATTTACTATGGAGAAATTCAAGATATTAGATCCTTACAAAAAGGACAGAATCTAAGAAAAAGGAAAGAGGTATAATAAAAAATGCTCTTAAAGATTAAACATAATTGGTGGAAACAAAAGTTTTAAATGAATGAGTGGAATACACAGTTAAGAAAATTTTCCAGAACAAAAAAAAAAAAAAGGAGAGAGAGAGAGAGAAGAAAATTATGAGAGAAAAGGAATTTACCAAAGATAAAGAATTTCCCAGAGTTTTAGGATGTGAGACATGAGTCTTCAGAGTTTAAGTGCCTAACAATGTGGGAGCCAGGAGTGCACAAGTCAAATATGCCCCCAGGAGAGAGACTGCTGTGAGAAGTCTAGTTAGCTGACAGCCTCTGGCCAATGCAGCTTCAGCATTCATGCCAAGCCCAGGTTCTCCCTGGCATCTGCTTCTGGCAAGGAAGAACACGCAGGGGTACTAGAGCAGACCATTCCTACCCAATGAGGAACCCTTCTAATAGGCCGTCTCTGCCCTGGGGACTTGCCACTGCCCCAGCTCAGGCTTTCTCAGAGCTGCACTGCAATCTGAGGCTCTTCCTACCCAACCTTCCTTCCTGCCCTTCTCTCTTTTCACAGATGTCAATCTGAACCATGGTCTGAAGGTTTTCTCCACCTCATTCTGCATTTTCGCCCCTTAATCCTTCACAGGTGTTCTCCCTCGATAAATCTCTTTATGTCTCATTACATCTTAGAATCTGCTTCTCAGAGGACCTGAACACAAAAACAAGTGAAGAAAGTCTCACTTGTAGATGCATCAAACTGTGATTTTTTAGAATACCAAGGATAAAGAAAAAAATCCTAAAAGTTTCCACAGGAAAAAGGTCACCAACAAAAAGAAAAGAATCAAATTCCCTTCAAACTTCTCATCAGCAACAACAGATATTACAATATACTGATGTTAATTAACTGATATTAAAAGAACAATACATTCAAAATTCTGACACAGAATTCTATACCCATATAAATTAACCCCCAAAAAGGGGTTGGAGGGCTGAATTTTCAGACATGCAAGGATTCACAAATTTTACATTCCCTACATCCTTTCCTAGGAAATTACTTGTGAACTCCAGCAAAACAAAAGACTTAAATTTAAAAAACGGCAAGTTAGAGGGTTTATAAAACAGGAGCAAACCCAAGAAATCAGTTAAAAGGCAGGCTCTGTTCCCAGGCCTAGAGAGCAGCCAGTGTAGTTTGCAGCAGGAGGACAAAGGCCTGCAAAATAAAAGTCTTTAACAAATGCATAAAGAATAATATATCCAACAGAAAAGATATGAAAGGGAATTTTTTTAAATTAGGGTATGATAATGGCAAATAATATGAGGGGGGAAAAAACTACATTAGGAAAGTGGGCCGGGGGATTGTATTCTTGGCCCAAGTATAAAGCTAACCAAAATATGTCATTATTTTAGGATATTATTGGTAAACGGGGGAAGAGAGAACAGGTAAGAAAAAATTACTCATTTGACTCTGATGTTTAAAAAACAGTCTCTTCAGAGTGGCCCAGAGATTATGATACTGGCATTCATAGAGAAGGAAATGCAAACTTCGTACAGCTGACCCTTAAACAATGTGGGTGGCAGAGGTGGGGGGCAGTTAAGGGTGCCGACCTTCCATGCAGTTGAAAATCCATGTATAACCTATAGTCAGCACTCCTTATCCGCAGTTCCTCCATATTCAAGGTTCCTCCATATCTGAGGTTCTGCATCTGCAAATTGCAACCAGCCATGGATTGTGTAATACCGTAGTATTTACTATTGAAAAACATCTGGGTGTAAGTGGACCTGCACAGTTCAAACCTATGTTGTTCAAGGGTCAACTGTATATGATTTGGCCTGCTGGTGAACAACATTTAATGATGATAATGTTATAAATGCTACGTATGATTTTCAAATTTTATTTTATTTTTTGAAAGATTTATTTATTGTTTATTTATTTAATTTATTTTTGGCTGTGTCAGATCTTAGTTGCAGCACGCAGGACCTTCACTGAGGCATGCAGGATCTTTCGTTGCGGCACGCGGTCTTCTCTCTAGTTGTGGCGCGCGGGTTTTCTCTTCTCTAGTTGTGGTGCGCAGGCTCCAGGGTGCGTGGGCTCTGTAGTTTGAGGCACTTGGGCTCTCTAGTTGAGGTGCATGAGCTCAGCAGTTGCAGCACACGGGCTTATTTGTCCCACAGCATGTGGGATCCTAGTTTCCTGACCAGGGATCGAACTGGCGTCCCCTGCATTGCAAGGCAGATTCTTTACCACTGGACCACCAGGGACGTCCCTGATTTTCAAATTTTAGATCAACTATGGGCCAAGTACAGAACGTAGGTTATGCTTGTAAATCAACTATACTTCAGTTTAAAAAAAAAAAATTAAAAAAAAAAAGAAGACAGGTTATGCTTGTAGGCATAATATAATTATTAGCAACCTTGAAAATATAAATGTATAGCTAAGAGAAAATAGGATTTTGGCCAGGGTAGGGGAAGAAGGGAAGTGGAATAAAGAGAAGGGATACTAATAGAGGTTTAAATATATTAAAAATTACAAAGGCAACAATAAAAAACTTTAATTTGGATAAACAGCAAACATGAAGAGGAAAAGAAAAATGGGGATGGGAATAATACAAGCGCATTAAGTCCCAATTTTTCATCTCAAGGAATCAATATACAAACTGATAAATTTAATAAATTAAGTTGATAAATCAGAGATTAGAGGTATAAGATTATCTTCTAAAATTCTAAAATCATCAGAATTAAAAAGGGAAATAAGGGCTTCCCTTCCCTGGTTGAGAGTCCGCCTGACGATGCAGGGGACATGGGTTCGTGCCCCGGTCCGGGAAGATCCCACATGCCGTGGAGCGGCTAGGCCTGTGAGCCATGGCCGCTGAGCCTGCGTGTTCAGAGCCTGTGCTCCGCAACGGGAGAGGCCACAACAGTGAGAAGCCCGCGTACCGCAAAAAAAAAAAAAAAAAAGGGAAATAAGAATTAAAAGAGAAACTGACTAGGATGTATAAATGGGGATAAAGAGTAAATGGAGAAAACTTGCTATTCATCCTAAAATACTATTATTTGATTTATTCCCATTTGTTTATATTACTTTAAAAAAATATATTTTAAAACTAATTATGTTCCTTTATTCTGGAATCCCAAAGTATTTTAGACCAGTCAGCCCATATCAAGTCTTCTTGCCTTCCACCATGCTCTCATCCAATAATCTCCTTGCCTCCTCTACGATTCTGCCTCTCGGTTTATTACCACTCTCTTCTAATGTTTGTTTGCCTTCTCCTCTCCCCTTCTCTTCTGTCTTAAGCCAAGACAATCCTCCCCTATCCCAGTGCAAACAAAAAAATTTTACTTGATTGGAGCATTCCACATCACTCCTCTTCCATTGCTCTTCTTTCTTTCACTTTCCAACTTGAAAAAATAGTCTATTTCCCCCTGAAATCTGGCTTTTAACACCAAATGTAATGATGCTTTTATAATCCTCATTCTACTTATTATTTTATCCAGGCATTTCACACAGATCCTTTCTTTTTAGCCTTTTTTCTAAGCCTATTTAGCCTATTTTCTGTACATCAATAGTATAATATTTATTACCTATACTTGCCTTTCCTTTCATAATCATACTAAAGTGCAAGATGACTAATAATAGAACACAAACTTGAGTTAGAGAGACATTCTAAAGATACTGAGTCCAAAGCTCAAAATGACACACTGCCTCAATACAGTTACCTTAGCGTAAATCTCCACATTCCCCACTAAAAACAGTAAATATCTTACAAATGAAGAGAAAAACAAGAAAAAAAAAAAAAAACTGCCTAGGAAATCAGTGAATGAACTAAGACGATCCAAATTCTGAAAGTTGCCATTAGACAATATTCTGGTTTTCTTTAAAATACAGTGAACTTTGACTTTTAAGTGTATTAATTTTTTGCTTTGGGTCGTTCATGTCTATTTGCAAGAAAGAGAACACATTTTTGGTTAAGATAACTGAATGGGAAAGACCCCTATAAAGCATTAGTTTTGAGCCTCAAAGCTATCGGCAGAAGTAAAGAAACTAACTAATGGAGCCATATTTATAAAAAAAAAAAAACTAGCTGATTTTATTATTATCAATGCCAAACAAGTCTTTAAATCAATTAATATTTATTTAATTAAGCATAAAGTTACTTTCACATTTGACTACAACCATAGGAAATACAGTTCTTGGAATAAAGACACAGCCTTTGGAGTTCAAATTATCCCCAACTGCAAGATTACATATATAAAACTCTCATTATTGTTTATGTGATAGTGGATGTGTTAAATTAAAATAATTATACTATCTAGAATAAAATAAGATGGAAATAATTTACTCATAAGATTCATATTTAAATCATCTTTATTTACAAAATACTATCCTGAGAATTATAATTCCATTAAGCTTCAATTTGAGCAAAAATATAATCACTTAAGTAACAGCAGTTACTTAAACTGAAAATGAGAGAGAAGTCAAAATTACTTTTGAGGAAAGACCAACAATATTGTCAAGTTTCTTGCTGTGGTTCTGGATGTTCAGTAGTAGGCTCATTTGAGGGCGGAATCAGCCCTGATGGGAACTCACTTCTACTTTCAGGATGCAGGGGTGGAGGGAAAAATCCAGCTCTTGGGGGAAGATAATGAGGAAAACCTCTTGGTGGATAGACATTTCTCACTGTTCAAAGAGATTGGTAAAAGACATTTTTTAACTTTCAGCACCTGTACTGCAGCCCCAGTAAATCATTAGCTTATTAACTGCTAGTACCTATCTTTATTTTCAAAAGTTGACACCAGAATAATTACCTGATCTAACAAACGAATTTTTACAACATTGAGCAACACATATTCTCTTCAACTACATGCGATTAAAGGGAATATCATTAATTTAGGTGCAACTTTTTTGTCCTATGAAAATCTAACATCTTAACACTTTTTGAAAAGGAGAAAAATTATTTCAAAATCTAGTAAAACTTACTCTAAAAAAAGCTTTCATGTAATGTAATTTTCACCAGACTTAAAACTCAGATCAGTAATTCCCAAGTCTAATTTGATACTATCCTAAAATATTTCCAGTTATATCAAAAACTGTCTTTAAATTTCCCAATTAAAATTCATTTTAATTCACCTTAAACTTTAAAAATAGAGGCAGAATGAGGGAAGGAATGACTACATTAGGCAAATGATAGGCTTCTTCCTAGTGTTTGGTAACCCTGTATTTATTCTGCTGAAACCTACAGTTCTCAATGGCAATGCATAGACATAAAAGCAATAATTATTCCGTTTTTCGTATGTGAGGCTATGAGGAATTTCAATAAATTCAACAATCAGTCCAAACATGATAAACACATTTTAGGTTTTAAACAAATAAGACTGCATGGGAGCTACTTATGAAAAAAAGATTTTAAAAAATACTTTAGCCAGTCATTTTAATGCAAAAATATAAATTGAAATTACTTTTACTAATTGACAGAATACCCAATTTCTATCAAATAAGATACAAACAATTTTAGCCTTAACATAAGGCTGCTGCAAAGAGCCAATGATTTTCTTGATTACTGAATCACAGAAATAATTCCACATTATTAAGATGAATCAAGTTGAAGCCTCATTACTGATGAGGCCTCATTACTGATGGCTGGCTACCTTCCCAATCTGGAAAAGTAATGGCACACTCACAGAAGCTGAGAAAAATTTTCCTCCACTGTATTACTACATGAATAGAAAGTAAAATTAATATTTCTGATCTATTCTATAAGACATATATTAAGCTTAAAAAAAAAGCATACTTGCAAATGGAGGAGGTGCTGGGCCAGGGAAATCCCTTGGTGGAAAATAATCGCGGGAAGCTCCGTACATGCTTCCTGGAGGAGGTGGAGGAAAAGGAGGACCCCTTCTAATGAAAGGGCCCCTTGTACCCATTGGAAACAATGGGCCTCTGATTGGAGGGTGAGGTGGGGGAACCAAGCCAGGGCCAGGTGCTTCATTTTCAATGGGATGAGATGAATCAGGCACGTTTAAATTCTACAGCAAATTGACAAATGGCAGTCATTAAACAACAGCAAAATTTGCAATAGTTTTCCTGAAAAGCTTAGGCTTAGAAGAAAGCAACTAGACACCTAGGCAGAAAGCAGTCTATGATATCCAAAAAGGCTCCAGAGAAATATTCGGTTTTCTACATCAGATGAATTTTAGCTATCATGAATATTTTATTAACTCAACAGAAAGGAGCTTTAACCAACAAAGTAATAATCTGGCTAAAGATAAAACATAAGAATAGTCCAAGAGTACCAAAATATACATTTCTTTTATCAAGCATATACTGAGAAAAAGAAAAGATGCTTATGTTAATATTTCCAAGGTGACCAAAAACCAAGACTGTAAGCACGGTAAACAAAAAACATACTTTAAAACATTAAAATAAAAATCCAAGGGGGAAAATTCAAGTTATTGTTTAACTATATAAACTAAATCAAACCTCAAGTCTGTACCTTGTACTTTATCACCATAGGGTACAATCCAGAAAGGAAAAAGCTATAATGTTAAGTACGAAGTATATTTGTGGAAAAGAAAAAAGCAGCTTTTAATCAAAAACTAGATGGCTAGCTAAATTTCTATTCTAGTAAACCAAGAGATTAGAAAGATCCTGAATACATGGATAAAATTCCACTTTCAATACTTACTCCAAGATCGTCTTTGCTATCATTTCTACTGGATTCCATTTCTGAAGACACTGGCCCATCTAGACATAAAAGTTAAACCGTGAAAAATACATGATTTATCGCTCCATTCTTAGATCAAGAGATCACAAAGGACACTGACAACCAGCTTGACACCAGCATCCTGTACTAGGGACACAAGAACAGCTTGAGGTCCCTGGAAATTTTGGCAGACTCACGAGTTCTACAAAGGCATGTGACTGTGGTTTCCCTATCTTGTGCCTAGGCAATCCTGAAAGGAGCATCATTAAGGAAGCTTCCAGGAGGTAGCATCCCTCTCCCTCCCTCCTTCCTTCATATTTCTCCTGCCTTCCTTCTTTCCTTTCTTCATTTTTCTCCCGCCTTACTTCATTCCTTTCCTTTCTTCCTCCCTTCTTCCCTCTCATCTTTCCTTCGTTATTCCTCCATCATGTAACACAGACTAACAATTGGATTAGCCACTGTTTCAAAATAAATGTTTCTAAATAAATAAATAAATCATCAAGAACTGCTCAGGCTCTAAGAACATAAATTCAAACAACCCTCTCTCCAACCACCACTACCTATCCTCTCCTAGCCTTCTCATTTAGTTACTCCCGCTATACCTGTCCTTGGATTTCACTGGAGCTTCCAGTCCTCTGATCTAACTCTCAGTTTCCTCCTTTCTTCATTTCCTTCCCTAATTAACAGACTTCAAACTCCATCACTAACAGCCCGTCACTAGTGTCCTTATCCTACTGGCCATTTTTCACATGTGCTTGACGACATTCAGCCCTGGATTAATTCAACTCTCTGCTTCCACTCCGCCTATACCTGAGCCACTTAGCACTTGTGGGGGTAAACTACACCACAGAGCTGTGTAGACTGTCTCCACTCCAGGCTGACAGACCTCCAGCCACATTTCCAGCTGCCTATTGCCCAGCCTTCCTTCTGCATCTTCTAAGCCAGTTTTCCCTTCAATTTGAAACCTCCATTCTCCTCAAACCTGCTAAACCAGTCACTTGGAAACTCCCTTAACTTTTTGTAGTCAAACATATAAATGTATCAGCCACTATATTCCTATGATCTTACTTCCTACTATCATGGGAAAGGATTCTTCTAGACAATCTAAGACCCTGATTCTGTATTCAGAGTCCCCCTCCTCTAGCTTCCACAGGGATCTTCCTCTCTCTGTTGCCTCCCTCCACCCTTTCTGCTAGACCCATCCTATCAGCAGATCTATCCCAACTATTTTAAAATAAGTCGGAAAAAGAGAATCACTCCCTTACAGCTAGCTCTCCCCTTCACAGTGAAAAACTGTTCTATATATATTGTTCAGAATTCCTCCCATTTTGTCCTCACTGTAGTGCAATCTATGTGCAACATCCACTGCTCCACTGAAGTTACTTCCCCCAAGATAGAAAAGTCTCTTTTTTTGCTAAATTAAAATAGAACTTTTAGTCCTCATTTAATTTTATTTCTCACCATTGTTGACTACTCCCTCCTTCTTTAAATCCTCTCAGCCTTCAATTACTGGGATGGTACCCTCTCTATCTCTCCTTTCTAGCTACTCCTTCACAGTCTCCCCGGTGGGCTCCATACTCCTCAGTGGTGGTCTCCTCAGAGTTTCAGCCTTACTCCCTTCTCGTTCTTGCCTTGAGAAATCTCATCCACTCCTACAGCTTTAATTTGATGTATATCACTACAGACTTCCAGACGTATAATTCAGATCTAGATATTTCCCCCAGGACTTCAGAGCCTGAAATGCCTACTTGAATAGTTATGCAGGTGTATCACAGGTGCAGCTAAGTCTGTAAGTTCAAAATGTAACTTATAATCTTTCCTGTCAAATGTTCTGCTGCTCCTTGTTCCTTGTCTCAAAACAATGAATGGTCCAAGTGCCATAGCCAAGAACCTGAGCATCAGCCAAGACTCCTCCTCCTCCCTCACTGCCACATGCCTTCAATCTTAAGTCCTCCCAATTCTATCTTTTCTGTGTCTGTTCACATCTATCTGCTCTGCTAAGTCACCACCATCAACGCTGTAGACTTGTCACAGTCCCCTAAAAAGTTACCCTCCTTCCAATCTTTAACCACACCCTCCAATCTATTCTCCATAATGTAACCAGAGCAATTTCTCTAAAATGCAGATCTGATCTGATTATTTCTGTTTAAAATCCTTTAATGTGTTCCTATTATCCTGCAAATAAGTCCAATATTTCTGAACAGGTTTGCAGGTCCTTGAAAACTTTATGCACTGCTTACCTCTTCACTTCTTGTTTCAATATTCCCTGAAGTGGACCTTCCACTCCATGTTGCAGCCATAATTTAAGAGGCACTCTTAATTCTAAGTCTTTAAAGATGCTATTCTCTCCTCCCAAAACATTATCAACATCATTTTGGCCCAGCTAATTTCTCCTTTAATTCTCAGCTTATATGTCACTTCCTCTAAAAAGATTTTCTTGACAATCCCACATTCAAAATACCACCACCTAGGGCTTCCCTGGTGGCGCAGTGGTTGAGAATCCACCTGCCAATGCAGGGGACGTGGGTTCGATCCCTGGTCTGGGAAGATCCCACATGCTGCGGAGCAACTAAGCCCGTGTGCCACAACTATTGAGCCTGTGCTCTAGAGCCCATGAGCCACAACTACTGAGCCCTCATGCCACAACGACTGAAGCCCACACGCCTAGAGCCCATGCTCTGCAACGAGAAGCCACCGCAATGAGAAGCCCGTGCACTGCAACGAAAAGTAGCCCCTGCTCGCCGCAACTAGAGAAAAGCCCACGCGCAGCAGCGAAGACCCAACACAGTCAAAAAATAAATAAAATAAATAAATTTATTTTTTAAAAAAACCAAAAATACCACCACCTCTCATCTGGGTTAGTGGCTAGTGGCCCATATGCTCCCATAACGTTTTGCACTCATTACTTTTGTCACTATATAGTGCAACTGCCTACAGACCTTTACTAGACCTCAAGGTATAAGGAATGCTGACCTATTCACCACCGAAATACAGCATCTACCATAGTGCCTATCATACAGTAAGCATTCTACAGATATTTAGTGCATCAATGGCAGGGTTGATGCACTAAATTGATCCACTACCCTCTCATTTCAGTATAGGGATCAAGACAATGGCTCTGGAGTCAGACAGACAAGGGATCAAATCCTGGCTCTAATACCTCCTACCTGAGACCGTGAGCACCTTTTTGAGCTTTGGTTTCTTCATCTGTAAAATCAGGATAATAGCATCTACTTTATAGGTTCATTGTGAAGATTAAATGAGATAATTCATTTCATTCAATAAACATTTACTGAGCACTAGTGCTAAGTTAATGTATCAACCTATCTCTCACCACTCTCCTTCATGTAAATACCATAAACTGATAAACCAATAATAATATATTACATATACAGAAATTTTTCTATTTACAAAATACTTCCACACACATTAACTCATTTAACCCTCATAAGATCTTGTATCAGGGGATTAATAGCTCAGTTTTACAGCCATTCTCCATCAATAACTCATGCTCTTTTGTTTTTGCTTATACTGTTCATTATTACTAGCAAAGACCCTTACCTCTTAACTAATTTTTCAAATTCCCTCAAAAGCAGCTCAAATCCCACTTCCTTCATGGAGTTTTCCTTTATCCTTCAACTTTATGGGAGCTCTCCCTTTCTGTGAACATAACATATTCTCTCATGGGACTTACTATTCTGACCAGTATTAGTTAAGCATATATATCTGTCCTTCTCTCCTATTTAATTATTAGCTTCTTACAGCTAAAAAATATACTTTACTGTAATTATATTATTTACCATGTCATGCAGGGTACCTTCCAAACAGAAAGCACTTTAAAATTATTTGCTAAATTGGATACTGTTCTATTACAAAAAAAAATGGACATGTGAAAAATTTTAAATAGCATTAATTTAGAAACAGATGTTCAATCATACATGTACTTTCATTCCATTAAGCTTGAATTAATGAGGGAAAACAATTTCAAAAGCCAAACAGTTAGAAATAATTAACTTAATTATAATAACAGAAAAACAGGCCACAGGTCTGCTTTTTTGCTTTATTATTCAGAGAAGAATGAGTTTCTAAAATAATACATGTTTCAACTGGATAACCCCCCTCCCCTAAAATATATACCCTTTCCTGAAAAAACCTTTTTAACTCATAAATTTTAATTTTCTACTTACTTTTAATCTTTTTATTTCCTTAATGTTATGTACTTCTAATAGATACACTGGATATATATATTTCCCAACTTCAATGGGTTGCTGTGAAGTTGTTTAAGAAAAAGAGGCCCTGACAAATAGTTGATTGCTCAGTAAAATTTAAATCTACCTAAGCATGAAAGGTTTAAACAAGGTAATTGATTAACCCATCAACAGAGTATGCACTCAAATTATTTTTCTGGTAGACTGTAACATATCCATTCACACCAGCCTAATTTCCCTAATTACTAAACAGGTTATATGTCAGTGGACTGGAAAAACTGGAAAATTAATCATGGAACACAGTAAAATTTACCATTTTGGGTTCATAAAGTAAACTCATTACAATGGTGCCCAAACCAACCACCAACATATGTGCTGATGCCATGGACGTGTACAAAATAACAAGAAACATAAAACCAGGAAGTTCTCAGGAAAGAGACTGTGGCCTTAAGAGCTAAGCAGAGATCACAATTATATTAGTCCTTTATGCAGCTTCCAGTTCTTTAGTATGCCACCATTATTAAAAAACACATACACACAAGTATTTCTTACCCATTTTATCCAAAGATGACATATTAAAACTTCTGAGTTCTGCTGGTCCAGAAAGTCTACCAGAATTAGAATAAAATCTGTCTTGCCTTTGTGGAGGAAGAACTGGATCAGGATACGGTTGGCCTAGAAAACACGTTTTTAAAATATCTTCATTAAGACAAAAATAAATCGAGTTTCCTTAAGTTTCATATAATGAATGTAGATATTTTTCTTGCTTTCTAAAAGACTGACACAGGGACTTCCCTGGTGGTGTAATGGTTAAGAAATCGCCTGCCAATGCCGGGGACACGGGTTTGAGCCCTGATCTGGGAAGATCCCACATGCCGTGGAGCAACTAAGCCCGTGAGCCACAACTACTGAGCCCACGTGCCACAACTACTGAAGCCTGAACGCCTAGAGCCCATGCTCCGCAACAAGAGAAGCCACAGCAATGAGAAGCCCGCGCACCGCAACGAAGAGTAGCCACCACTCGCCGCAACTAGAGAAAGCCAGCGTGCAGCAACAAGGACCCAATGCAGCCAAAAATAAATAAATAAATTTAAAAATAAATAAATAAAATAAAAGACTGACATATATTCTTGGTAGATAACAGTAGACAATTTTAGGAAAATTACACACTTTACTAAAGGCAATAACTTTGCTTTTGTAGTAAACACAAGTATAAATGCTACCCTGGAGTTTGACAGTTTCCATTACTAAGTGTAAATTAGAATATATGAATAGAATTTAGTTACATACATTAACTTTCAATTTTAATAACAGTGGAAGGAAGCAGATACATCAATATATCAAAAAAGGCTTTGAGGAGCTAGCTACTAGCAACAAAAGAAAAAACAGAATATGCTGTAAACATAGCAAGAAATTTAGCAGAACTGACAATGATAAAAGAAATGGTCACCAAAGCAGAAAGAGTATCACTGAGGTCACCAAGTAATCAAATTTTCAGTAACTTCAACATTTTGGAATTTAGCATCCCTCCAAAACTAAAGGGAACGATCTCTGACTCAAAAGAGGAATGGAAGGTTCACAATACTCAGATTAAGGATATCTGGAGAGACACAAATTTAGGCACAGACTCTGACTGAGGTGCTTCTACAGCCAGCCTCCATTGTCATTTACAATGACAAAATGGTAATAATTCATGGGTCTTTGTGGAACTCATCATTCTTGAAAAAATATAGGTAGTCTACCTCATCTCCGATAGGTGATGGTAGACTTTGATAGATTAAGTAGGCATTTGCCAATCTCCAAAAATATGGTGAAGGACAAAGGGGATAAACTGTGTGACTCTCCCCCACCCTAATAGATACAGACAAATGGCCTCAAACTACCTTCCATGACTGTCTCAGGCTGTGGTTCATAATGTGAACTCCATACAATATTGGATATGTCACTTGTCATCTGACTCAGCCACATGGGACCTTATTGACACATCTTTCCCACACAAAGCCAAGGATACCACCTGGCAACAACTAGAGTCAATGAAGAGAATTATATTTAATGAGCTCTCAAGGGTCAAGGGATGTGACTTAGAAGAGGAAGATCCGGATAGTCTTGAAGGCTCATTTCCTCCCCCTTTCAGAGCTGTCTCAATGGTCTGAATGAATTAGCCTAGTGGAAGAAAAGGCCAATAACAACCACTGAGATCTAAACTGAGTTTTCCCTTTCTACTTTAAACATGGGATTAATTAAATGGCAGATCTGGGCAAGGGGATAAGGATAAGATGGGGAAACCTGAAAACTTCCCAACTCTTTCTCAATCAGCTCTCAAGATACCATATCATTATCTTGCTTCTAAAATACATCCCCACAATATCAATAACCTCAGAAATACAAAATTTTGCTACAAGTATTCTATTTTATCAATCATATGTCCACATTGCCCTCCTCTGGGATAATTAAATCTACCAGCTCCTATTATGTGCCAGGCATTAGTGATACAAAGTTGGTTTTGATACAGTCTGTGCCCTTACGGTGACAGAAACAAATAAAAAAAAAATTAATGCCTTAAATAAAAGGGCATACAAATAATATGAGAGATGGCCTATCTAATTCTGATTGGAGGAGTCAGAAATGATATCACAGAGGAGGTAAAGCTTGCCCTGAAAGAAAAATAAGGAAGGATGAACAAGTAAACAATGGTATTCTGGTCAAATTCAAATACACATATACATGTATATGTACATGTACATACACACACACTTAATGTAGTAAGATAAAACTATGTAGAAAGCATATGACCAATCAAAGACTAAAATACAAATAAGGACATGAATGGTTCCCTTCTTTTTTGCCTTCTTATCTTTGTTTCCTACCACCCTTCTAAGAAAAGAGATGATTAAAAAGAAATAATGGGAGAAGGAAAAAAATCAGGGAAAAAATGAATAAAAGAGTGGGAAGGAATGTACAGTGCATTGTGAAGCAATTTTGTAAACTAAAGATCAGAATAAAATTCAAGATGTCTGGTCTTCCCTGGTGGTGCAGTGGTTGAGAGTCCGCCTGCCGATGCAGGGGACGCGGGTTCGTGCCCCGGTCCGGGAGGATCCCGCGTGCCGCGGAGCGGCTGGGCCCGTGAGCCACGGCTGCTGAGCCTGCGCGT
>NC_041224.1:122168432-122223352 GCF_002837175.3 Physeter macrocephalus | reverse complement strand
GCTGAGCCTGCGCGTCCGGAGCCTGGCCTCCGCAACGGGAGAGGCCACGACAGTGAGAGGCCTGCGTACCGCAAAAAAAAAAAAAATTCAAGATGTCTAGTTTAAACAAAAGTGTTATTCATCTCTTTTCATTCCAAAACAAATCTTGGATTGCCATAGTTCCTTGGGTAACTATTTAATAATTTGGGGGTCTATCACATAACAAGAACATCAGCATGGTTGAGAGGAGAATTATAAAGATGGATAAAGGGCTTGAATTTTTTTTTAATTCAATACTGTATGCTAATCAAGTACAATAAGCATCTTCACATAGAATGTGAAGAAATAGTTTAACCTAATGATTAAGGAATTTAAAAGGAATGGAAAGCAAAATTTCCAGGAAGTAGCTGATAAAAGCATTGATATGGTTACGTTATGGCTCTGGAATAAAGAGACCAATGGTATAGAGAAAATGTCTAAGAAACAGACCTATGCAAATATGGACATTTAAGATAAAAGTGATATTTCAAATTAATAAACCAATATACAGTATTAAAACAACTGTCTATCCAATGGGGAAAAAAATAACTCTCCAACTAAACATTAAAACAAAAATAAAATCCAGACTAAAGGCTTAAAAATCAAAACAAAATTTTAAATTTTTAGAAGAAAACAGAGAATATTTGTTATCTAAAGATAAGTCTTAAAGAAAACAAAAATTCCATAAAAATAAATTAACTTACCTATAACAAAATTTGAAAACTTTTGTTTTTTGATGTATAACAATTACATAATAATAAACTAAGAAAATATTTGCAAAATATAAAAGATTAGTATCCAAAGGATACTAAGAATTCCTATTAAGCAAGAGGGAAATGGATCAGGAAATTTACAGGAGGAAATACAAATGATCAATAAACATGAAAAGAGGCTCAAGCTTACTAATAATAAAAGAACTACAAAAAATAATCAAAGAAAAAAATGAGAAAACTTTTAACTCATGTGGCTGGAAATATTCAAAAAAGTTTTACATCAGGTATTGAAGAAATAGCTACTTTCAAATTCTTCACACATAACTACTCTTGAGGACAAAGGGCAACATCTATTAAAACCAAAACTACGCATATCTTACTGCCCAGCAATTTCATTAACTGGACTCATCTCTAAAGAACACGTGTAAAAAAAAAAAAGTGTTAATTGCAGCACTGTTAGTAATGGTGAAACACTGGAAACACCCTAAATGTTCATCAGAGGAGACTGGATAAGACTGGATAAATATATTGTAGTATATTCATATATTTATTTATACAGCAATTAAAATAATAAACTTTATATTAAAATGGAAAGAATTCAAGAATATATGCTGATAAAAACTTGATAAAATAGAAAAATACTTTTTAAAAAATCATATATAAACTGTAAGTTTACACACATTAAACTCATGAGTGGTTGCCTCTGATAAAGAAGGAACGTAATGACCTTCGGAAAGGAAACAGAATAGACTTCAACTGATATAGTGTGCTATTTATTTTTATGTTTTATGTACCCATTCTCTCTCTCCCCCTCTCCCTCCCTCCCTCTCTCTCTCACACACACACACACACACACACACACACACACACACACACACACACACACACACACACACACACACACACACACCATCCCTCCCTCCCCCGAAGCCTGGGTAGGGAGGTCAGAATCCTAGGGGCCCTGGAGCATTCTGATACCTGTAACCAGGAGATCATTTCCTCCTGGGACCTGCTCGGAAAGTGAACACAGGTGTTGAGGAAAGCAGCCCCTCCCAGTTTTCCCATCTCGCATATATATATATGAAACAAATATTAATATGTAAACTCTAGGAGGTGATATACAGTATTTTGCTGTATTTTCTACGTTTTTGTTTCTTAATCTGTAAAATGGGAATAACACTCTTAAGATTCTTAGAATGATTAATATAAAGCACTTAACATAACATCTGGCACAAAGTAAGCACCCCAAAGTAACTGTAATGATAAATTAAATTTTTTATGATTATAAACTATATTAAACCATAGTATTGACTAGTCTCCTTCAAATCTAGGACCATAAGCTTCAAGTAGATATTCAACATTGCCCTGTAATATACCACATTTCACTGACATTTAAGCAGCTTCACTCTCCTAAATGGCTACTGTATATCTTTTTCTCCCTCCAAATCTCTGACAATCCCCCTCCTCTCCTATCCCAAGTTAATGATCTTGCATATCAAGAAACTTGATGCAGGGACTTCCCTGGTGGCGCAGAGGTTAAGAATCCGCCTGCCAATGCAGGGGACACAGGTTCAATCCCTGGACCAGGAAGATAACACATGCCGCAGAGCAACTAAGCCCGTACGCTACAACTACTGAGCCTGCGTGCCACAACTACTGAAGCTTATGCAGCTAGAGCCTGTGCTCCTCAACAAGAGAAGCCACCGCAATGAGAAGCCCACGCACTGCAACGAACAGTAGCCCCCACTGGCCGCAACTAGAGAAAGCCCACACGCAATGATGAAGACCCAATGCAGCCAAAAATAAATAAATTTATTTATTTATTTATTTATTTATTTATTTATTTATTTATTTAAAAACTACAAGGAGGGGAAGTGACATAATTCACCTTTAATGCATATCTCTCTACATTAAGTAGCACAAGATCTGAGAATTAAGATTCTCATTCTTCTCTATTACTTCTCTATTCCTAGAAAAGGAGGCTGTGAGGCTAGATAGAGGAACAGAAGGACACTGAAGTCAGAGCACTGAAAGATCAAGAGGGGCACTGAGAGGTCAAGAATACCAAAGAATGAAAAAATGGTAAGAACTGAAACTTTGTTTCATTAAAGTATCTGTGGTTTTCTTACTTTTTTTTAAATTTAAAATTCTAACAAAATAAAGTATTTACATGAACTTAGACACGATTACTATCTTTCTTGTTAGAGTCAAGAATATATTACTCTGATTAATACCTGCACTACAAATTATTTGTAGATATAATTCTCAAGAATCAGTTAAAAGACTAAAAGCCAAGAATCCTGCAGATTCATACCCTGACAGTCAAAAAGCCATCGTTTAAAAAAAAAAAAGCTATCGTTTAAATTCTAGCATTACTTTTTTTATTTGAATTATTTGTTACTAGTATTGTTGAAACATAGTTACTAATCACAGTTTATAAAAAGCATAAGAATATTTTAAGAATATTTTATGCATGCCTCTTAAAATGTATTAGTAACTACTAAATATGGAAGTTAAGAGATCTTTTTTTTTTTTTTTTTTTGCCTTCTGTAATGTGAACAATTACCCCTAACTATTCTGTTTAGAAAGGTGTGTATTGTTGTCTTCTAATATATATCACGGCTTTTCTAAAGACAGGGCACACACGTTCCCCTCTTTTCTTCCACTCCTGTATGTTGCACATACTGCTTGCCTTTCAAATAAACATACTAACGATACTCTTTCCATACCTGATGGAGGAATCATCATCCTACGATCCTGTTCCCAGGGAGGTGAAAGGGACCCAGTGTCAGAAGGTGCTCTTTGAGGATCAATTAACCTATCAGAGCTTGATTCTCCTCTTTCATTGGTAATCTGATGGTCCAGAGGATTCCCTGGGCCTCTTGAGCCTAATTAAAGAAGAAAAATACAACTATGTTTTATCTAAAAGAGTATTACAAGATCCATCATCAAATAAAATCCAGACCTTTTTAAAAAGGAAAAACAATCAGATTCCAACAGTTTCCCTAAGACACATTAGACTGTAACTCTATCCTACCAAAGCCATTTCTAAGACAAAAAGGAAAAAATAATTTTGTCATGTACATAAACAAACACTTGCCTATAAAATTCATTTTTAAATGTTATCACCATCATTATTTACACATAAAATCAGTGGTTTAATTGAAAATTATAACCACTAAGTCTGAAAAATAAGAGTAGAAAGTAAATTGCAAAGTAAGAGATTTCTATACCAGATGTAATAATTATAAAATCACGTTTCTGTTGCTTAAACTAATATGCCAATAGTCAAAAAGAGCATCATGCCTTTAAAACAGTTATCTTAGAGGCTAATATACCTATTTCAATATTTCTGAAATGACTCGAAGTATTTTTTAGAACAACTCTTTTAGAAATGTACTCAGATTAACTTAAGAGCCACTCAAAAAATTGGATCTTAATGTTGTAACATGACTCTCTACTTCTGCCCCAAAATGATTTTAACCAGTCTGATTACAAACTTTATATCTGCCAAATAAATTTGGCTTTAAATGGCTTCTAGCAATTTCTAAATATCAAATTCACCTTCAAAGACAGCTCACAACTCTGAAGGCAAGTCTAAAACAAGAGTTTCAAAAACAACAGCACTGTCGAAATAAACACTTTGAACAAGGTAACACTCATTTGGATAAGAAAAACTGACATGCTAACATTTATAAAGAAGGAGAATCATTTTAAAGTTCCTTTCCTATGACCACAGAAAGAATGGTACCTCAATTAATAACCCATATTCAATTAAAATGAAAAAGACAACTATAAAAAAATTTTTAACATTAAATAACAAAATAAATTAATACTTCATCTGTCATTGAGGGGGGAATGAGTTCAAAAAACAGCTTTTTAAAAAAAATTGTTTTAATAGAAATCTTTCTACAATGCTTCCCACATTTCAGTACCTCCTTTAAAAGAAGAGACTAAAACTAATATGACCTTTTCATGGTAACTTGTACAAGCAAGTATAACCATTTTTTTTTTAATATGTAGTAATCGTTACAATTGTCCTATCTACTCTCTTTTGTAGAGTCAGGAGGCCAACTGACTTTTATATCAGAACGTCAACTTTTCCTTATTCCTTCTAGCATGTTCATCCTTCTAATCAGTTCATTAGAAGAAAAAGGCTGGGAAAGCAGAAAATTAAATCAATGAGAAATGTGCTAGAGCCCATTAGGCTGAGATTGTCTAGAGTGAAGGACAGATCTTTAAAGGAGACATTCAAAGGCTTTCTCCTGATTGTTTACTTCCAGAGAACAAAGTAAAGGCCAAGTGACTACCAGGTGAAAAACTGCAAACATGAAAACGCTAAAGGTTAAGATTTTTCATTCAGTCCAAAAGTTATATACAATTTACTCTAAAAAGAAATTATTTTCCTATACTCAACCTTATTCAAACATATATCTCATCCAAACTTTCAAAAAAAAATGATAACAAGAGGAAGGAAAAGAAAGGTCATTCTTCTTTGGTGGGTCACAGAAACTTTTAATTCAAAACAACTCTTTTTAAGACCTGCTTATAACTTACCTAAAACTTCTGTAGCTTTTCTAATGAATAGTAAAACACACTTGCAAATGCTAACCACACTGTATCTTGAAAGTAATTTAAAAAGAAAGGAAAGTGATTTAAATAGGAGAGGAGAAATCAAAGGTAATTTTTACTGTTATTCCAAATATTCAGTTGACTACAAGCAATCCTTGACTTATGTCATTCAACTTCCAGTGATTCACATTTGCAGTTTTGCCAATTATATACCCTTATTTCTAGGGCACTGTTTTTCAGACTGCTGACTACAACCCACTGTGGTACATGAAATTAACTTAATCTTAACTAGCATTCTTTTTTAATGAAATGGAATAGAACTGAATAGAAGATATCAGAAAGCATCAAAAATAGTAAGGGTAGTGCTATTTCATGTGACTGGTTTCAATTACATTTATGTTGGTGTGTAATATGACATGATATAAACACAGATTTGGGGCTAAAAACCTAAGACTCTTGATTTTGGAATACATAGGTTTGAATTTTGCTACAACTCAAGGGAAAATTTTAAAGTAACTTGACAAAGTAAACAAAATATAGTTGAGAGATCAAAAAAGTAAAACTCCAGATATACAGGTAACATCAGGGTAAGTGCTGATGAGGTAAATGCAGAAAGATCAATAGCTAATGCTTGGGCTTGAAGTGGCTCTGGAAATTCTCAAAAACACATAAGAGGGTAACAGACAATTTGGAGTCAGTTTCTCAAAGTATTAACAAATGATTTATGTCTCTTTTAGGTTCCCATCAAAACTCTGCCTTCAAGAGAGCACTTCTGAATTCCTTGTTTTAAAAAAAAAAAAGGCTCTTTCACTTGTTGATTTTCTACCATGAAAACGATCATGATAATAAGGTAAAAAAGATTTTTAAAATTCTATATTCCAATAATGTTTCATTAAAATACAATTTTATGCTAGGTTATATTGTGATTGTATTTTATGTATTCTTTATAAAGTGATATATAGCATAATACAGTTTTTAAGAAGTTAAAATATGATTTTAAAAGATATATATCAAGTCCTTGAACAAAATGTAATCCATTATAACAGTGTTTCTAAGGGAAAAATATATTCAAATTTGATGTCATAGAGCTCCTTTTCCAAACAAAAGTAACCCAGAATAAGTGCAAGGAATGCCTGTATTTTGCAAAGGTTTATTTTAAAGATCATTTTAAAGATAAGTTGAGATGAAAATATAAAGTAAGGAAGAAATCTAGAGTAATAAAGATGTTTAAACAATATACCTCTTCCTCCTCCCCCTGGAAGCAAAGGTGAGAGTCTGAGTGGACCCTCCAACAAAGTTGGAGGGGAGAGAAAAGCTCTCATTTCAGGTGAAGGTCGACCCAATGGTGAGGGACCATATGGGGAATGCTCTGGAATAATTAAAACAGCATATTTAAATTCATAGTTTCAATTACCTACACTACAGATTAGAATTCCATTTCAACAATTACCTTTGGGTCATTCTATTGCCAATTTAAGTTTAATCCCTGTCTTAAATACTAACCATGCCTTGGGTTTTGCTGATATGGGATAGAATTAAATATTGAACCCTCTGTTTTTAAAGTCTATCTACCAAATGGACACTTCAGTCAATAAAAACATCATCTTCTTGGTAACTAATACACTTGAATAACCATACAATAGTAAGCAAAGGACATCATATGTTAGAGTAAAAAGAGGACTTGAGGGGCATGAACTTTGGTTTTGTTTTGTTTTTAATGGCAGTATGTTTCCAGATATTTAAGCTGGTGAAGGTTGTAACATGGAAGGGCTCTGTTTAAATCAGGGCCACATAGGCTGTGTTGGGCCATGAATTACTTGAGAAAAGCTCACATTTTGAAAAGTGGGAAAAAAAACCCCACAAAATACTCTGAAACATCAGAAATTACTTTTGATTCATCACCAGTGAAAATTCAGTTTACATAAAATAATTCATTAGGGCTTCCCTGGTGGCGCAGTGGTTGAGAGTCCGCCTGCCGATGCAGGGGACGCGGGTTTGTGCCCCGGTCCGGGAGGATCCCGCGTGCCGCAGAGCGGCTGGGCCCGTGGGCCATGGCCGCTGAGCCTGCGTGTCCGGAGCCTGTGCTCCGCAGCGGGAGAGGCCACAGCAGTGAGAGGCCCGCGTATCGCAAAAAAAATTTAAAAATAAAATAAAATAATAATTCATCAAATAAATCACTTTACCTATAAACCATATAACCAAGAAGAGCCTTATCATTTTACAAACTTCACCATTCTCAAATAATGGTTATACTTCCAAAGATCAAAAATCAACAACATCAAAAAACAAACAAACTTAAATGCCACCAAAATAACACTTTTCAAAGCATGTTAAATTTTATTATGTAGCTTATATAATATTCAAATATAGTTACAACAAAAGATCAAAGCATTATTTACCCTGAGACTTTTTTGCATTAGATTCAGATAAAAATTCCTTCTGTATAATTCCCCCCACTCCAGATTTTGTTCCTATTTGAAATCCATAACAATCTTCTATTTTTTAATGTAGAAATACTTTCATTTTAATGAAACTGGACTCTCAAAAGTGATTTTTATAACTTTTCAACAGTTATTAAAAGGGGAATCTACCTATATAAAAATAAGTTTGTTTTCACTGCCCTAGAAGCTTAATTCCAATTCAACCAAAATTATTTGGAAAAATTTAAACTATTTGGAATAGTATGAGATCATAAAGATGCTAACTCATTAATGAATGGACAGAAATATTAAATACATCTTCCAAAGAACTGTTTCTTTTAGGGATAATTAAAGCAATCAAAACTCATATTATTAAGGTTTTCCCAACTTTTTAATGAATACTTTTAAATAATTTAAAACCAGCTGTTTTAATTCTTATTTTTGTAATTCAAACAAATTCCAAAGAATAGTTAATATTATAAACAGTCACAATGCTATTCCATTTAAGCAGTCTATTCATTCTCCAAAAAAATAATTAATGAGTACCGTACTATGTACCAAGCACTTTGCTTCTCAAGGAGCTCAAGGTACTAAACATACATTATTTTACCAAATGTCACTGAGAAAAGGAGGCAGCCATTTACATTATTGCTAGAGAACAAAACTCAGAAAATTGGGAGACTGTGAGAGAACTCAGATTAGAACCCTAGCTCCAAAATCTAAAATATTTATTAGCAGCGTTAATTCACACTAATATAAACTATATATGCAATATATAAAAAAATATATGTAATTTTAAATGAGGGGTTAAAAAAAAAACCAAAAAACTACCTCTGCCAAATGCTGTATTTGGAACATCAAGTGCGTAAGGATCTTTTTCTAAAAGTTCAAATTTAAACTCTGTTTCAGTTAATCTGCAAATAAAGAACAAACATCTCTAAGTTACTCATCCAAGAGAAGCACCCACATTTCAAGAAATTGCCACTATTAAGTACAAGCTACTCTTCACTATCTCAATATCTACATAAGAGAAACAGATCCTTTAAAATTATTCTGACCAGGGCTTCCCTGGTGGCGCAGTGGTTGGGGGTCCGCCTGCCGATGAGGGGGTCACAGGTTCGTGCCCCGGTCCGGGAGGATCCCACATGCCGCGGAGTGGCTGGGCCCGTGGGCCATGGCCGCTGGGCCTGCGCGTCCAGAGCCTGTGCTCCGCAGGTGAGGGGCCGCCAACAGTGGGAGGCCCGCGTACCGCAAAAAAAAAAAAAAAAAATTATTCTGACCAAAATACCTTTCCATATCCCCCACTATTTATTTTGGGGTAACAGGTTCCTTTTTGCCTAGTAATAGTGATGTTTTGTTGAGGCTTGGAATTGTTTTTTTTTCTTCAAAAACAGAGTACAAAGAGTACTATATCACAGAATCCAAATTTTAGAAAGATATTGAAGGGTCCTCCAAGGTCAACCAGTTCAAGTCTACTATTTTACAACTAAGGAAAGTAAAGCTAGCAGCTTAAATGATTTATGCAAAATAAAAGTACCAGGATTAAAACACAGGGCTCCCAGCTCTGAGTCCCATATGCTTTCCATTATAATGTTATCCATATGATTCCAATCATAACAAAAAATTGGAATCTGATTAACTCATCCCACTATTTTACTCCTAAATTTTTTATCTGAAAAATATGACATTTTAAAAGAATCTTATTTCTAGTTCTTGACCATCAGATCTGAAATGAAACATTTAATCATTCAGTTTTCATTTGTGAGTAGAAAAGACAAGCAAGAAGACTAAAACTAATACTGGATAATGTTAATAGTACATTCTGTCAAGAAATTATAACATTATGGGAAGACTTTCACAATCTTCATAGAAAAGTGTTTACTTTTCCCTTCGATTGTACACTGTACCCTTTTATCCTCCTATTCATTTTATTATTGTAAAGCAATGCCATCCAATTCAATAAAACCAGGGAAAAAGAGAAATAATAAACATTCTATCCACTTATTCATTAAAAGATGCTAATACTCTGAGAAGTACTATATCAGAGAGATTCATCCTTTCTATCTCCATCTCTGGTAATCTCCCTCTACCTACACTGGTTTAAAAAAAATTTTTTTTTTAAGTTACTTTTTACAAAAGAATCTGTGAAAAGTTTCCTTCTGTTAGAGTAACCTCTCCAAGACAAGTGTTTCAAACAAAAATCTAGTTAACTCCTAGTAAAACTAATAGATACTTTACCACTAGATATGTTGGGTTCACTGAAAGCTTTCTTGTTTATCCTTATAAAAGTATTAACTAATTACTAAAATGATAACTAAGAATAAAAGTCATAACTAAAGTTTTTAAAGTATTCCCACTAAGATACTTACTTTTGTCTGTTGTGAGCATTTTCTTTCCTTAAATCATTGAGGTTTCTTTCAGCAGTTCGAGCTGCCAGCTTAAGGAAAATAATATATATTTTAAAACATTTATGAAAACTTAAAATGAAAGATAAGCATATATAAATATCTCAATAATGGCATACAAATATCACAGTCACTTAAGTAACTAAGTATCCATTTCAGTAAACTCAATGTAAAAAAATTCTAATTCAGAAAATTATTTTAAAAGGGAATGAGTTTCATATAACCAGAAGACATGAGCCTAAGACTGGAGTTTAATCATGTAATTGCAAGAAATGCTTTTAGCTAGATGTGAAGTCAAGGATTAGCATTATTTGGTGCTGTAAATATCCAAATAAAATGACAAGAGCAATGTAACAGGACCCAAGCTTAGGAAATGAGACTCAGGATCATTATGCATGGCCGCATTGGCTATGGAACAAAGTAACCGTCTCTGGAAAGAAATCACTATTTGGCTGCATTGGCTATGGAACAAAGTAATCATCTCTGGAAAGGAATCACTATAATTCTGTGAACCTATAAAGGTCTAAAACAGTTTCAGAGCTGGTAAAGGCCATTTTTTTAAATGGCTGAATATAATCAAAGCATGCTGCATGTTTATTAAGTACACAGCACTGTACAGATACATTCCTTTAGTCTTTTACATTTGCTTAGAGACACTTTCATTTAATAAAAATCAGAGTATATATGTTATAGGAAAAAAAGCTTACACTTATACCAAGAACATGCAATATACCCAAATAGCTGTGGGCAAAATTAAGCTTGCATAGAATACTGCATGTTTCCCAGTTATTCTGTGAACTCTCCAGATTACAAACAGCAGGGTGTGGAACATCAGACCTGCCAGATTAATGCAATCCACTAGAGCAAATGTAACAATCACAAAAAGGTAGGTAAATTAACTCAGTCTATAACTATAACTTTTTACAAGTAAAAAGAACTATATTATCAAATGTGTTCACTTAAAATGGTGAACTGCACCTGAGAATTGACTTTAACTAGGCAAATATTCACCAAAAATACAGCTTAACCACATTTTAGCACTCAATATCAAAAAGATTCCATGTGTAAATCTTTTTCTGATATATAATTATATAATCAATTTTGTACTAACAAAAAAGAATACTATACCATAACAATTTTAGTTAACAAAATACCAATTCATTTAACTTTTAATAATGCAGAATTAAAATCATTTCTAAATGTTGTCTATAGTGTAACATATTTACTATTAAGCATATGGCACAAAAAAAATGCACAGTTAAGTCAAAAGTAAGTTCTACTCTGATTATAGTATCGTATATATTAAAGATATACCTACAACAGAGAAATATAAAAATAAACTGATGGCAATGATTCATACTTGAAAAGTTTATACCCAAAGGTGAGCAAAAACTGTAATTACAGTGAATAACTGCACTGTATTCCAAAATATTCGTATTCAGATATTAAATATTTACAATATGCAAAAAAGATTCTATTAGGAACAGGTGTCATGGAAAACGAAACAGTCCCTATAAGCTTAAATCTGTGGTAAGGACAAATATAAATGACCATAGTACCTGCCACGGCATACAAAAAAGCAAAGCACTATGACAGTTTGAAGGAAGAAAAGATTAAATCTAACAGGATGGAGCAAAGAAATGCTCAATAGAGAAAGTAACATCTGAAATTATGAAATTATTTATAACAGTAAAATAGTGGAAACAAACTAAAAGTTTATAAAATGAGAAAGGTTTATATAAATTATAAAACATTCATAAAAAATATCTATGATACAATAAGAAAACAGGTTATAAAACGTTAATATATGATTTTATTTTCTTAAACATATACATGTGCTTTATGTCTAAATGTATCAAAAAAAGTATGGAATAAATTAAAGTAATACTGCTGATTACTCCTTTGTACTTTTCTACATGGTATGAACTTTTGTTCAATAAGTATATATTATTTTTATAAAATCTGAAAAATATCTTTTCAATTTGAGACATGAAGGGCATATTTTCTGCATGTTTTAATTTAAAGTCAATGTCATTATTTACTAAACAAGAGATTCAATGTATTGAAAAGAAAAAGTACAAGACTTATGAATCTGAAAGGTCAATGTTTCAATTTCCAATCTTCCCTCTCTAATCATGTGACCTTGGGCTGTTTCCTCACCAATAAGACCTGAATAATAATACCTATTTTACACAGTTACAGTGTGGATTGAATGAGTAATATATGTAAAATGCCTTTAAGTGCAGTGCCTAGAACACAAGAGATATTAATAAACATCAGTTCCTCTCCATCTTTAAAAAATAATTTGCATCTGAGTATTTAGAAAGTGGTGAGAGGGCTTCCCCAGTGGCGCAGTGGTTGAGAATCCGCCTGCCAATGCAGGGGACACGGGTTCGATCCCTAGCCCAGGAAGATCCCACATGCCGCAGAGCAACTAAGCTCATGTGCCACAACTACTTAGCCTGTGCTCTAGAGCCCGTGAGCCACAACTACTGAGCCCGCGTGCTGCAACTACTGAAGCCCACACGCCTAGAGCCCATGCTCCACAATGAGAGAAGCCACTGCAACGAGAAGCCCGCGCACCGCAACGAAGAGTAGCCCCCGCTCACCGCAACTAGAGAAAGTCCACGTGCAGCAGTGAAGACCCAACACAGCCAAAAATAAATAAATAAAATTAAAAAAAAAAGAAAGTGGTGAGGAGTGGTGAAGAAGACTAAATTCATTTCCAAGCCCAGCTTATTAATTCAAAAACAAATCTTCACTTGACCACTCAATACAGAAGCATACAAAAATCTCAAAATTGGGAAGGACTTTGATATTCAACACATATAATCTCTCACTGGAAGTTGAAATCTCCATTCCAAGAAACACCCATGCCTAAAAAAAAAATTACCTTCCAAGCTTCAGTATAACAACAGTGATAATTTAACAGTTAATATCTACTGGGTGCTTACTATATGTCAGGTACCTGGCTAACAGAATTATCTTATTTAACCATCACAATAACTCTATGAAATAGGTACTAATGATATCTCTGTCTTTAGGTAAGGAAACTGATGGTAGGTGATAGAGTCAGAATATCAACCAAGACAGGTTGACTCCAGACCCCATATTCACCCACTGTGCAAACTGCTTCCCCTTGAAGACTGCAAGGGACAAATCTTCCAAAGGCCAGCTATTAACAATAGTTCTTCATTTTAGAGGGATCATCCTGATCATTAGTCAAAATCTACATGCTTATCACTTCCTCATACAGTTCCTCTGGAGCACTGACATGTCATTTCTCATGATGGTCTTTTTCTTAAATGTGTAACAAATAATTCAACAATGAGAATCAGATACCTGAATTGTATAACTTTTAGAATTAGGAGAGGCTCTAGATTATTACTTAGTACAGTCCCATTGTTTTACAGATGAGTAAACAGGCCCAGAGAATTTTAAGTAATTTGTCCACAAGTAATTAGTTGACAATCCAGTGCCTGAAACAAGTCCATGAACACTACCTCACCTTCCCCAAAGAGTATAAGCTCCTTGCAAAGAAGCAATGTGCTGAAAGCAGAGAAGGAAAGGTCAGATTTTGTGAATAACTGTATCATAACAAAGTATGTTCATACGGAACATAATTTCACTACTGGTGAAATTAAAAGAAACTGATTTCTTTAAACACCACCACTTTTCTCAGTTTTAAAAGTGTACTTTTTACACTGCTCATTTAAATTAGGAAAAAGAACAATTTGATGAAAAAGCCTAAGAAAATTTAATACTTACCCAATTATCATGTGCTTTTTTCTCATGAGAAATAATCTGAAAAAGAAAGTCATTAAAATACTACTGATAACAATTTTTTTCAGTGAAAAACATTCACACCTACCACTATGATTTAGTACGCAACTCATAAACTCAAAAATAACTCAAGGGCTTCCCTGGTGGCGCAGTGGTTGAGAGTCCGCCTGCCGATGCAGGGGACATGGGTTTGTGCCCCGGTCCGGGAAGATCCCACATGCCGTGGAGCAGCTAGGCCCGTGAGCCATGGCCGCTGAGCCTGTGTGTCCGAAGCCTGTGCTCCGCAACGGGAGAGGCCACAACAGTGAGAGGCCCACGCACCTCAAAATAAATAAATAACTCAAGCATCTCTAAAAAGTCAGCAAGTAACATTTTAAAGCAAATTTTCACATACATATGATCTACTCTATTATACTTTTAAACAAAAACTGAATGTAAAGACAACTAAAATTTTTGTCTAGTAACATTTCTATTTTACACAATTATCAACTACAATAGGAGGTGCCAACTAAGAGACAACTAGCCAGACTAAATATAAGCCCCCAATGCTGATATATGTTTATTTATTTATGCAACCCAAATTCCCAAATGAGCAGCAGTTCACATGGCAACTTTAAACAATATCTCTTGTTCCAGAATCTCTGCCTCCCTAGAAATGTTCCACAGCCATATGCAAAACCTCAAGAGAGTAACTATACTCCTGCATCAAAATAAATACCAATTCAAACAAATCACAACTATTTTAAGTCACACACACACACACACACACACACACACACACGCACGCACGCACATACCTGTCCTTGATAAGAATGAATGGTTCTGTCCAATTCTTCTTCTAGATCTTTGGCTCGCTTTCTATAAAGAACAAATAATCATTCTACTATTAACATATACTAAGAAATGACAGAACACACTATCTCTACTGAAAATATTAATTAAAACACCTAGAGTGCTTTGTTTCATGTAACTCTAGAACTCCACATGTTAATCACCTTTACGAGGTTCTAAAGTATATTTTTTCCTGATATAATTTCAACATTAATTAAGCTTTAGGAGTACTACTACTTGGGTTTACCTAAATCAAGATCATGAAAAGCTTAGATGGTATACTGGCTCATTTTTATTTTTAAGAAGCATAGTATTGGGAGATTTATTCAGATTTCATATAATCTTAATAGAACTCTAGGAAATTAATGATCTGTAAAAAATAAATTGTTATTTATTACCTTTATAAGACTAAAAAGACAATTCCTTCTTTTGGATAAAATTCAAGCTTACTCTTCCCAATGTAAAATGAAGTATCACAGCTATTTGGAATATTGCTGAATCTTGCCACTTATTTTCTCTGGGTTTTTATTATATCTATTATTTTACCTTAGCTCAGTGAGGATTGAGCTAAGGTAAAAACTAGACTTATGGTCTTATAAACACTTCTTCATAACTTTCATTAAGGTTTACTCTCCTTTTGGTGGCATACTTCTCAAATTGATTAACATTATATACATTCTTGCCCATGTGAACCAAAGAGGAAAGACCTTAAAATTAATCACATTCATAAAGTTCTTAACATTAACATAAAATAGGATTGCTCATATTCAAATCCAACTAATGTGACAGATTTTAAATCGCACACACTGAAAGAAAAACTTTTCCTTTTTATATTTTCTGTATAATTGCATAATAGCAAGACATCTAACTGAAAAATAATGAAACAAAAATATGTGGGGTTTTTTTTGGTTGCTTTATTATTTTTTCTGGTACTGGGCTTTTGGATACCCTTCCAAAACCCCTTCCCACCTTAGAAGAAAGGGGTAAAATATATTCAGTACCTATAGGTCTCCAGCTCTTCAGCTGCATGGCTGATCTTTTCATCTGCTTTGGAAAGTTTCTCCTCTTTCTCTAACCGGTAATTTTCCTCTGCTGTTAACTTCCTTAAAACAAAAAGTGTTTTATTTATTTTACTATATGTCATAAAATAATCAATAATCAATTACTGCTTCCCATAAAGCAATCTGCAAATACCAGTAAAAACATCACATGCAAGAAAAAAAAAATGTACCTGAGTGTGGAATTTAATATTATAGACTCAAATTGTAAAGCACCTTGTCTAATACAGTACTAGTAATACAGAAGTTTCAAGAGTTTTCTATAAGAATTTATCACAGAAATGATTATCAAAGGTAAATATTAATAAAAAATATTATGACTCTATATTATTTACCAAGCTTTCTAGTATAAAGAAGTATTACATTTATTAGACAAGAAGTCACCAACTAATGAACTATGTTTCAATAATTTTTAAATTGGTTGTTGTTAAAATAGTGATTGGTCTTCCAGGCCAGGACACATGCACACACACACACACACACACACACACACACACAAATGAACCCAAAGTAAATAAAATTTAGTAATAGTAGTCCAACTTACTACTTCTACTTAACAATAATAGCTAATTTAATGAGCCTGTGCGCATATGCCAGAAACTCTTCTTTCACCTCTCTCTTTATTATCTTATTTAATTATCACAATAGCTCTACAAGAAGGGTACTGTTTACAAGAAGAAAAATGAAGCCCAGAGAAACTAAATAACTAGACCAAGGCATACAGTCAGCAGTTAGTGACTCCATTATACTACACTACCCATGTTGTTTCACACAGTATCATTAATAACACTGGTCTCTCAAGATATACTTGTTGAAGCCCACAGGAAAACATATTTGGAGTCGCACCTGTGGATGCGTCACCTTTTTCATGAGCTTTGGATAAGAACATGACAAACCACTGAAGAAATTCTACATGTCAACAATAAATGTTTTATATTCCACACATGACATTACCTATTGCTTAGGAAGCACTCCCCAACTCAATCATTTCACAGGTGTTATAAGAAAATAAAAGTCATCTCCTTAGGAAAAGCATGAAAGTGTAGTGGGCTTGGAGATGGAAGAGAGGTGTGTTCTTACTGTATAGACTGTATGATTAAAAATGGCCAGAAATTTATGAAACCCCTCCAGTTGAGAGGTAAAGTCTATGAACCCTCCTCTTGAATTTGGGTGGGCTCATAAACGATGGAAATTGAGAACTGAAAACATTTCAAACTAATGAATGAAATCGCAATGTGAGCAACACGCATACAGCTAGGATTTCTGCTCAGCTTCCCATCCTTGCTTTGAGTATCTACAGAGAATACCTTTTTTCTTTGAAAGTTTAAACATTACTCATTAAATTTCTATAATCAAACATATATTTTTTTGTTCAAAAGTATTCCTTTCACCTCAAATAATCCCTGTTATGTCCAAAATTTACTCACAGTATCTTTCATCCTAACCTAAAAAGAAGGACTCATTCCTAGGTTTACTGACAGAAACCATGAGGCCACCCTCATGGTAGCTCTTCCATTTAGTCAAGTTTATTTCTCTTTTATGCCTGGAGCAGTCCCAAGTGGCCCAGAAGTCCATGATGAATAGAAAGGTTGTAAACTCTGAACTGAATCCAAAGCATGATTGAAGTACACAGTTTGGTAGTCAAAGAGACTAACAAATCACCTAGCATCCTGATGTCAGTGAATTTTTAATATTCTCTACCAGTTTCCGAACACATACAATAGAATCTCATTATTCCCGCTAGTTATGGTCTATAAAGTCACCACAAATCCTAAATTAGCAAATACTGCTCCTAGGGGAAATACAGTGTTAGATTCCTATGAGCTCTGATCACAGCTCTTTTATCATTAATACATAACCCTGTTGTATGTGTTTCTGGTTAAAGACACCTTATTTAATATATATTGCTGATTCGTAACAAGGAACTCATGGCCCACAGCATTATAACCCATGCCTGAACAAAGTTTATCTGCACATGTATTTTCTCTAGAAGGCGCACCCCTGCCTTCCTGCACTTAGCAACGCTAGACAGCACTTCAGTACTACACTTGGGGGCCATTTTAAACAGCTAAATCACCAAAAAAATAAAAAATTAAGATGTGGCCCTAAATAAAGAACACTTGTTTACAGAATGAGAGCTGAAACAAGAAGGCAGAGTTCTTGTTCGACCTCAACTGGGAACATGCACACTGGGCAATTCAAATTTTCTGCCATTCTGTGCAAGTCTACAAATGACCACTAAAGCTCTGCAAGTATTGATTTTCTTTTTAAAGACTTTTTTATATACATGTTTATTTATATTTATTTATTTTTGGCTGTGCTGGGTCTTCATTGCTGCGCGTGGGCTTTCTCTACTTGGCGGCGAGCGGGGGCTACTCTTTTGTTGTAGTGCGTGGGCTTCTCACTGCGGTGGCTTCTCTTGTTACGGAGCATGGGCTCTAGGCACGTAGGCTTGAGTAGATGCAGCATGCGGGCTCAGCAGTTGTGGCTCGCGGGCTCTAGAGAGCAGGCTCAGTAGTTGTGACGCATGGGCATAGCTGCTCCGCGGCATGTGGGATCTTCCCGGTCCAGGACTTGAACCTGTGTCCCCTGCACTGGCAGGAGGATTCTTAACCACTGCACCACCAGGGAAGTCCCACAAGTATTGATTTTCGGTTACAAATAAATTTTCACAAGTAGGTGAATTTACAAATACAGAATCTATGAATAATGAGGATCAACTGTAAAAACTTCCATTAAGTTATAAAGAGGCTTGAAAGTCTGTTACATTTCCTTTAATGACAAAAAAACACGTGATATAGTGTTATTTGGAAATCTGGTGTCTCCAGATATTTTATTTCCTTTAATGATGAAAAACATGTGATATAGTGGTACTTGAAAATGTGGTGTCTCCAGATAGGTATCTCAAGGGTCTTCTGTGTATCTATGCATTCAAGCATCAGCATACACACACATACACACACACACAAACACACACAACCTTTCAATACAATATATAAAAGCACTAAACATATTTATTCATATATTCAACAAATACTTATTGAATAACTACCATGTGCATAGTTTCAGGCACTGGGAATACAGAAGAGAAGAGAATGAAGTAATTGTCTCATGGAGTTTACATTTAATGTGGGGAAAATTTTAAAAAAAAAACATAATCAATCATCAGAGGACAATGAAGAAAAATAAAGCAAGATATAAGATAAGCGGATAGGAAGGGGCAGGTATTATTTTAGTTACAGTAGCCAGGGAAAGATTCTTTGAGGTTACATTTGAACCTAGACTCAAGTGAAATGAAGGATTGAACCTTACACAGGGGAATAACCACTCCAGGCAGAAGAAACAAGTGCAAAAGGCCCTGAGCTACAGATGTGCTTGGCATGCTAAAGATCATCAAAAAGGCCAGCATGGCTGGAAGATAGCAAGGGAAAAAGAAAATGAATAAGCTAAAATTAAAGAGGTAGCAACAGGCCAGATCTTATAGGGTCTTGGAGGCCATGATAAAAGCTGTGGGTTAAATTCTGAGTGTGATGTGCAGGCACTTGGAACTTCCAAGCAAGAGAGTGACAATACCCATAATTTATGTTTTAGAGGGCTATGCTACCGAAAACACATGCAGAAAGTTAAGAGTGGAAAGATGGAGACCACTCATGAGGCTACTGCAATAAACCAGGTACTAACAGATGATGGCTGGGATCAGAATAGCAGTGTGGGAGACGGTGGAAAGTGGTCAGATTCAAGACAGAGGAAAGCTGACAGAATCTGACAATTGACTGAATGAAAGAGAGAAGGCAAGGATGGCTTAAGCACCTGCCCTGAACAATTCAGCAAATGACACTGCCTTTTACTGAGACAAGGAACACTTTGGCTGCAGCAATTTACACAGGGGAGAGGAATCAGTTTTATATATATCTGAGATGGAATTAATGGATAGTTCAATTAGTAAGATGTCCACCCAGATTCCCAGACCTAGCTTGCAATATTGGGAAGTTTAATTAGCAATAACTTGCTGACTATTTATTAGAAGTTAAAGAGGATTTTGTGAACCAGCCTGGAAAGTCTACTATCATTTATATTTTCTTCCTTGAAGAAAAATGTGTCAAAATCAAATAACTTTCTTAAAAATAAACCGATGAAAAGCAACGCAGTCATAAATTGAGAACTGTGAATAATCACATAAGCTGCATATGCAACACTTTTAAGCTACTTACTTCCCACTCAGTGGAGTTACCAACATAATTTTTATTACCTGTGAAGTGTCATTTCATTTTCTTGATACAGTTCAGTCATTACTTTAAGTTTCTGCTGAAGCTTTTGAGTCTCACTTTCAAACTGTGTATTTTCTGACTGTAAAGATGCTTGTTCAGTCTGGAGATTTTTAATACACTCTACAGAAAAAGTTTTAAAATCACAATTAAAGGAGCAAATATTCTGAGTTCCACAGTAACATTTTATAAAAATAAAAATTACCAAAAATAATTAATAAACTAAATTCTTTGCAACAGAAAATCTATAAGGCATTTCATTCACCTAAATACCTTTTTAACATTTTAAAGAGCTATATAAATTATTATAATTTTTTTTTTTTTTTTTGCGGTACGCGGGCCCCCCACTGCTGCGGCCTCTCCCGCCGCACAGCACAGGCTCCGGACGCGCAGGCCCAGCGGCCACGGCTCACGGGCCCAGCCGCTCCGCGGCATGTGGGATCCTCCCGGACCGGGGCGCGAACCCGTGTCCCCTGCATCGGCAGGCGGACTCTCAACCACTGCGGCACCAGGGAAGCCCTAAATTTTTTTATTATTTAAAAATTTCCTTTAAAAAAAAATTTCCTGGGCTTCCCTGGTGGCGCAGTGGTTGCGTGTCCGCCTGCCGATGCAGGGGAGCCGGGTTCGCGCCCCGGTCCGGGAGGATCCCACATGCCGCGGAGCGGCTGGGCCCGTGAGCCGTGGCCGCTGGGCCTGCGCGTCCGGAGCCTGTGCTCCGCGGTGGGAGAGGCCGCAGCAGAGGGGGGCCCGCGTACCGCAAAAAAAAAAAAAACTTTCCTAAAACCTTCAATATTCTAATTCTAGCATCTAATTTTCAGTCTAGGAGACAAAAGCCACTAAAATTCTCAAAGTTTTGGTGATGAGGGTTTTGAAGGCAAATATTTTAGTTCAATATTTTCCATGAAACTACTTCCACATGATGAATAATGCATGTTTTTTATCTAGTAAAAACTTTATCCATTAATACTTAGCTTCAGCCCAGCCTCTTTTTAAGCCAAAATTTTGACATGTGTTATAAATCAAGCCAGAAATTTGGATCTTCTGATAACAAATGCTCCAAAGTCTTGCTAGCTTAAACCATATCAAGACTGGAAAGAAAAATACCAACTTTAGCTTTGTTTCAACTTAAAAGAATTATCTATGGACCTAAAATTAACAATTCTAATTAATTATGACTATTTTATAATTAGTGCAACCACTGTTTTTAAAACCTTATTACTCTTCCAACATAACTCCTCTAAGACTGAGGTCATATCTCCCCAAAAATGTGTATGAATCACCACTATACCATATATCTTAAAACAAGGCAAAACACTCTGCCTGAAGAGGGCAGTTTCAAAATCATACTAAAAAGCATTAAAATTTTATTAATTACATGTAATAGTATACAATTATTCTAAAACATCTATTAATTAAAGATATACACCAAAATGATAGTTTAAGTAAATACCTTAACATTAAATGATTAAATGTGCAGGAAGTTGTCCACATCTGTCTTTCCACAGAAATTTTAAAATCTATATCATTTAAAAAGTCTGTTGACCTACGCTTTAAGCCATTGCCACTGTTAAGTCTTAACAATTCTTAACAAGCCATTGTTAAGTCATTTAACTGACATTAATGTTGGATATTATCTCTATTAAAATTGGATCATCCGGCCTTCCCTGGTGGCACAGTGGTTGAGAGTCCACCTGCCGATGCAGGGGACATGGGTTCGTGCCCCGGTCCAGGAGGATCCCACATACCGCGGAGCGGCTGGGCCCGTGAGCCATGGCCGATGAGACTGTGCGTCCGGAGCCTGTGCTCCGCAACGGGAGAGGCCACAGCAGTGAGAGGCCCGCGTACCGCAAAAAAAAAAAAAAAAAAAAAAAAAAAAAATTGGATCATCCCTACTTTAAAAAAAAAAAATTAAACCAACAGTTAAATCTTCATTATATTTTTGTACTTCTACCTTAACTATTTTGTTTCAAATCCTCTGTATCTTAAAAGAGGACTGTAAATGATTACTGAAAAAGGCAAGATCAGAGGAGAAACAGTTTAGAAGAAAACTCTCCTGTTATGAATAGAAGATCAATTATAGAAATTTATCTTTCATGACCCATTAAAAAAAAGAAAGATTTGGAAGAAGCATACAAACACAAAGTCTCCAAATACTACTTTTAGAAAATAATAATTTGCCAAGAAATTTTATTAAGTGATGGGGTAACTGGTGAGCAAATTCCTTGCTACTCTAGCACTTACTACAGTTCCTCACTGAGAGCCTGTTAATGTACTAAAATATGGCTTCCTTGAAAGCAGGCTCCATATCTTTTCCTCTTGTAATTCTCCCATGGCTTTTAGCACTATGCTTTACATATAGCAAAACTTTATTTTTAAGTTAATATTAATGTTTTTCAAAATCCAAAAATAATCCAACTAACAGTATCATGTGAATAGGGCAATAATAATTTTTTAAATACTCTGTATCTCTGGTGGTTCAACCTTTTCAAAAAGTGTCTTATTATAAATACAGTTCACTTATTTTAGAAATTTTTGAAAATACAGATAAGTACAAAGAAAACAGAATCTGTCCCATATTCAAAGAGAATCATGGTTGACATTTGAGAATGTCCTTCCATTATTTTTTTTATGCTAACAGTTATGGTGAATTTTTTTTTTTTTTTTACAAAATGGAATGTTACTTATATCAACTTAAAAAAATTTCAAACATAACTAACTGCATTTGCTTACTTTAGGGAAAAAACACTACAAGCAAAATAAATTAAAATCTTTTCAATAAGACAAGCTTCAGTTCTACGGGTCTAACATCATTCCTGTATGTGCTAATATAGTATGCATGTACATTAAAGGAAAAAACTATTCTGTAAAAAGATCTGTAAAATACAGTAGTACCACTACTAAAAATCAATTTTGCAGTTAACAAAGTTTTTTTTTAACATCTTTATTGGAGTATAACTGCTTTACAATGTTGTTAGTTTCTGCTGAATAACAAAGTGAATCAGCTATATGTATACATATATCCCCATATCCCCTCCCCTCTCTCTTGCACCTCCCTCCCACCCTCCCTATCCCACCCCTCTATTAACATTTTTAATTTGCTACTTTTTAACAACTAAAACCATACCACATGTATGACACTGAAATTCAAAGGTAAGTACAGTTTTACATGTTTTTTTAAAATAATGCCATTAATTTTATATAAATATGGAGAAAATGATATGGCTTTACCAACAAGAATAAAACCTCATGACTAACTTTTCACAGATAACCGACAAAAGTAAAAGTAAAAAAAAAAATCAAATTGTATCTCCCCATAATTGATTCAATTAATGTACCATTCTCTATAAGATGTATTTATTTAGAAAAACTTTATAAGTATGTAGATCACCTACCTGTAAGCTCTTCTTTTGTTTTATCAACTTCAGATAATTGAGTGTAAATTTGGTTTCTTTCTCCTTCTAGGGTTTTTAAAGAAGCTCTTAACTTCAAAGAATGGGAGAAGGAGAAGGAATAAAAGCAATATTAATCAATTATACCAAAAAAACAAAAAAATCTCAATACACCATCCCAATCCCTTGAAGCTCTTTTACACTCTGATGAAATTATTGCCTAGACTACACAAACCAACAATGTAGCTTCCATCCTGGAAAGTTAGCAAAGACATCAATAGTTGTAAATCTCCAAACAGGAACAGAGAAGATCAGTGACAGATGCGTGAATAGTGGCTAACTGCTTTCAGCACGTAAGATATTTTTTTTTGTTTTTTTGTTTTTTGGGTTTTTTTTTTTTTCCCCTGCAGTGGAAGCTTTGGAGTCTTAATGACTGGACTGCCAGGGAAGTCCCAGCACATAAGTTTTGATTAAAGCAACCTTCAAACTACATTACCAAGACTTCACATAGATCAATAAAGATCAGGATACCACTGCTAGGATGAAAAAGGTTAGGGATAAACCACAAGAAAATGAATCTAATACCTACTTCTCAAAATAAGATATTAGGCAATAGGGGATCAGAAAATACTGAGACCAGAGGATGAAGAATGCACAAAGAGGGAAGTATGGGAGAATATATAGTAAACATTCTTAATATATTCCTTATCCAAAGAAAGGAGTGTATACCTTGAAAAATTTTATGATAAATTCTAAAAATTAACAATATGAATTTTATAATAACAATAGTTACTATAAAAAAGAAAAAAGCAATTGAAGAAAATTCTGATCACTTCTAAAAATTCTATCACTTCATGGTAACTATAAAATGGACTTTTAAAACAGTTACTAGGACATATGGATGTTTATTTCTTTCTCTATATTCTTTACATTTCTGTAGTAATGCAAACCTTAGCAGCATGAATCAGTTTCCTCAAAGCTCCTTTTGGTTGATTATCTACAGTGAAAAACAAAAACAAAATAATAAATTGAGAAAACAGTGCAATGCCACAACAGACATTCAAATGATTTTATTAGTTCACTCTACTAGAGCCTTATAATCCCTCTTCTTGCTACAATAAAGAATTTAATATAAGGCAGAGCAGCCTCGAACCTGCTCCCAGGAAGCTAAACTAAAAAAGCACTGGAAGTACCATAGTATCATCTAACAAGGTTCTTCACCACTACCTCCAAGAACAGATTTATAAAAGGGATTTGGTATTCACCTAAATCCAGCCCACCGTCTCAATTATTCTTAGAATCCTTCAGCATACAAAATATGAGTGGAATTATACTCCAAATTAAAATAACATTAAAAAAGCATGAGTTTTCTCATTAGAAAAAGAATTATTTCTTACAAGATAAAGCAGAAGTGAAAAAGTATAAACAGAACTATACGTATTTACTTTGAAATGTACTTTTCTTCCAACACATTAATGCTATCATCAAAGAAAATCTTTTAAAAAAATCACACCTTCTCCTTAATATTTGTTAATTATACAGGGTACGGAGGGAGAGAAAAGAGAAAGGGCACAAAAGTCAGAAGAACTATCATTGGGGGAAACTGGATGAAGATACATGAGACTTCTCTGTACTGCTTTTACAACTTTCTGTGAGTCTATAATTATGTCAAAACAAGATGTTCTTTTTTTAAGTCAAAGGAATTGGTTTGAAAATACCCTAAGTGGCTATAGTGAACCTAACTTTTGCTGAGTTTCCAGACTGCAACCAGCAATGGCAAAAAGAATTTGTGATGGCCAAGATTAAAGTACTGTAAACATCTGAACCATCTAAAAAATAGGTATCCTGAGGCATTCATTTATATAACACTCGTTTTTCAAACTACTCACCCAGCCATTTGATCAGCTTACAGTACAGGGAAAAACAGGCATGGAAATGATTATGATGCAATGTGAAGAGTGCTGTAATGTACAACATATAAAAAGAACAGAGAGGAAGAAGACTGAAGGTCTATCTGAGGGGCTGAAAAAAGATTTACTGAAAAGGTGTTATCCCAGCCAAAACAACCATAAGGGATAGTGAGAGAGGGACAGAATATTACACAAGTATATAAAGAACATGGTGCACATGGGGAACTAAAAGGAAATACAAGAGCCAGTCATCGTTTTCGGTAAAAGAGGATAAGTCATGACTTAATACTTAAGTGCGCACCATTCCCTGAATCACTCTTCATTTCCAATTCCAAGTTATCATCATCTGTTATGTCTTCTCCAAGCACAGCAGACCAGTCTTTCATCTTTTGTAAGTGCTCAGTCAGAGACTTGACATTTAGCAAAGGGGGAGAAAAAGAGAGAGGGTAATACCTTACGCTAACAGCTTTACAACTTCTGAATGCATAGTTGTAGTCTAAAAATCAATCCACACAGATTACGGTACAGGAGCTCTTATTCTCCACCTGGCATAAAATATGTAAACACTCTCAAAAACTAACATTTATTTACTATTAAACTCTGCAAGTTAAAAGTCAAAACTGGTTATTCCTAAATCAAATACAATACTTGATAATGGCCCATTTTTGCTAAAAGTATCACATGACTATAAACAAAACATTTCTTACGTGATGTTTCTCACTTGCCATAGTAAGACTGGTCATTAACATGAGAGTCAATTTTGTGTGAAGTCAAACAAATCCTCAAGTGAGGTACATGATATAGGAAAAAATCACAGATTTCACAGATTCAATTTATTCAAGTAAACAACTAGCTGAGGAGCTCAACTGACATAAAGAAAAGGAAATTATAAAAGAGAATCTGAATTGGAACATTAGAGGTTTTCCAACAGTACTTTTTTGAATTTTCTTAAATAAAGGAAGATTTTCTTACACCATAGAGAATAAAATAGACTGCCCCACGTATTTCTGTGGAAGGACCCACCTAAAAAAACCCATTCTGCTCTACAATTTCCACCCTTCCATCTCCTCCCTCTTGAGTTCCAGGCACAAATATCATGGCCTACAACTCTGAGTAGAGCTTGAGATTAGAATCTCAATCTTGTTCTGTTAGGAAGAGTCCCAAGTTCTTTAGTAGTGTAAGTTTAGGGAAAAAAAATAAAACAATATGCCAAATTATGAATACAAATCCTAAAGATGGAATCTTAAAAACATCCTTAGTAGCAACATAAATAGCATAAATGTATAGCTTTCAAGATGAAAACATCCACTTCACTGTGCAGATTACAGAATGTTAATTGTACAGCTTATTACTTAGTATTTACACCTGAGTATCTGTTTGCAGCTTGAAAGTATAAAATTTAAAGGGTAGGCAGGTGGACATATATACACTACCAAATGTAAAATAGATAGCTAGTGGGAAGCAGCCGCATAGCACAGGGAGATCATCTCGGTGCTTTGTGACCACCTAGAGGGGTGGGATAGGGAGGATGGGAGGGAGATGCAAGAGGGAGGAGATATGGGGATATATGTATATGTATAGCTGATTCACTTATAAAGCAGAAACTAACACACCATTGTAAAGCAACTATACTCCAATAAAGATGTTAAAAAATAAATAAATAAAATAAAAGGGTAGGCAGGAAAAAGTGGTCGGAGGGAGAGACGGGGCATAGGAAAAAAAAAAATCAACAAATCCGAATAGTAATATCAACTATTTTATTCCTATTGGAGTCAAATTTCAATTAGATTTACTTAAAGTATTCCTCTCTGTAAAAGTACATATATCAGTTAATCTAGTATTAAAGACATTCAGCCAATATACATAACTTCATTTGTCCAGTTTATAAAATTCTTTCCAACCTCTTATCAACAAAAAATGATAGCAATCTTAAGATAAAAGGTAAAATCCAATATCCTTTGTCTTTCTTCACTAAATACCTAGGCTAAAATACAGAGGCGAGCAGAATAAAGGACACAGGGAATATAGGTGTATATATACTACAAATCTACAAAGTCTTCAAGGAACATTAGGCAGCAAGGATAACAACACTGGTACAAATTGGAATGTATGCCCAAAAGTACACTTCCTCAAATTTGGCCAAGTAAATTATCAAAATAAAAGCTGCTAGGGCTTCCCTGGTGGCGCAGTGGTTGAGAGTCCGCCTGCCGATGCAGGGGACACAGGTTTGTGCCCCGGTCCGGGAAGATCCCACATGCCGCGGAGCGGCTAGGCCCGTGAGCCATAGCCACTGAGCCTGCGCATCCGGAGCCTGTGCTCCGCAACGGGAGAGGCCACAACAGTGAGAGGGAGAGGCCACAGCAGTGAGAGGCCCGCGTACCACAAAAATAAAATAAAATAAAATAAAAATAACATAAAATAAAAGCTGCTAAAAACAAAACTTTTCAAATTTCATAAATTAGTATAAAGTTCTAGCTTAACTCATTCACTAAACCAGCAGGGTCATTTACCTTAATATGATCTTCTTTATCACATAGAACTTGTTCCACATGTACTTTGGAGTCTTCGAATGTTATTTTCTGTTTATTAAGTTCATTCACTTGTTTTCTCCATTCTTCAGCTTCTTGTAAAAGCTAAAATTCAAACCCCAAATAAAAAGAAAAGCAACTCATATTATCTCATCATACTTATGTGTAGGTACACTTATTTATATATCTAAGGTGTATCATTAATAGAACCTCACAAAAAGTACCTCATGTTATCTTATCATACGTAGGTGTAGATGCACTTATTTATATACCTAGGTGTGCCACTAATAAATATACAACACAATGTGTTACTGAGAAGGGAGAGAGAAAGGGAGTGGGGAAGGAGAGAGGAAGGAAAGGAGGAATGGAATAAGGAAAGAAAGGAAGGAAGGAAAGCGGGAAGGAAGGAAGGGCTCCTGTTTTCAAAGAACTTTCAAAACAGGGGTAAGGCAAAATAAGACACTTAAACATTCTTCAAATGATTTACATAATAAACTTATATCAAATAAAAAGCTTTCTAAGACAAGCATATTTGTTAGATTCGGCCATTCCTTACCATTCCTTATATCCCATATAACATGCCATACCTTACTTGTATTAAAATTTATTTTTTTTAATCATGTGCCATTTTGTGGTTAACTAACCTTCAAAAATACCATTAATCTAGAACAGATCAAATTCTGCATAAATAATCTTTTACTATATATACTTTTACAGGAGAGGAAAGACTTTCTCAACATGAATAAAAGATAAAGATTGTTATAAAAGATAAACTTAACTACATACTGCTTAAAAGCTTTGCAAATCAAAAAATAACAGAAATAAAATTTAAAAACAAGCAAGTAACGAGAAAGAAATTCTTATATATACCAAAGGGTTAATAACCTTAACATGCAAAGAGCTCTTAGAAGTCATTAAGAAAAAAAGCCCCCCCAAAAAAAAATAGAATCAGCAAGCAATTTACAAAAGAATCGGCCTATATATATATATATATATATATATGAAAAAAAAAAGGCCAATTTTATTTAGTCTTTAAAACTCCATTCTATCAAATAGTAATTACTGGGTTTCTCTGAAAAACTAAGGCTTCATCAGCATATTCCCTAGCACAAGAAAAACCAATCCTTCTCCACACATGTAAAATAGAATAAGACAACACTGACAGATTAAAAATAAATAAGAATTGAAGAATGAAACTTGGATTTGGTGATTGGCTGGTCTCTAGTGATTTACTAAAGAGACTGCATACACAGCATGCAGTCTTATAAGGTTAAAGAAGGAATGTGTTAGAACATGGAATCAGTGAATACAGAATAGTTTATTTCAAGGGCTCTGGTGATTAAAAAGGAATTAGATGAAAGCAGCTATAAAGAGTAAGACAATCTAGGTGAAATTTTTTTTTCAAGGTACAAAAGGTCACTTTTGATTATACTGATAACATAGCAAAATTAACACAGGGTGTACCACCACTTTCTCCTGAAATCTACTAAGATGACAGTAAAGAGGTTTAAGGGAAAAAAAGCATAAACCCACAAGGAAAAAGAGAAAACGTGATGAGGAAAAAGATAATTCTAGAAGTGGAAAGTGGAAAGAGATGGAAGCATGGTAAAAGACCAGACAGAATTGAAATCTAAGGCAGAAGATGGGAGACTCTAAAAGCAGGTTGACTTGATACAACTCAGAATGGCTCATGCTTTGGAGGCACAAGTACTACGGTATATGTGGAATGAAAAGAGGACTGTCCAAAAGTCTGTATGAAAAGCAGTTAGAAAATCCCCTATGTTCTCCCCACACACATATACACACACTCTAATTCTCAATCCATCCCTCTCCCCCCCACACACCACTGTCTTTCACATGCATGCACACATGCACATGCACAGGCACGCACACACATACACACACATCTGGCAAGAACCTGGAAGGTTATTCTCTGGAGAGCTAGAATCTGAAACTCTGGGACATCTGACCCAGGTAAAGGTGTGAATAACAAGCTGAAAACATAAAAGCATTAAGCAAAAGTTGACTTACTGAAATGAGTGAGATACCAGCCCTCCTTACCTCACTAAGCTGCTTACCTCACTGTTGGCAAACAGGCTTATACCTCCCAAATGGGAACTATGGAGGAGTCATCCCTGTGGAAAATGGTCTTTGAATACCAACAATCAGGGATCCTCCAATGAAATACCCTAGCCAGATTACCCTATGGAGGGGTCCACGAAAAACACACACAGGGCTTCCAATTAGATTTGGAGAGCTTCACTATTAAATGAGCAGACACCCAAGAACCATCAAATACCTGAAAAAAGAAACTCTTAGATAAAAGACATAGACTAAAACAGAAAATAAAGAAGCTCAAAGGAAACAAGGCAACTCAGGGAAAAACACATCAAAAAAGAGAAAAAAAAACATAATATCCTCAGCAAAGTAAGACACTGCATCCATGAAACCAGAAAAAGGCATAAGCAAAACAAAGAACTCTTACAAGTGAAAAATGTCAGAGAATAAGTGAATGAAAGTCCCACAGACACAAAGAAACCAAAAAAGACATTTTCAATAATTTCATATACCATACAAAATACACCCCAAAAAGTTTGAAATAATTTAAGTAAATTTCCCAGAACTGAATCAAGAGCAAGTTTCCAGCCTGAGAGTATCCAACAAATGTATAGAAAAAGACCCACACTAAGGCACACCATAATGAAATTTTGGAGAACTGGAAACAATGAAAGATATTAAAATTTTCCACCGGGGAAAAGAGTAGGTCACAAAAAAGGTTCAGTAATCCAAATAGCATTTGACTTCTCAAAAGTAATACTGGAAAATGAAGACAATAGAGCAATTATGTCAAAATATCAAGAAAAAAAAAAAAAAGAAAAAGAAAAAAAAATTTCAACCCAGAAGATACCCAACCAAAATGTTAACAGTATGAAAGAAGAAGACAGTCTAATAAGTCATGAAAGTTTTTAAAAAGTTACCTCCTATACCTTTTCTCAGGAAGCTAATCAAGGGAATTTACCACATAAAAGCACAGGTAGAACACAGGAAATAAAAGATCTAACACAGAAGAAACACAAGGGAAAGGATGGGGGTGAAGTGAAATCTCAGAATAGCAGAAGTATAACAGACCTAGAGAACAAGTTCCAACTGGACCAGGAGGATGGAAGACCCCAGGAAAAAATGAAATTAATAGATTAACCAAAGCATTTGAACACATAAACATTTATATAATCTCTAAAAGAGATATATATATATTTGAACTACAGATGAATTACAGATAGGTATAAAAGAAACAAGACAATTATTAACTCTAGGGCAAATAAAATGTTGAGTGAAACGGAATATGTAATCAGAGCATACCATGTGTCTCAGCTGTAATATTTAGAAAATCATAAATAATGTAATCATTAAAAAATTTTCCCACTGAAAAATTATAACTGTATCGGGAAAACAGTTGGAGAGGAAATATATTTGGGTATGTGGCAGTGTCTACATATGTGAGGAGGAAGAGGGTAAAAGTTAAATCCTCATTAGATCTGCCACAACAACTGCTTCCGTCTTCAGGGCCCAGACACACACTGCAATAACTCTCATGGTATTCTCTGCCCTCCGTCAGTCTGGCTTTGAAGATTTGTGCTAAATGCTATTTGTTATTATTATTATTAAAATGCTGAGTGCCCGGGCTTACTTTCACTCCTGGGGGAAGAGGGTTCCAGGAATACAGACCTCTGTATCCTATATAAAAGAGACACCATAGGGTACATAGGAGATTGTTCAGCTCTTGTGGTCTCCAGAAAGAGCCTACTTTTGCCCCTAGCATGGGTCAGTCATGACTATGCCCAGAACGTTTATAATTATATACTCACAAGCTGGAATCCCTTTACAGTACAAACCTGTTTCTGGCTTTCCTGAAGTTGAGAATTTTCACTCAAAGCCTCTTTTATAGCTACCTTAAGTCTTTCTTCATTCATCTGAAATATTTTGAAGGTTGTTTTGGCCTAAGTAAAATATAACATATTGAGATTACAAGAATTAGTTTAATACAATAGCTCTTTTTTACACACACTCCCTGAAACACGGAATTAAAGTCAAAAACGTGCCAATATTAATAGGAGAGGCAGCATACTGTAGCAGAAAAAAAGGCTGGCCTAGACTCAAGGTCTAGTCACTCAAGGTCCAGTTGCTCTGTCACTAACTTGCCACATGATCTTGGACAAATGATTTAACCTCCTGTAACCTTCTATGTACCATGTGGCAAATTCTGTTAACTTTCTACTGTCTGTCTCTCTTACCAGAATTTAAAATCCACAAGAGCCTTTCTATTTTGTCTACTAATATTAAGTGCCAATCACCTTCAACAGTGACCAGTATATAGCAATGGCTCAATAAATACTGTCCAATGAAAAAAATGAACTTTCCTCAGATACCCTGTATTTTTAAAATACATCTGAATTCTATTATTATACCTTATTCTTTAATTATAAAAGTAATAGTAAAATGTAAGTGATTTTCAAAAGCAACAGAGCTATTAAAGTAATTCAGTGGGACAGGGAGGGTGGGAGGGAGGGACACGCAAGACGGAAGAGATATGGGAACATATGTATATGTATAATTGATTCACTTTGTTGTAAACCAGAAACTAACACACCATTGTAAAACAGTTATACTCCAATAAAGATGTTAAAAAAAATTTTTAAAAATAAAGTAATTCAACTTACTTCAGATACTTGTGATTTGAGGGACTTTGATTCATCTTCTAGGGACTGTATCCTTTTTGAAATATCCACCATCTAAAAAGGCAGTATAAATCAATAAACAAGTATATGCTAAACTGCTCCAGTTTCCAAGATGCCGTATATATTAACTATATTATTAACCTAACACTTTTGCTCCAAAAGTGAGGGTTCAAATTAAGAAACATTCTCAGCCATATGCTTAAAGGGATTTCATACAAAAGTTACATAACAACAGTATTTCAACTCATCTTTAATATTTCGTAACACTTAAGTTATAAAGGCTCAAAAGAAGTCCACTAGCATCATATCTTACTAAATAATCTCACACACATCAAGATCATCCTTAAGACAGATTTTAAAATAGAAAGACAAATAAAGGAAAGTTAAAGTTCTTAATACACGTTTTGAGTAATTTTTAAAAATCCACTATGTATGTGACTGTTCAACTTAAATTATTTGTGTGAGCTACTTCCATAGTGCAAATAGAAAATTTCTGTAAGAATAGGAAAGAAATGTAACATAATAATGGTAACCTCTAACAAATGAAAAGAGCTAGTGGATCTGGACATTTTTATTCTCCACTTTACAGCCTTCTGTATTCTTTGGATTTCTTTCTTTTTTTTTTTTTTTTACAGTGCATGTAATACTTTAACCAATATCATATAATTTTTTTTAACTCAATAACTTTCTTTTCCCTACAGTCTCCTCAAACACAAAAGTCTTACCAATTCATCTTGTTCCGAATGTTTAGATTTCTCTTCTTTTAACTCTTTTTCTAGAATGAATATTTCATCCTCAAGTTCAGATGTGGACCTAGTCAGCTTTTCACAGACTGCCTAAAAGAGGAAGCCAACTTTATAAGACTGACATGGGAATTTTTGGTCAAGATAAATCAGATGAGTGTAATCAAATACATACACTATAAGTTAAATAAGTCTAGTTTATATATTTGTTCATTTTTATAACACTGAAATGACAGCAATACTAGCAGGTATCGCAAATTTTTTCTATAAAGAGACAGAAAGTAAATATTTTAGGCTTGAAGCCCACACAGTTTCTATTCAAGTGATATGCATATGTAGTGAGAAAGCAAAGACTATATGTAAATGAAAGAGCATGGCTGTGTTTTAATAAAATTTTATTTACAATAACAGGTGGAGAGCTCAGAGTGTAGTTTGCCAACTTCTGCTCTAAAGCATTGTAAAAGAAACCATAAGAAGAAAACCAAATTTAATATAAATACATAAAATAAAAAATAAATTCAAAAAACAATCAAGATAATATTCTACACTGAATTAAGACATATTTTCTGTGACCTTTTTAATTTAAAATGATTAGTTGTTGGATTATTCCAATTGGATTTTAAATACTGTAATAAACATACCTCTGATATTTGTGATCCTTCAACAAACTTGTTAAAAAAAACCAAAAGAATCAAAGAATTTAATGCAGGCCAAAATAAAAGTAGCACAAGTACATACTATATCATACTGGTTAAAAAACTCATTTACATATATATATATATTTTTCCCCAAATTTGACTATCTGATTATATGAATTCTCTGACTTGAATCAAAATTACTCTATTGTTTTGATTTTATCTATAGATTCAAACATCAATTTTTGTAATTGTATCACATTATAGTTTATATTCAACTATGTTTACCAATCTTGAAAATAAACACTATATGTTTTAAAAAATTACTAAAATTAGAGGAAAACTTCCAAAATATTCATTATAAAGTAAAAATTTAGCTAATTTTACAGCCAGATTACATAAATTCAATGCCTGAGAATAAATTGGTGTGTTTTATTTTATCCACAACATCACAAAGCTTGAGTAAATATTTTTGCTCTCCAGTTTTTGCTCTTTTGTCAGCATGCTAAATTCCTTATAAAATTCTCTTTTAATCAATCTAATAAATTACTACCATAACAGCAGTTAAAACAGAGGGTCAACAAATAAAATACAACAATTTCAACAAGTTCTTAAGAATATTAATAGGTAACAAATGAAGAAAGAAAAGGTTAAGAAATTAATTTCATTTGGAATTCAATTTATAATTTCCTTTGGATTCTACTAAGAAATTCTGATTCATGATACATATGCTTTCTGATGATTACAGACATCAGTGATTGACAACTGCCAAGCTGAACTAACTGAACTCAGACAACAAAGGTACAAAGTCCATTGTTTTCTACTTTAATATTAGTATGGTTTTTACAACATTTCCATCTCTAAAGAAATTGCTATTACTTACCCTAATCTGTCGTAGCTTAGCTAAATGACAAATTATCACAGTTTCCTTCCTTACTATTACCTAAATCATGCCTCACTCAGGAAAGCTGACTCTTTATCTCTTCCAAACTCCACATTCAGTGGCATCATGTTGGTACCTTGAAATTGGTCAAGGTGGGAGTATTTACACAACAGAACCCAGCAAATGCTACAAATAAAGGCTCCTGCTTTTTAAAGAGCCAGTTGTTAAACATTTACCAGCACACCACTGTGTATAACAAAAATCTTTGGTCTAATTCTAGTCAGCTCCTAATACATTGGTATGATGTAAAGGCAAGTACTGCCTCAACTTACATAATTTTTCATTCCCAACTATTCCTAAATTTATGAAAATAAGTCCTATTTTTCCTTCCTAGAGCAAACTGAGTCAAAAAATAAATGGTTACCTTAATATACTTCCCAGGAATAAAGAATAAAGAGCTTCTATATAGCTCTAGATTACATTGAACTGAATATGCTTCACTCAAAACAAGTTATCAACAAGAGCTCAAATTTTTAAAATACCTTATGCTACTTACTAATATTCTGTTTCCTATATTTAACTTATTAAAGTTTAACATCTAGAGATACTCTTTCACATTTCCTTTGAAATGTGAGTTTTGAGAAGATACATGACTTTCAAAATTTATGTTATTTAGTAAGAACCTTTCCCCTAACTTTTATAATTATACTATTTGTTTTTACCTCCAAACTTTGTGCTTCTGTTGACTCCTTCTCAAAGCTGGCATCCTTTAAAGATGACTCTAAGCCTTCATACTGAAAGAAAGCAACACTGTAAGTAAAAGGGCCATAAATTTTATTCCAAACTACACCTGCCCTACGACCCACCAATTCCATGAGAAGGAACAGTAAATCCTCACTGCAGAAAGATAACACTGCCCACAGTTTCAAATTTACCACTATAATTCTGTTATACTATTACTGATACTCAACATGAAATAATCTGGCATTCAAGAAAACAAGATCTGGGCTTCCCTGGTGGCGCAGTGGTTGAGAGTCCGCCTGCCGACGCAGGGGACACGGGTTCGTGCCCCGGTCCAGGAAGATCCCACATGCCACGGAGCGGCTGGGCCCGTGAGCCATGGCCGCTGAGCCTGCGCGTCCGGAGCCTGTGCTCCGCAATGGGAGAGGCCACAACAGTGAGAGGCCCGCGTACCACACAAAAAAACAAAACAAAACAAAACAAAACAAAAAGAAAACAAGATCTGGCTGCGAACCAAGAGAAAAAAATGAACAAGAGAGCAGACACTTGGAGGATTCAGGTAATACAGTTCTCCTTCAGACATTAAAATAAGTAAGCTTGATATGTAAGAGGAACCAAAATAATTAAACCAGAAAAAAAGAACTACAAAAAGAGCCACACAAACTTTAGAACTGAAAAAGGAAATAAATGAAATTAAGATGGTTTAAAAGATGATTAGACACAGTTGCAGACAATTAGTAAAATGGAAGCTAGATTAGAAGAAAACATCTAGACTGAAGTGTGAACAAAAAGATAAGAAACCCAGAAAAGAACATAAGAGATACATGGGATATAGTAAAAAGCTAAAATACAAGTATTTAAAATTACAGGAAGAGAAGAAAAAAAAAGCAAAAACAATATTTGAAAAGGTTATGATCAAGAGTGTTACAAAACTAAAGAAAGACATTAAACCACAGATTCTAGAACATCATGAAGCCCAGGGATGATAAACAGAAGAAACCACATCTAGACAACTAGTAACGCTGCTGAAAATCAAAGATAAAGAGAAAATCATAAAAGTAGCCAGACAGTTTCTTATAAAGTTATACAATACCTGCCCTATGACCCACCAATTCTAATATAGATATTTACAAAAGAGAAATGAAAACATATACCCCCACACACACAAAAAGATAGAATGATCATAGCAACTTTATTCATAATAGCCAAAAGCTAGAAATAACCATATTAAGTGGTAAATGGATAAAAAAAAATTGTGATATGTTGATGTAATGCAAATTTACTTGCAAGTTAAAATTTAAAAACTACTAATACATGTAACAACATAGTGAATCACAAAAATACAATGCTAACTGAAAAAAGGCAGACACAAAAGAGTATGATTTCATTTATATAAACTCTGAAACAGATAAAAACTACTTTATGGTGATAGAAATAAAAACAGTGGTTGCTGGCAGGGGCAGGGGACTGAGTGAAAATGAGCACAAGGGAAATATCAGGGTGATAGAAATGCTTTATGTATTGATGGGAGTGGTAGCTTCATGGTGAATATACCTGTCAAAATTCACAGAAGTGCACATTTAAGAATGTCCATTTTATTATATGAAAATTATACCTCAATTTTTAAAATTGAGAGAGAAAAAATACAAAACAAGATCACCAAATTGCAATAAAACTTATAGCTGACTTTGACCCACAAACAACATGCCAAGGAAAAAAATCAGTAAAATGAGATGTCCAAAGTGCTTAAAGAAAATAACCGCCAACTCAGACTTCTATAAAGAGCATTATACAAAATGGAGAAATAAAGACATTATCAGACAAACAAAAACTAAGAGAATTTGTCAACAGTATATTCCAGAAAAGGAAAGACCAGGAAGTTTCTCTATCCTTCAGGAGGAAGGAAAATCATCCCAGAGAGAAGGTGGAAAGGAGAGAAAGAATAAAGAACAATGGAAAGAATAAATGTGTGGATAAATCCAAATGAATCTTGACTGTTTCAAAGAATAATAAAATGATTTGGAGGTTTATATAAATATAAAGTCAAAATATAGTGCAACAGGGCTTCCCTGGTGGCGCCGTGGTTAAGAATCTGCCTGCCAATGCAGGGGACATGGGGTTGAGCCCTGATCTGGGAAGATCCCACAAGCCACAGAGCAACTAAGTCCATGTGCCACAACTACTGAGTCTGCGCTCTACAGCCCGCGAGCCACAACTACTGAAGCCCATGTGCCTAGAGCCCATGCTCCGCAAAAGAGAAGCCACCACAATTAGAAGCCCGTGCACTGCAATGGAGAGTAGCCCCCACTTGCCAAAACCAGAGAAAGCCCGCATGCAGCAACAAAGACCCAACACAGCCAAAAATAAATATAAATAAAATAAATTAATAATAAGAAAAAAATACATATATATACAGTGCAACAACACTTAAATAAAAGGGGGAAAGTGGAATTAAAGCATTCTAAGATCTTTGCATTATCCAGTAAGTAGCAACAGCACAAAATTATATTAGAATTTAATAAATTAAGGATACATGTTGCAATCTCTAAGGTAACCATTAAAAAAATAAAATCTATAACTAACAAATGTATTGATATAGAAAATATTGAATTAATAAATGACTATTTCAATCCAGAAGAAAACAAGAGAAGAGAAAAAGCCACATGGAACAGGTGGGTCAAATAGAAAATAAACAGTTAAGATGGTAGATTTGACCCCTAATAAATTAGAAATTACATTAAATGCAAATGAACTAAATAATCTAATTAAAAGATTTTTTTAGACTGATTAAAAAAAGCAAAACCCATCTGTATGCTGTTTCCAAAAGAGACAGCTTAAACAAAAGTATATAATAAGGTTGAAAGTAAAATAATGGGAAAAGATCTACCACGCAAATGTTCACCAAGTGAAAACTGGGATTGTTACACTGTATATCAAAGTCAATTACTACAGGCCTTCCCTGGTGGCACAGTGGTTGAGAATCCACCTGCCGATGCAGGGGACACGGGTTTGTGCCCCGTTCTGGGAAGATCCCACATGCCGCGGAGCAGCTGGGCCCGTGAGCCATGGCCGCTGAGCCTGTGCATCCGGAGCCTGTGCTCCACAACGGGAGAGGCCACAACAGTGAGAGACCCACGTACCACAAAAAAAAAAAAAAAAAAATCAATTACTACAAATACAAAACAAAAAGGCAACCTTCAAAATGGGAGGAAATATCCGTAAATGAAGCAACCAACAAGGGATTAATCTCCAAAATATACAAACAGTTCATGTAGTTCAATTATCAAAAAAAAACCAAATAACCCAATCAAAAAATGGGCAGAAGATCTAAATAGACATTTCTCAAAAAAAAAGACATACAGATGGCCAAAAAGCACATGAGAAGATTCTCAACATCACTAATTATAAGAGAAATGCAAATCAAAACCACAATGAGGGTATCACCTCACACCAGTCAGAATGGCCACCTTCAAAAAATCTACAAACAATAAATGCTGGAGAGGGTGTGGAGAAAAGGGAACCCTCTACACTGTTGGTGGGAATATAAATTGGTACAGCCACTATGGAGAACAGTATGGAGGTTCTTTAAAAAACTAAAAATAGAACTACCATATGACCCAGCAATCTTACTCCTAGGCATGTACCCAGAGAAAACCATAATTCGAAAAGATACATGCACCCCAATGTTCACTGCAGCACTATTTACAATACAATAGCCAGGACATGGAAGTAACCTAAATGTCCATCAACAGAGGAATGGATAAAGAAGATGTGGTACATATATTCAATGGAATATTACTCAGCCATTAAAAAGAATGAAATAATGCCATTTGCAGCAACATGGATGGACCTAGAGATTGTCACACTGAGTGAAGTAAGTCAGACACAGAAAGACAAATATCATATGATATTGCTTACATGTGGAATCTAAGAAAAAGGGTACAAATGAACTTATTTACAAAACAGAAGTAGAGTCACAGATGTAGAAAACAAACTATGGTTACCAGGGGATAAGGAGAAGGAGGGATAAATTGGAGACTGGGGCTGACATATACACACTACTATATATAAAATAGATAACTAGTAAGAACCTGCTGTATAGGACAGGGAACTCTACTCAATACTCTGTAATGGCCTATATGGGAAAATAATCCAAAAAATAGTGGATATATGTATATGTATAACTGATTCACTTTGGTGTACACCTGAAACTAACAATACCTTGTAATAAATCAAATATACTCCAATAAAAATGTAAAAAAAAAGAATTACTACAAATAAAACAGGGGTATTCATAATGATAAAACGGTCAATCTAAGTAAGAAAATAAATAATTTTAAATCTATATGCATCTAACATAACCTCAATATACATAAAAATAATAAAACTAAAAGAGAACAACGAACCTACAATCTTAATGGGAAATTTTAACATATTTCTCTCAATAACCAATAGACAATATGAATAAAAAGTTAACAAGTGACAATTTTTGTATTTATATACCAATAAACTAGTAAATAAAATGGTATGGTATTGACACAAGGATAATAATATGTATGTATTTATATTGTATATGAAACATTTACCAAAATCAATCTTATGCAAAGCCAGAAATTAAGTATCAACAAATAAAGGAGCGAAATCATACAAAGAATATTCTCTGAATTAAATATAATTAGGTAGAATTAGGCTAAAACTTAATAACAAATAAACTATTGGGAAATCCCCATACATTAGGAAAGTAATAAATATCCTAACAAATAACAAATGTCTCAAAGAAAATATCACAATAAAATTTTTAAAATATTTTACACTGAATGATCAGGAAACCATGACATATCAAAACTAACAGATGCTTTAATAAAAGCCAAACTTGCCAAGTAAATTGTAACTTTAATGCAGAAATTATAAAAGAAGGCTAAAAACTCAATGATTTTAGCATCTATCCCAAGAAGTGATAAAAAAGAAAAGCAAGTAAACCAAAGAAAAGTTAAAAATGAAGTAATAAAGATAGTAATGAATTAGAAAGCAAATAAAGTAAAAAAAATCAACTGAGCTGAAAGATTGTTCTTTGGAAACACTAAAAAAGTTGATAAACCACTGTCAAGGAAAAGATGACAAGGAGAGAAAGAAGGACAATCAACCTAATATCAGAAATAAAAGAGCAGACCTCTCTAAAGGTCCCATAAATGTTTAGAAAATAACAAGAGAATAAACACTATACCAGCAACGAGCAAATAAAAGATAATTTTTAATTCCATTTGCAGTATCAAAAAGAAAAAAATACTTAGAAATAAATTTAGCAAAAGAAGTGTAAACCTAATACTCTGCAAACTACAAAATATTACAGAAATAAAGAAGACCTAATTAAATGGAAAGGCATCCCATATTCATGGATCAGAAGACATAATATTACTAAGATGGCAATAACGCCAAATTGATCTACTGATTCAACATAAGCCCTATCAAAATCCCAGCTAATTTATTTGCAGAAATTGCAAGCTGATCCTAAAATTCATAGAAAATGCAAAAGGCTCAGAATGATCTTGAAAAGTTGGAGGACTTATACTTCCCAATTTCAAACCTTACTACAAAGCTACACAAATCAAGACCGTGTGAAACTGGCATTAAGGATAGACATATAAATCAATGAAATACAACTGAGAGCCCAGAAATGCACCCTCACAATTATGGTCAATTGATTTTCAACAAGGATGCCACAACAATTCAATGGGGAAAGATTAGTCATTTCAACAAACAGTGCTAAGACAACTGGATATCCACATGCCCAAAATAAAGCTGGACCCCTACCTAACACAATATACAAAAATTAATTCAAAACAGATCAAAGATCTAAACATAAGAGCTAATCGCATAAAACTCTTAGAAGGAAACACAGATGTAAATCTTTGTGACCTTGTTTTAAGCAATAGTTTCTTAGAAATGACACCAAAAGCATAACCAACAAAAGAAAAAAATAGATAAACTGAGCATCATCAAAATTAAAAAGTTCTATGCTTCAAAGATACCACCAAGAAAGTGAGGAGAACATGCCACAGAATAAGAGAAAATATTTGCAAATTACATCTGATAAGGGGCTCATATCTATAATATATAAAGTTAGAACTCAATAACAGAGACAAATAACCCAATTTAAAAATAGGCAAAGGGGGCTTCCCTGGTGGCGCAGTGGTTAAGAATCCGCCTGCGAATGCAGTGGACACGGGTTCGAGCTCTGGGCTGGGAAGATTCCACATGTCATGGAGCAACTAAGCCCATATGCCACAAATACTGAGCCTGCACTCTAGAGCCCGCAAGCCACAACTATGGAGGACGCATGCCACAACTACTGAAGCCCGTGCGCCTAGAGCCTGCGCTCTGCAACAAAGAGAAGCCACCGCAATGAGAAGCCTGCGCAATGCAACGAAGAGTAGCCCCCATGCACTGCAACTACATAAAGCCTGCGCGCAACAACAAAGACCCAACACAGCCAAAAATTAATTAATTAATTAATTTTTAAAAATTAAAAATAAAAATAGGCAAAGGAACTGAGTAGACATTTCTCTAAAGAAAATATATAAATGCCAATAAGCAAATGAAAAGATGTTCAACATCACTAGCCATCAGGGAAACGCAAATTAAAACCTCACTGACACAACGCTGTAAACCAACTATACTTCAATAAAAAAAATAAAAAAAAACACCTCATTGAGACAACACTTCACATCAACTAGGATGGCTATAATCAAAAAGACATAATAACAAGTGTTGGGAGGGAATTCCCGGCGGGGGGTCCAGTGGTTAGGACTCCACGCTTCCACTGCAGGGGGCACGGGTTCGATCCCTGGTTAGGGAACTAAGGTCCCGCATGCTGCATGGCGTGGCCCCAAAAAAAAAAGTGTTGGGAAAGATGTGGAGAAAATGCAACATTCACAAACTGCTGGTGGAAATATAAACTAGCACAGCCACTGTGAAACACAATCTGGCAGTTCTTCAAAAAGTTAAATACAGATCCAGCAATTCTACTCCTAGGTATATACCTCAAAGAATTTAAAACATATATCCACACAAAAACTTGTACAAGAATGTCCACAACAGCATCATTTATAACAGCCAGAAAGTACAACAACCCAAATGTCCACCACCTGAAAAATGGATATATCAGTTGTGGTAGGGAATATTATTTGGCAAAAAAAGATATTAAGTATTGATACATAGTACAACATGGATGAATCTTGAAAACATTATGCTAGGCTTAAAAAGCTAGTGACAAGGAAGCACATGTTGTATCATTCCATTTATGTAAAATGGAATCTAGAGTAGGCAAGTTTATAGAGACAGAAAGTAGATAAGCTGTCTAGGGCTTACCAGTAGGGGAGACTGGGTGAAGGGTGACAGCTAAGAGGTACAGGGTTTCTTTGGGATGTAAAAAATATGTTTGAAAATATTTTGTGGTGGACATACAACTCTGTGAATATACTAAAAGCCATTTATTTGTACACTTTAAATAAATAGTATAGTATGTGAATCATACCCCCAAAAAGCTGTTAAAAAAACTATACTATTTATAATAGTTTCAAAAATCATCAGATACCAGGGAATAAATCTAAGAAAAGATGTACAAGACCTCAACACAAAAATGTATGAACAATACTGAGAGAATTTTGAAAAGACATAAATAGAGGGATATACCACAGCCCACGGATAAACACTCAACACTGTAAAAACGTAAATTCTCTCCAAATTAATCTATATATTCAATGCAATCCCAAACTCCTAAGAGGCTATGTGTATGTGTGCATGTGTAAACTGATGAAGTGATTTTAAATTTACACAAAAATACAAAGGGCCAAGATGGCCAAGAAAATCTTGAAAAACAAACCTGGAGGTTTATACTGTCAGACATCAAGACGTGCTAGGTAGACTTTAAAAAGCATGATATTCCAGTAAAGATGTTAAAAAAATTTTTTTAATTAAAAAAAAAAAAAGTATGGTATTGGTGCAAGGATATATTTTTTTAAAAAAAACAGACCAACAGAATAGAAAATATTATGGAAACAGCCTCAGATATATACAGTCACATGACTTAAGACTACGACACTACAGAACAAAAGGAAAAGATGGTCTTTTAATAAATGGTACTGGTAAATTCAATAGCCACATGAAAAATATTGAATACTAACCACCAATCACACCATCACAGATTCAATTCTAGATGGATTAAAGACTGATTAATTTAGGGCTGAACTGTTTCCCCTCAGAATGTGTATGTTGAAGCCCCAATACCTCAAAATGTGACTGTATTTGGAGACAGGCCCTTTAACGGTCATTAAGTTAGGACTTCCCCAGAGGCGCAGTGGTTAAGAATCCACCTGCCAATTCAGGGGACACAGGTTCAAGCCCTGGTCTGGGAAGATCCCACATGCCACAGAGCAACTAAGCCCGTGCGCCACAACTACTGAGCCTGCGCTCTAGAGCCCGCAAGCCACAACTACTGAGCCCACATGCTGCAACTACTGAAGCCCACACACCTAGAGCCCGTGCTCCGCAACAAGAGAAGCCACTGCAATGAGAAGCCGGCGCACCGCAATGAAGAGCAGCCCCTGCTTGACGCAACTAGAGAAAGCCCGCAGGTAGCAACAAAGACCCAACACAGCCAAAAATAAATAAAATTTTAAAAAAATAAAGGTTGTTAAGTTAAAATGAGCCCCTTGGATTAAGATAGGCCCTAATCCATCTTACTGGTGCCCTAACAAGAAGAGGAAATTTGGACACACTGAGAGACATCAGAAACATGCACCTGCACAGAGAAAAGACAATGTGAGGAGAGGGCAAGAAGATGACCAGTTATGTCAAAATGATAAGCCTCAAAAGAAACCAAACTTGCCAACACCTTGATCCTGGACCTCTAGCCTCCAAAACTGTGAAAAAAATTAATTTCTATGTAAGTCATCCAGTCTGTGGTATTGTGTTATGGCAGTCCTAGCAAACTAATACAAAGACTAAATGAGTAAAAAAATTAAGTTTCTAAAAGATAACACAGAAGAATATCTTCATACTCTTGAGTACACAAAAAATATTTAAGTAGGAAACAAATAACAGTCATCAAAAGAAAAGACTGAAAAATTAGACTATGTTACAATTAAGAACTTATGCTTACCAAGACACCATTTGAAATAAAAAGGCAAACCACAGAGTGGAAGAAGATATTTGCAATACGTATATCTGACAAAGGACTTGTATCCAAAATATAGGAAAAAATCCTACATATCAAAAGGAAAAAGAGAGATAAGCATACTTTTTAAAATGTGAAAAAAAAACAACAACTAGGCAACATGACAAAAAGGATATCCAAATGGCCAATAATCATTAAAAGGTGATTAACCTCATTAGGGAAATGAAAATTGAAACCACAATGAGACATCACTATGCACCTACCGCAATGGTTAAAATTTAGACTGGTAATATGAAAGCCACTGAAGTCTCATACTTTGCAAACAAAGCATGAGTGATCTTCAACTTACACAGAAGTAGCTGCATTGAAAAGTATCAAGTCTTCTGATTCTAACACGAATGGCAACATTTTCAAAAATGTCTTACCTCCTTTTGAACAACACTAAATTTTTCAAGTAGTTTACATTTTTCTTCAATCAGTGTAGAAAGTTCTGCAGCAAGCTTTTTCTCTCTTCCTAAAAACAGAGTTAATGCTATCATGTTTTTAAGTTGATTTAATTGTAAACAACAATGATGAGATCTAAAATAGAAAAACGAGCTTACCCACATAAAGCCGGCTTCTAACCTGAAACAAATTTTTAACAAAAATTACATTAAAACACACACACATTCAAGCACATATAATTTATTTAACTTCTACTGCCAACTTAGAAACAAAAGGTTTGTTATTGCCTTAGTATAAATGTAAGTTTGCCAAAAAGTGTTCTATTTCCAATGAGAAAAATACATATGAAAGTCCTCCTACTGGAGAGTCACATTGTGTATTAGCATATTAAAGGCTCTGAAATAAATCTACCTTAAAGGTATCTGTTTCATTTCATTTAGCCCACTGCTCCTCAAACATATTTGACCCTAAAACAAACTACTTAAGGAAGCCCCTATATCATCTCCCCAGTACTAATATCCAAAATAACACAGTTTGAAAAATGTTACCATGCGGCCATGGATCTGCTGACTATAAAGTATAAAAACTTTTTTCTTCTTTAATCTCTCTCTCAAACAATGAAGGAAAAATTCCATTTATAAGGGGATCAGGTTTAGGACTAAGGTAATCTAAGTAGAGAAAACAGTGGGGACTTAAATGATCTACAGAAGATATATAGGAATAAAATTAAATAAAACAAGATTTAAAAGTCAAGGTACAGGGTTTCCCTGATGGTGCAGTGGTTAGGAATCTGTCTGCCAATGCAGAAGGCACGGGTTCAAGCCCTGGTCTGGGAGGATCCCACATGCCGCGGAGCAGCTAGGCCTGTGTGCCATGGCTGCCGAGCCTGCGCTCTGGAGCCCGTGAGCCACAACTACTGAGCCCGCGAGCCACAACTGCTGAGGCCTGCGTGCCTAGAGCCTGTGCTCCACGGCAGGAGAGGCCACCGCAATCAGAAGTCTGCATACCAAAGCGAAGAGTCGCCCTCGATTGCCGCAACTAGAGAAAGCCCGCGCGCAACAAGACCCAACGCAGCCAAAAATAAAATAAAAATAAAATAAATAAATTTAAAAAGAAAGTCAAGGTACAATATAGTAGGTATAGATGAGGAACAATTAGTGAACTGAAACATCAGATTCAGAAACTATCTCAAAAGGTAACAGTAAACCATTAAAAAAAAAGGAAAAAAAAGTTAAGAGGGAAGTGAGAAGTAGAAGAACCAACATCTTAAAAAAATAATAGTCCCAAAGAAGAAAGAAAAATGTAAAATGCAGAAGAAACTTCCCAGAATTAAAAAAGATAAAAGATTTCATATTTAAATATTCAAGAGAATTTAAAGAAAATAGGAAAAAAAATCAAACCTGAACATATTATATTGAAATAAGGATATCAAATTAAAAGCCTCCATAGAGAACAGATCACTTACAAATGAATAAGAATCACATTGACACTAGACCTTTCAACAAGTAACATTAGATGTAAAAAGACAAGGAAGTAAAAGGATAGAACTTTGGACGCAGAATGCTTATATCAAACAAATTACCATTTCAGCGTGAAGACTTAATTCAAACATCCTCAAGCATACAAAAGGTTTGCCACACAAAGACCAACACTGAAAACAATCTAGAAAGAAGTATTCAAATATGGGAAGAATTAAATTCAGGAGCCCCTGCAAGAGATATGTCAATTATGGGTGATCAGATATCTTGGTAATATTTCTTGTTGTCTTGAGGACTGGAGAAGGGGTGAAGGAGAAAGTAAAAAACGAAGAAATGGAAAAGGAAATATTTTTAGAAACAAAATTCTAGATTATACCAATATGAAAGGGGGTTGGAAAGTGAAAGAGACCAAGGGATGTGAGAGTATGCTAAATAAGGTTTTTGTTTTCTCAGAAGGAAGATTTACTTACAAATGTAGAAAAGAAACATTAAAAGTGGAACAAATTAATAAAGTATGCTAGAAGAAACTGGTCCAAATACATCAGTAATCAATAATCATAATATATGTAGATACACTAAACTCAGTGAAAAAAGAGATTTTCAGATTATATAAAAGAAATTCATACAGAACTGAATTACTTTGCTGTACACCGGAAACTAATACATTGTAAATCAACTATACTCCAAAAAAATAAAAATAAAAAAAGAAATTCATACAGGACATAAATTAAGTAAAAGACCACAGAAAGACTGGAAAATATAAGGATGGAAAAAGACACATGAAATATTACCAAAAAGAAAATTGGTCTGGCTATACTAACATCAGATAAGAGACTTTAAGACAAAAGTATCGGAAGAGTTATAGAGGGTCACAAGATATTGATAAAAGATTCAATCCACCAAGAAGAGATATAGCAATTCTAAACATGTATCCACCTAACAAAATATCCTCAAAATATGTAAAGCAAGAATTGACAAAACTACAGAAAGTAACTGATAAATCCATCATGACAGTGGAATTCAGCCAACTTCTCTTCACTCTTGACAGATGAAGGAAACAAAAAAAAAAAAGCAAGAATATGTAATACATGAACACCACAAATTAGTCAATTAGCAAGCTTAACCTAATAATGAATGGATATAGAATGATATACATGTATCTGCTTTCAATAATAATCAGGAACATAAAGAGCACAGAAAAAGTCTACATGTATGCCAAACTCTCATATGTAGCATGGCAGATGAATGGGAAGGGAGACTATTCAATAAACAAAGCTGGGAAAAAGGTTATATTGTGGGGGAAGGGGGGTGGGGAATTACACCAACTGCTTACCCCACACTAAACAAAAAGTCAACTCAAGATGGATCAAGCAATTCTGTGCTAAAAGAAAACTGTTTTAATTAAGAATTTCTACTCATCAGAAAACATCTTAAGAAAAATGAAAAGATGTTTCATACTGGGACATATGCAATATAGATAATCAACAAGGATATCATCAAGAATATATAAAGAACTCCTACAAATAAAAAAGAACAAACAAACAACAAACTACTCAAAAGAAAAATGGGTATAAGACATAAATATTTCCCTGAAGAAAAAATACATATGGCCAATAAATGTACTGAGTTTTCAATCTCACTAGTGATCAAGGAATACAAATCAGAACCATGGTTAAGATACCATTCAAGTGGCAAAAATAAAGAATTTCAACAATAACAAGTGTTGGAGATGACACAGATCAAATGGATCTCTAGGACCTCTTATATACTACTGTTGGGAGTATAAATTGGTACAATTTGGAAAAGAATTTGGTATTACGTTTTAAAAGCAGAACTTCAAATATACTATATAACCCAGTAATTTCACACCTAGTATATTCCCAAGAGAAACTTACAAATATACAACAGGAAACAAGTATAAAAAACTACCCAGCAGCATTATTTGTAATAGAAAAAGACATGGAAACAAATCAAAAGGCCCAAGACCATAAAATATATAAATTAATTGTAGTATATTCTTACAATATTCTTAAATCAATCAAAACGGGTCAAAAATATGGATGAATCTTAGCAATATAGGATGGAGTAAAAAAGTTCCAAAACATGATATATGGCATGAGACTAAGCAAAATTACTACACTTCTGAAGGATTTGTGTACATACAACCAAAAAAAAATTTTTTTAAGGTATGGGAATAATTAACACAGAATCCAGAACAGGACTACCTCTAGTACAGGGAGGGAAGGGGATGAAATGAGGGAGGATCACCTAAATATAGGTGACAGTCAATGTCTTTGATTCCAGGTTGGGTGGTATATTCACAGATGTTTAGTATACTGTTAAAAATAAACACAGACCCCAAATAATAAGCAAGTAAGAAATAAAGGTAAGCTTTGCTGTACACCTGAAACTTACACAACATTGTAAATCAACTATACTCCAATAAAAATTAAAAAAAAAAAGAAATAGAGGTAGGGTTTTAGTATTAGTGTGGAATACTCCTACAGAGAATTTTTTTAATTTTTACACTTTAAAAAATTCCTCTAAATCCATATTCAGTTTCTAGTAGCTACACATTAACATGAGTAGCCCACATAACAATAACCTGTTTCCTTAAAACAAAAGATATGTTTCTCATATTACTTGTTCAACATGAAGACAGAACGAACATTCTCTTAGTATATAGAGCACTGGTTACTTACCGATCGAAAACTTCTCCACAAAAACAAGAGAATAGCAAAAAATCCAACAATAGTTGCACATATCACTAATTCCCATGGAAAACCATAGAAGTTAGAACCTGGTCTCATATCTTCAGGCAATGCTGCCACAACCTTCAAGACAAAGAAAATTAACCTCTTAAAAATACACTTTTGATAAAAAGTGTTGATTACAAACTGCTATACACTGAATTTTTCTGTGTCCCCCTGCAACCCCAAAATTCTTGTGTTGAAACCTAATCCCCAATGTGATGGTATCTGGAAGTAGGGCCCTTTGGAGGTGATTAGCTCCTAAGAGTGGAGCCCTCAGAAATGGTATTAGTGACCTTAGAAAAGAGGCTCCAAGCTCCCTTGACACTTCTACCACGTGAGGTTATAATGAGAAGACTATGAACCAGAAGTGTGCCCTCACCACACACCAGATCCGTGGCATCTTTATCTTGGTGTTCCCAGCCTCCAGAACTGTGAGAAAAATGTTTGTTGTTTAAGCCACCCAGTCTATGGTATTTTGTTATAGCAGCCCCAACAGATTAAGACACAAACATAAGTACAAGTTTACATGTAAATACTACTAACACCCTTTTCATGAAATGGGTACCAGACTATCACCAAACAGCAGGTATCAGAGGGTATTTTTCTGGCAATTTTCAACCACTATCACCAAGTGATGAAGGAAAGTAGTATGGTGAAATTTAATGATTTTCCAACCAGAGTTCTACAGAGATGCCTCAGAGCTTCTGAAAATGAGAGTAAGGAAAGAAGGCCAAAGAAGAAGCTGAATCAGGTGCTCTTACCCTGATTCAACCAGTTTAGGCTTTTTCCATAGAGTATATTGAGTTCCATATAAGATTTCCCTATTGGGGAAAAAAATGGATCTGCTGCTTTATTAAAGTTTGAAAACCACTGATGAAACCTTGGGTTTAGAATTTGAATCCCTCTTCCCTACCCCTGTGGCTCCCTTCTCTTATCTGTAATGGGAATAATGCTGCATGAATATGGAGTGCAGGTACTCAATAAAGGTAGCTGTTTCTATTAGTCCTCCTCCAAAGACCATGATCCTATAACCACAGGCTTTCCACATTATTTCACTCCCTAACAAGTCTTCAGCACAAAACAGCGTAAGGCTTTTGCAGTTGCTTCTGTATTTCATCTTTCTCTGGGTCAGTTCATTATTCACTGTCATCCAATGAGGTTATTTTTTCTTTGTTACCAGGCCCCATATATTATGCAATCACATAAAAAGGTGAAAAGTAGGGGGAAAAAATACTTTTTTTTAAGAACAACCTCAAGTCTGATCAGGTTTGATTCTTTCCAGGGTTCAACCCAAAACCTCTATGGCAAATCTTTCCTTTTTAGGTCCCTTCTATCTAGAAAACCACCTTTTAATATCTATTCTCTTCCCCAAAATCTTTTTTGTAACTCTGACCCATATACGCTATCAACAGTTCATTAACCTGTATTAAATAAACCTGATTACACCTTTTCTAAAAAACAAAATACCCCTTTACCCTGATCTCTCTGCCTCTGCCGCTCCCTATATTACCCTTGCTACCAGCTCACAGAATTGTGACATCGCTAGAAACAACCAGTGATTTAAAAAAAAAAAAATCTATTTTTGCCTCTGAGAAAAAGAGGCATTTGACACACAATACTGGGAAGAAAAGATGCTTTCTTTACAGTTTATATATTCTCCAACCATCTTACTTTCAGCTAACTATGTCAAAACATAGAATGCACATCACTTCAAAAATCTAATAATAGGAATGATTTCTTTACAACACTACAACACTTTAAGAGACAATTCTAAAAGCATCTCTCAGATTAAACATGTAATTATCTTTAGTATAGTGATATTCCTTAAATCCAATAACATTTTATCAGTCCTTCTATTCTAAAAGGAGATGGTAAATTCTAGGTTAAAGCCTTGAGCTGGTGGAATCTGGTGGGATCTGGTAGACTGAGGAATAGCAAAGAATCTGAGTCACAAGAATGCATCTCAAACCAATTGCTCAGGTCTTAATTATGCTGGTTTTCTCACGGAGATTTTTCACCTTTAAATTTTAATTAAAATATAGAACCCTATCTCACAAAGGTATAGAAAGAATAACCAAATTTATCAAACATCAATAAATGTAATGTAATACACAATTACACATGATTTGATAAATTGGTCCTAAATTTTAGAAGTAATAGGTAACCCTCCATACAATATGGTAGTGATTAATCACGAAACACTTAAAACCTATTCCACTCCCAAACGTGAGTATTAAAGGAATTCTAGACCAAGTAACTTAAAAGAAGCAATTAATCAAGTTGACAAAATACAGTAAGGTTAAATTAAAATTATTTTTCATTTTACCTTCAAATAAATATTATATTAATAAAAACAACATAATAAGATGTCAATATACAGGCCCTGAGAATACTTGACTGTAATGCGAAGTTTTATGAACCTACACTCTCCAATACATAAAACTTAAAAAATAATTTCCACTTTACATAAAGAGATTTTTTCCTGTAATTAGTGATAAACCACCAAAAAGTTAAAAAGGGGCACTGATTCACTCATTATTCATATTCAAGTTTGATGAAAACTATTTTTTGTATATCTCTTTCTTAAATCTTTTTACTTTACAAAAAATGTAAACTTATAATCATTAATAATAATTCTCCCTTTAAAAGGGTATCAAAAGAGCTTTAGAATCAAATGGTCTAAAAAGAGCTAAGGCAGAATAAGAGTTCAACCCAAACAAGATGAAACAGGATCTGTAAAATTAATAATTACCTCACAAGAAGCAGTTAACATTCATTCAGTCATTCATTCATCTACCCAGCAACTAATTCCACATTTATTAACAAGTTACATTCCAGACACCTTTAAAAATATACTCTTTTCATTTTATCCATTTCCATTGTTTTAACGGAAACTAAACACTAAAACCACTATGCTAATAACTCACAAATCTGTGACTCCGATGCAGATCTGACGCAGCCAAATAAATAAATAAATATTAAAATATATATATATGCCAGGTCCTAAAATGGGACACAGGCTGGAGAGGAAGGAATATTATTAGACTAAGCTGTCTGATTCTTATTCTTCTGGTTTCTTTTTTTTTACCCTCAGTATACAACCATTTAGTAAAGGTTTACTTAAATGTTTCAGTCTTGTTTCAGCAGCCTTATGAGAAATTAGGCTTAGCCTAACATTATAAATAAAAGCAGGGCAGGGTTATAAACACATTTTTGTTTATAACTCCCTTTTTTTCTATGTGATTTAAAACACAATTGCATAATGCAATAATTAGAAATTATTTTGTTGGATGTAAAATACATAAAGATGTAAATTGTAACAAAAACAGCATACAGAACGCAAGGATGGAACTATATAGAAGCAAAGTTGTTGACATTAGGTGGATTAACCCAAAGTAAATCATTATAAATCAAACACATACAGTTAAGGGGGGGGACACTAAAATGGCACAGTAGAAAACATCTATATAACACAAAAGAAATGGAGGAACTTAGAAACAAAAAAGACCTAAGAAATATACAAAATATACAAAATAAATAGCAAAATGGCAGAAGTATCACTAACTATATTAAATGTAAATGTACTACACTGTCCAATTAAATGGCAGAGATTGGCAGAATGGACAAAAAAAAACACGTTCCAACTATATGCCTTCTAGAAGACACATACATTAGATTAAAACACATAAATAGCTTGAAAGATGGAAGAAGAGGCAAGACTGGTTCAAGATGGCGGAGTACAAGGATGTGCTCTCACTCCCTCTGGCGACAACACTGTAATCACAACTAACTGCTAAACAATCATCAACAGGAAAACACTGGAACTCATCAAAAAAGATACCCCACATCCAAAGACAAAGGAGAAGCTAGCAGGATGTGATTGCAGGACTTTGACAGGACTGGGGGAAAGAGAGACTCCACTCTTGGAGGGCACACACAAAGCAGTGTGCGCATCAGGACCGAGGGGAAGGAGCAGTGACCCCATAGGAGACTGAACCAGACCTACCTGCTAGTGCTGGAGGGTCTCCTGCAGAGGCAGAGGGTGGCTGTGTCTCACCGTGAGAACAAGGACACTGGCAGCAGAAGTTCTGGGAAGTACTCCTCGGCGTAAGCTCTCCCAGAGTACACCGTTAGCCCCACCAAAGAGCCTGGGTAGGCTCCAGTGTTGGGGTGCGTCAGGCCAAACAACCAACAGGGAGGGAACCCAGCCCCACCTATCACAGACAAGCGGATTAAAGTTTTACTGAGCTAAGCCCGGTAAAGCAACAGCCAGCTCTACCCACCACCAGTCCCTCCCATCAACTTGCACAAGTCTCTTAGATACCCTAATCCACCAGAGGGCAGACAGCAGAAGCAGAAGCAAGAACAACTACAATCCTGCAGCCTGTGAAACAAAACCACATTCACAGAAAGAGAGACAAGATCAAAAGGAAGAGGGCTATGTACCAGATGGTGGAACAAGATAAAGCCCCATAAAAACAACTAAATGGAGATAGGTAACCTTCCAGAAAAACAATTCAGAATAACAATAGTGAAGATGATCCAGGACCTCGGAAAAAGAATGGAGGCAAAGATCGAGAAGATGCAGGAAATGTTTAACAAAGACCTAGAAGAATTAAAGAACAAACAGAAATGAACAATACAATAATTGAATTGAAAACTACACTAGAAGGAATCAATAGCAGAACAACTGAGGCAGAAGAACAGATAAGTGACCTGGAAGACAGAATGGTAGAATTCACTGCTGCAGAAGAGAATAAAGAAAAAAGAATGAAAAGAAATGAAGACAGCCTAAGAGACCTCTGGGACAACATTAAATGCAACAACATTAGCATTCTCCTTCTGGGGTCCCAGAAGGAGAAGAGAGAGGGAAAGGACCCGAGAAAATATTTGAAAAGATTATAGTCGAAAACTTCCCTAACATGGGAAAGGAAACAGCCATCCAAGCCCAGGAAGCGCAGAGAGTCGCAGGCAGGAGAAACACACCGAGACACATAGTAATCAAATTGGCAAAAATTAAAGACAAAGAAAAATTATTGAAAGCAGCAAGGGAAAAATGACAAATAACATATAAGGGAACTCCCATAAGGTTAACAGCTGATTTCTCAGCAGAAACTCTACAAGCCAGAAGGGAGTGGCATGACATATTTAAAGTGATGAAAGGGAAGAACCTACAACCAAGATTACTCTACCTGGCAAGGATCTCATTCAGATTCAATGGAGAAATCAAAAGTTTTACAGACAAGCAAAAGCTAAGAGAATTCAGCACCACCAAACCAGCCCTACAACAAATGCTAAAGAAACTTCTCTAAGTGGGAAACACGTGAGAAGAAAAGGACCTACAAAAACAAACCCAAAACAATTAAGAAAATGGTAATAGGAACATACATGTTGATAATTACCTTAAACATGAATGGATTAAATGCTCCAACGAAAAGAC
>NC_041224.1:122167631-122168339 GCF_002837175.3 Physeter macrocephalus | reverse complement strand
CTACAAGAGACCCACTTCAGACCTAGGGACACATACAGACTGAAAGTGAGAGGATGGAAAAAGATATTTCATGCAAATAAAAATCAAAAGAAAGCTGGAGTAGCAATACTCATATCACATAAAATACACTTTAAAATAAAGAATGTTACAAGAGACAAGGAAGGACACTACATAATGATCAAGGGATCAAACCAAGAAGATATAACAATTATAAATACATATGCACGCAACAGAGGAAAACCTCAATACATAAGGCAACTGCTAGCAGCCATAAAACAGGAAATAGACAGTAACACAATAATAGTAAGGGACTTTAACACCTCACTTACACAAATGGACAGATCATCCAAACAGAAAATTAAGAAGGAAACACAAGCTTTAAATGACACAACAGACCAGATAGATTTAACTGATATTTATAGGACACTCCACCCAAAAACAGCAGATTACACTTTCTTCTCAACTGCACACGGAACATTCTCCAGGATAGATCACATCTTGGGTCACAAATCAAGCCTCAGTAAATTTAAGAAAACTGAAATCATATCAAGCATCTTTTCCAACCACAACGCTATGAGATTATAAATCAATTACAAGGAAAAAACCAAAAGAACAAACACATGGAGGCTAAACAATACGTTACTAAATAACCAAGAGATCACTGAAGAAATCAAAGAGGAAATAAAAAAATACCTAGAGACAAATGAC
>NC_041224.1:122166044-122167431 GCF_002837175.3 Physeter macrocephalus | reverse complement strand
TTAGCCAGACTCATCAAGAAAAAGAGGGAGAGGACACAAATCAATAAAATTAGAAATGAAAAAGGAGAACTTACAGCAGGCACCACAAAAATAGAAGGCATCCTAAGAGACTACTACAAGCAACTCTGCCAATAAAATGGACAACCTGGAAGAAATGGACAAATTCTTAGAAAGGTATAACTTTCCAAGACTGAACCAGGAAGAAATATAAAATATGAACAGACCAATCACAAGTAATGAAATTGAAACTGTGATTAAAAATCTTCCAACAAACAAAAGTCCAGGACCAGATGGCTTCACAGGTGAATTCTATCAAACATTTAGAGAAGAGCTAACACCCATCCTTCTCAAACTCTTCCAAAAAATTGCAGAGGAAGGAACACTCCCAAACCCATTCTATGAGGCCACCATCACGCTGATACCAAAACCAGACAAATACACTACAAAAAAAGAAATTACAGACCAATATCACTGATGAATATAAATGCAAAAATCCTCAACAAAATACTAGTAAATACTACAATCCAACAACACATTAAAAGGATCATACACCATGATGAAGTGGGAGTTATCCCAGGAATGCAAGGATTCTTCAACATATGCAAATCAATCAATGTGATACACCATATTAACAAATTGAAGAAGAAAAACCATATGATCATCTCAATAGATGCAGAAAAGGATTTTGACAAAATTCAACATCCATTTATGATAAAATCTCTTCAGAAAGTGGGCATAGAGGGAACTTACCGCAACATAATAAAGGCCATATATGACAAACCCAAAGCCAACATCATTCTCAATGGTGAAAAACTGAAAGCACTTCCTCTAAGATCAGGAGCAAGACAAGGATGTCCACTCTCACCACTATTATTCAACATAGTTTTGGAAGTCCTAGCCATGGCAATCAGAGAAGAAAAAGAAATAAAAGGAATACAATTTGGAAAAGAAGTAAAGCCATCACTGTTTGCCGATGACATACTATACATAGAGAATCCTAAAGATGCCACCAGAAAACTACTAGAGCTAATCAATGAATTTGGTAAAGTGGCAGGATACAAAATTAATGCACAGAAATCTCTTGCATTCCTATACAGTAATGATGAAAAATCTGAAAGAGAAATTAAGGATACACTAACATTTACCACTGCAACAAAAAGAATAAAATACCTAGGAATAAACCTACCTAGGGAGACAAAATACCTGTATGAAGAAACCTATAACACTGATGAAAGAAACTAAAGATGATACAAACAGATGGAGAGATATATCATGTTCTTGGATTGGAAGAATCAATATTGTGAAAATGACTACACTACCCAAAGCAATCTACAGATTCAATGCAATCCCTATCAAATTACCAATGGCATTTTTTACAGAACTAGAA
>NC_041224.1:122165246-122165761 GCF_002837175.3 Physeter macrocephalus | reverse complement strand
AAAAAAAACGGAGCTGGAGGAATCAGACTCCCTGACTTCAGACAATACTACAGAGCTACAGTAATCAAGACAATATAGTACTGGCACAAAAACAGAAATATAGATCCATGCAACAGGATAGAAAGCCCAGAGATAAACCCATGCACCTATGGTCAACTAATGTATGACAAAGGAGGCGAGGATATACAATGGAGAAAAGACAGTCTCTTCAATAAGTAGACAGCTACATGTAAAAGAATGAAAATAGAACACTCCTTAACACCACACACAAAAATAAACTCAAAATGGATAAGAGACCTAAATGTAAAAGCAGACACTATAAAACTCTTAGAGGAAAACATAGGAAGAACACTCTTTGACATAAATCACAGAAAGATCTTTTTTGATCCACCTCCTAGAGTAATGGAAAGAAAAACAAAAATAAACAAATAGGACCTAATGAAACTTAAAAGCTTTTGCAAAGCAAAGGAAACTACAAACAAGACGAAAAGACAACCCTCAGAATGGGAGAAAAT
>NC_041224.1:122147020-122164906 GCF_002837175.3 Physeter macrocephalus | reverse complement strand
TATGTGGAACCTAAAAAAATGGTACAGATGAACCGGTTTGCAGAGCAGAAATTGAGACACAGATGCAGAGAACAAACGTATGTACACCAAGGGGGGGAAGGTCGGGGTGGTGGTGTGATGAATTGGGAGATTGGGGTTGATATATATCCACTAATATGTATAAAATGGATAACTAATAAGAACCTGCTGTATAAAAAAAAAATAAAATAAAATTCCAAACTTCAAAAAAAAAAATGGAAGAAGATATCCCACACAAACAATAACCAAAGAAGGGCTAGAGTGGCCATATTATTATCAGACAAAATAGACTATAAGAGAAAAATTGCTATTAGCAACAAAGAAGGACATTATATAATGACAAAAGGGTGTATCCATCAAGATCTAACAATTATATATCCACCTTACAATAGAGCTCCAAAATATATGAAATAAAAACTAGTATAAATGAAAGGAAAAACAGACAATTCAATAGTAATTAGAGTCCTTAAGACTCTACTTTCGATCATGAATAACAAACAGTCAGATGATCAGCAAGGAAATAGAAAACTTGAACAACACTGTATACCAACATGCATCTACAGAGAACTCCACTCAACAACAGCAGAATACACTTTCTTCTCAAATGCACATGAAACATTCTCCAGGCTAGACCATATGCCAGGCCTTAACCAAGTCTCAATATTTTAAAAGCTTGAAATCATACAAAGTATGATTTCTGATCATAATGGAATAAATTAGAAATTAATAACAGAAGTAAATGTGGAAAATTCATAAATAGGTGAAATACTCCCAAATAACCAATGGGTCAAAAAAGAAATCACAAGAGATATCAGAAAATACGTTGAGATGAAAGAAAACACAACATTCCAAATTTATGGAATGCAGTTAAAACAGTGCTCAGAGAGAAATTTATTGCTATAAAAGCCTACGTTTTAAAAAAATAAGATCTCAAATCAATAGCCCAACCTAACCCTAAACCTTAAGGAACTAGAAAAAGAGCAAAATAAACCCAAAACAAGCAGAAGGAAGAAAATAATAAAGATTACAGCAGAATCAAACAAAAAAGTAACACAGAAAAATACAGAAAAAACAAAACCGAAAGGGGAAGCTGGGATGAAGTTAGAGAGTAGCAGTGACATATATACACTACCAAATGTAAAATGGATGGCTAGTGGGAAGCTGCTGCATAGCACAGGGAGATGAGCTCAATGCTGTGCGACAACCTAGAGAGGTGGGATAAGGAGGATGGGAGAGAGGTTCAAGAGGGAGGGCATATGGGGATATATGTATACATATAGCTGATTCACTTTGTTGTACAGCAGAAACTAACACAACACTGTAAAGCAATAATACTCCAATAAAGATAAAAACAAACAAACAGTGGTTTTGGGGGGAGAAAAAAAATCAACAAAATCGACAAATCTGTAGCTAGATTAACCAAGAAAAAGAGAAGACTCAAATTACTAAAACCAGTAATTAAAGTATTACTAGCAATCTTACAGAAACGAAAAATATTGAGAACAATTGTATGTCAACAAATTACATAACCTAGGTGAAACCGACAAATTACTAAAAACACATAAACTACTAAACCTAACTCAAGAAGAAATAGAAAATCTGATTAGACCTAAAACAAATAAATAGACTTAGTACAGTTGGCCCTTCATATCCATGGGTTCTGCAGCCACAGAGTCAACTAACTGTAGATCAAAAAAAATTTTTTTTTAATTTCCAGAAAGTTCCAAAAAGCAAAACTTAAATTTGTCACACATTGGCAACTACTTACATAGCATTTACATTTTATTCAGTATTATAAGGAATCTAGAGGTGATTTAAAATATACAGGAGGAAGGATGTGCATAGGTTATTTACAAATACTATGCCATTTCATGAAAGGGACTTGAGCATCCTCCGATTTTGGTCTTCATGGGGGTCCTGGAACCAATCCCCTGTGGATACCAACAAAGAAAAGCCCAGGGCCAGTTGGATTCAGTAGTGAATTATACCAAAAGTTTACTGAAAAATTAATACCAATCATTCTCAAACTCTTCCAGAAAATAAAAGAGGAGGAACTCTTCCTAACTCATTCATTCTATGAGGCCAGTATTACCCTGATATGATAGTCAGAAAAATACATCACAAGAAAAGAAAACCACACATCAATATTTGTTATAAATATAGATGCAAAATCCTCAACAAAATACTAGCAAAGCAAATCCAGCACCATGTAAAAACAATTATATATCATGACAGTGGAATTTATTCCAAGAATACAAGGTTGGTTCAACATACAAAATAAAACTAACGTTAGGGCTTCCCTGGTGGCGCAGTGGTTGAGAGTCCGCCTGCCAATGCAGGGGACACGGGTTCATGCCCCGGTCCGGGAAGATCCCACATGCCGCAGAGCAGCTGGGCCAGTGAGCCATGGCTGCTGAGCCTGTGCGTCCAGAGCCTGTGCTCCGCAACAGGAGAGGCCACAACAGTGAGAGGCCCGCGTACCGATAAAGAAGGAAAAAACATATGATCACTCAACAGACAAAGAAAAGAGATTTAACAAAATCCAACACCCTTTCAAGATCAAAGCACTCAACAAACTAGGACTGAAGGGAACTTCCTCAACCTTATAAGGGGCATCTATGAAAAACTCAGAGCTCACATACGTAACAGTGAAAGGCTGAAAGCTTTCACCTTAAGACCAGTAACAAGACAGGGATGTTCACTCTCTCCACATTGATTCAACATTGTACTAGAGATTCTAACCAGGCAATTAGGCAAGAAAAACAAATAAAAGGCACCCAGACTGGGGGAAAAAAAAAAGTAAACTATCTCCATTTGAAGATGACATAATCTTACACATAAAAAGAAAAAATCCTTAACCATACATACATACACACACACACACAAACAGACACACACACAAACACTATTAGAGCTAACAAACAAGTTCAGGAAAGCTGTAGGATACAAAATCAAAAGGGAGAAATCAGTCATATTTCTATAAAACAGCAATGAGCCACCTGAAAATGAAATTAAAACATTTCCATTTACAATAGAAAAAAAAAGAATAAAATACTTAGGAATAAATTTAACAAAGTTAAGTGGAAATCTTATACTCTGAAAACTACAAAACACGTTGAAAGAAAGTAAATAAGATCTAAATAAATGAAAACACATCCCATGTTCATAAACTGGAAGACTTAATATTGTCAAGATGGCAATACTCTCCAAATTTATGTACAGAGTCAATGCAATCCCTATCAAAATTCCAAATGCCTCTTTTGTAAAAACAGACAAGCAGATCCTAAAATTCATATGGAAATGCAAGGGATAGCATTTCCTTTTATAGAGATATATAGTCATAGATACATACAAACATACATACGTATGGCTGGCTATCTATCTATCTACACACATATTAGCCAAAACAATATTGAAAATGAAGAACAATGTTGGAGTATTCATACTTCCCTATTTCAAAACTTACTACAAGATTACAGTAATAAAGACAGCTTGGTAATAGTCTAAAGAAAGACATATAGACCAATGGAGTAGAAATGAGTATCCAGAAATAAACTCTTAAACTTACCGTCAATTACGATGGAAAGTTATACCATGTTCATGGACTGGAAGAATTAATATTGTTAAAATAGCTATACTGCCCAAGGCAATCTACAGGTTCAATGCAATCTCTATCAAATTACCAAGGGCATTTTTCACAGAACTAGAACAAATAATTTTAAAATTTGTATGGAAACAAAAAAAAAAACCCGTATAGCCAAAACAATCTTGAGAAAGATGAAAAGAGCCAGAAGAATCATGCTCCCTGACCTCAGACTATACTACAAAGCTATAATAATCAAGCCAGTATGGTACTGGCACAAAAACAGACACATAGATCAATGGAACAGAATAGAGAGCCCAGAAATAAATCCACACACTTATGGTCAATTAATCTATGACAAAGGAGGCAAGAATATACAACTGGGAAAAGACAGTCTCTTCAATATGTGGTGCTGGGAAAACTGGACAGCTACATGTAAAAGAATGAAATTAGAATATTTTCTCACACCACATACAAAAATAAACTCAAAGTGGATTAAAGACCTAAATGGAAGATGAGAAACCATAAAAACTCCTAGAAGGGGGCTTCCCTGGTGGCTCAGTGGTTAAGAATCCACCTGCCGATGCAGGGGACATGGGTTCGAGCCCTGGTCCAGGAAGGTCCCACATGCTGTGGAGCAACTATGCCCATGCGCCACAACTACTGAGCCTGCTCTAGAGCCCGCGAGCCACAACTACTGAGCCCGCGTGCCACAACTACTGAAGTCCATGTGCATAGAGCCCATGCTCCACAACAAGAGAAGCCACTGCAATGATAAGCCCGCGCACCACAATGAAGAGTAACCCCCACTCACCGCAACTAGAGAAAGCCTCCATGCAGCAACGAGGACCCAACACAGTCAAAAATAAATAAATAAAATAAATAAATTTTTAAAAAGAAAAAAAACAACAACTCTTGCAAGAAAACATAGGCAGAACACTTTTTGACAAAAATTATAGCAATATTTTTTTGGATCTGTTACCTAAGGCAAAGGAAACAAAAGTAAAAATAAACAAATAAGGCCTAATTAACTTAAAAGCCTTTGCACAGCAAATGAAACCATCTACAAAATGAAAAGACAACCTAATGAATGGGAGAAAATATTTGCAAATGACCTGACAAATAAAGGGTTAATATCCAAAATATATAAACAGTTCATACAATTCTATGTCAGAAACACACACAACCCAATTTAAAAATGAGTGAAAGACCTGAAAAGACATTTTTCCAAAGAAGACAAACAGATGGCCAACAGGCACATAAAAAGATGCTCAACATCGCTAATCATCAAAGAAATGCAAATCAAAACCACATGAGATATCACCTCATACCTGTCAGAAAGGTTATCATCAAAAAGACCACAAACCACAAATGCTGGCAAGGATGTGGAGAAAAGCAAACCCTCGGACACTGTTGTTAGGAATGTAAACGGGTGCAGCCACTGTGGAAAACATTATGGAGTTTTCTCAAAAAACTAAAAATAGAGCTACCACATGATCCAGCAATTCCACTCCTGGGCATACATCCTAAGAATACAAAGATTAATTTGAAAAGATACACCCACCACAATGTTCACTGCAGCATTATTTACAATTGCCAATATATGGAAGCAACCTAAGTGTCCATCAACAGAGGAATGGATAAAGAAGATGTGATAGATACAGACATAGATACAATGGAATGTTACTCAGTCATAAAAAAGAATAAAATTTTGCCATTGGCAACAACATGGGAACCTGGAGGGTATTATGCTTAGTGAAATGACTGAGACAGACAAAGACAGATACTGTATGTTATCAATGTGTGTGGGATCTGAAAGAATAAAACAAGTGAATACAACAAAACAGAAACTGTCTCACAGATATAATGAACAAACTAGTGGTTACCAGTGGGGAGGGGGGAGGGGCAGGAAAAAGGGAGGGGGTTAAGATGTACAAACTACTATGCATAAAGTAAATAAGCTACAAGGATATATTGTACAGCACAGGGAATATTGCCAATATTTTATAATAACTTTAAATGGAGGATAATCTATAGAAGTTCTGAATCACTATGTTGTATACCTGAAACTAATATAATATTGTAAATGAACTATATCAATAAAAAAAATTATGGTCAACTGATTTTTAACAGCAGTACCAATACAAAATTAATGAGGAAAGAGGAGTCTTTTCAACAAATGGTATTGGGACAAGTGAATACCTACCCACTAACAAATGAATCTGGACCCATACTTTATACCATATATAAAAATTAATTTTAAATGGATCACAGACCTTAATGTGAAAGCTAAAACTCTTAGAAGGAAGCACAGATGTAAATCTTTGTGACCTTATTTTAAACACTGGTTTCGTGGATATAACACCAAAAGCATACGCAACCAAAGGAAAAAAAAAAAGATAAACTAGATTTCATCAAAATTAAAAACCTTGGTGCTTCAAAGGTCACCATCAAGAAAGTAAAAAGACAATCCACAGAATAGGAGAAAATATTTGCAAATCATATACCTGATAAGGGTCTAATTTCATTAATGTATAAAGAACTCTTATAACTTCAACAATAAAAAGACAAATAATCCAATTTTTTTAATGGTAAAAGAACTGAATAGATATTTCTCCAAAGAAGACAACACAAATGGCCAATAAGAACATGTGAGGTTGCTCAACATCATTAGTCATCAGGGGACTGCAAATCAAAACCACAACGAGATATACCACTTTACACTCATCATTAGAGTGACTATTTAGAAAAAAAAAGTATCGGAGAGGATGTGGGAAATTCGACCCTCATAAACTGCCAGTGGGGATGTAAAATGGTACAGAATCTGTGGAAAACAATTTGGCAGTTCTTCCAAAAGTTAAACATACAGTATATATGATCCAGTAATTCCACCCCTAGGTATATACCCAAGAGAATTGAAAATATTCATTAAAAACATTTGTACACGGAGCTTCCCTGGTGGCGCAGTGGTTGGGAGTCCGCCTGCCGATGCAGGGGACACGGGTTCGTGCCCCGGTCCGGGATGATCCCACATGCCACGGAGCGGCTGGGCCCGTGAGCCATGGCTGCTGAGCCTGCACGTCCGGAGCCTGTACTCCGCAACAGGAGAGGCCACAGCAGTGAGAGGCCCGCGTACCGCAAAAAAAAAAAAAAAAGCAAAAACTTGTACATGAATGTCCATAGCAGCATTAGTCATAGTAGTCAAAAAGTACAAACAACCCAAGTATCCATTAAACTATGAATGAATATTCAAAATATATCTAGACAATGAAATATTTTTCAGCCATAAAAAGGAATGAAGTACTGTTACATGGTACAACACAAAAGACTCTTGAAAGTGTGCTAAGTAGATGAAGCCAGACACAAAAGGCCACATATCGTACGATCTATTTACATGAAATGTCCAGAATAGACAAATTCATAGAGACAGAAAGTAGATTAGTGGTGGCCAAGGGATGGAGTGAGGTGAGAATTGGGAATGTACTAATAAGGACAGGGTTTCTTTTTAGGGTGATAAAAATATTCCAAAATTGTGGTGATAGCTGCACAACATAATGAACATAAAAAAAAATCACTGAATTCGATACTATGAAAGTGTAAATTTTATGTTATATGATTATACCTCAATAAAAAATTTGTTTTAACTTAAAAAAAAAAAAATTAAAAAGCAGAGCAGTGTTGTGCTATCCTAGGCCCCAGGCCAGTGTTGTGAGCATAGTGCATTTAGCCAAAAAAATCATCCAGATGAAGATACTGTTCACAGAGTTGTTTTTCGTGAAGAAAGGGAAATATGTGCAATCTGAAATTCTCTCTCATCCCACAAATCCTTATCTTTCTATATATCCTATCTCTTTGAATGAGTAAGTTGCCATAATCAGAAACTGGGAGTCATTCTAGATTCCTTTCTCTCTCTGATCCTTTGCATACAGTCATTAAATTCCTACCCACTATAGTTCTTAGCTACTAAATATTTCCCATTCAGTACCCTCTTCTCTACCCCTACTTGACGACTCTGTCACCTCTCCCTTACACCCTCCTTCTAGTTTTGTTGTCCTTACACCTAACCTACATACTACTATCAGGAAGATCTATTTAAACCAAAAGTCTAACCACTGCAATACTTCAAGGGCTCTCCAGCACCTACATCACTTGGAACAAACTTATGTCTCCAACAAGCATCATTGCACATCACTCCCTGAGCCCACTTTACACTCTAGTAATACTGCTCCCAGTCTGCTGTACACACCATTTTGTTTTCATTCCTGCTCTGTTTAAGCTATTCGCTCAGCCTGGAAAGGCTTTCATAAACACTCAAGAAAATGCAATCTCTCCCACTCCTCAATTTCCTCAGCACTTTGTATGTATGTTTCAGTAAGCACTTCATCCGTTTCTACTTTGTTCTATGCTTTTGTCTTCTCTCCCTTAACAGACAGTATGACACCAGTGGCCCAGACTATGTCTTAGTCCATTTAGAACCTCCATATAACTGTCATCTGTATTTACATTCATACATATATAAAATCACTAGACACACTATGGTTGAATAAATGAAAACCATGGCAACAGAACTTTTAAATTTACATAATAAGAAACCAATAATCATAACTACCCCAATGTTTAAAAGGGCTTTTGACATTTTTAATGCAAATAGTTTTTTTAAAATACGGCGACATAAATGCCCCTAAACATGTCAACAAAGACACCTGTAAACACTTAGTGAGAAAAATCCCTGCAACCTGATTACAAACCTAAAAAAAAAAAAAAAAAAAAAAAGAAATTGTGAACACTGGCAGCTCAGTATCTCCAGATTTTACATTAACACGACCTTTCACATTGACAAGACACAGAAAGAAACGAAGAACAATCTCACTTACGGTAAAGCATCTCAAAAAAGCATTCTTTATTAAAAGAAAACGCAGAATTAGAATCCTTATTCCCTATCCAGGCTTAGGTGTCTTTTCAAGCAACGCGAAGTTTCTGTACTAAAAGGAACTCATTTCAGAGGATCTGTCCTCAAGTTTCTCACTGTCGGGGAAACCACGTGTTATTGACCTCTGTTCAAAATAAATAACACGACCGAAAGGCTAATTCATTTTAGGAATCGGGAAACACACGCTTGTAAAGTCCTGATAAGCTAATGCTCTGTTCACCTTCCTGATCTCCAGGTCCCCTTACACCACACAAAAAAACCGCCCAGGCATCCTAGGAACCTGGCTACTGTCTCGGACACAGGCCGTAGCCCGGCGACAGGTGAGAACTGGCTTCAGGTCCTCCGACCACCGTCGCTGAGACCCCAAAGCCAAAGTCGGCTGCTACCTTCCCCGGGCGGCTCCCGCGACCCCTGAGCCAAGTGACCCGGATCGCGCCTGGACTCACCCAGCGAAGCTTTCCCAGGACCAGCCCCAAGTGCGGCTGAGAGACAATCCCGGGCCCCTCCATGGCGTCAAGGCTGCCCTGGCAATCGGCGCCGTATCCAGGGCCTGGCCGAGCCACCACCAGCGGCACCGGACACGCAGCTTTCGGTCCGGAACCCAAACCCGCACCCGGCAACCGGAGCAGACCACTGCGGAGCCGGCTGCGGGGAGGTACCAGAGATAAACGGCGCCTACGGGCCTCAAGTGTCCACGCTGCCCAGCCGGGGAGCTTCGGCCCCTAGGTTACGCTTTGCGTCCTGAAGATCCGAAGGTCCAAGCCCGCCCGCACGAGCCTGCGACCTGCACTCTCCTCGCCGCCCTACCCCTCGGTTTGGTTTCGGCCAGACCTCCGCACGGAGGCGGGGTCGCGGGGACTCCGTTAATTTCCCCTCCTACTTCGCGCGAGGTTCGTAGACGTGTCCCGGTCGTTCTCTCTTAAAGGGGCCGGGGCTCTACCTGGCGGAGCTACCCTGCCTTGGAAATCGAGAGGCTTGGGGCTGAGAGAATGGGATTCGACCTCCGGGCCTGCTCTGTGGTGTGGGCCGCACCGCCCCGAACGTCAGGACTAGGTCTCAGGAGTCCCCACCTCGGGTGCCGGCGGCGAGGCTTCTCCCGGAGGCCCCTCCGCGTAGCCCGGCTGGGTGAGCGCGACGCGCCCCCTCGGCCCGGGTGCCGGCGCCTGGCCCAGACCCAGCCCCCATCGCTTTCATCTCGCAGCCCCGCTAGAGCCTGCTATCCACACCCCACGGAAGCCCTGAGGGAGCCCTACCCTGAGGGAGCCCGCCGGCCCAGGGAAACCGGCCGCCGTCATTCCTGTCAGAAAATGGCTTGCAGGGCCCGCGCCTCCTGCCAACCGTGTCCGGACTTTGGACAGGAAGGCGTCTCGGGTCAGCTGTGGTCTGGGCAAAGTTTAACCTCTCCCACGCAAGAGGACATCGATCGGGCCTCCTCTGCCCAGCGGAGGGTTCGAGGGCTTTACTCACTTTTACCTGAGTTACCTGGGCACTTGCTGGGCAAAACTCTTTAAACTCCATGAGCTCCTAGTTACCCAAATGCTAAATCAAACCCGTATGAACCTTAGCTGGGCACGTGCTGTTCTCCTCTGAGGAAGAGAAGCTAAAAGTAGCATCATGCCCTCTAAATTTAGGACCCTATATTTAGGTCTGTCGAATAAAATACCCAGGGCTGGATCGGTTCTTGGGGATGGGGTTTAGCTAACACAGGTGTAAAGGATCACCCATCTCTGAGTCTTCTAATTGAAGTCCTTAATGAAGCAACTCAAAAAGCCACAGATACTTCTTCCTAAACAAATCACCCGAGAGAACTCAATAATTGAACAGAATCTTAGTTCCTTAGGAAGGTTCCCTAATGTTAAGCTCTAGCAGCAACAGAACTATTGTGCCAAAAAGAATCCAGAAATGGCCCAAGTTCACGGCAAGTGATTTTCAGGACCGAAATGCAGGCTAGTTTTTTGGAACTCAAAGTGCTCTCTCTCATTTGCCACATCACCTTAAGGAGTTTCAGGAACTTTCACAAGTAGCAAAGAGTAGCAGAAATTGCTTAATGATTCTCCATTTTTAAGGTATTACACAACCTTCATATGTGTTGGACAGTGTGTGCTGAAACTAAACTATGTGAATAGTTTACTAAAATCAAAACAGAGGGGCTTCCCTGGTGGCACAGTGGTTAAGAATCCGCCTGCCAGTGTAGGAGACACGGGTTCGAGCCCTGGTCCGGGAGGATCCCACATGCCGCAGAGCAACCAAGCCCGTGCGCCACAACTACTGAGCCTGTGCTCTGGAGCCCATGCTCCGCAAGAAGAGAAGCCACTGCAATGAGAAGCCCGCGCACTGCAACGAAGAGTGGCCCCCACTCGCTGCAACTAGAGAAAGCCCGCGTGCAGCTATGAAGACCCAATGAAGCTAAAAATAAACTAATTAATTAATTAATTTTAAAAATCTAAACAGAAGCATAACCAAAATTTAGAATTTCAAAGGATCTTAGAACAACAACATATGCCTCAATTAAAACACTGTATTACTGAATGAAAATTCTTCAGTTAGTCAACATTTTCAGGGAACTCCAGAATCATTAGCTTTTAGGATTTATTTACAACGTAAAACATTTTTTTTAAATCCCTTTGCCCTCCCTGAGACAGTCTGTGTCCTTTTCTAGTTTTTCAATAATTACCATTCCAAATATTAAAAACATAGAGCAGAGACAAAAGGATAAATGAAATTTAAAAGAAAAATCTACAAGTTTCCCCATGGCAAAAACAGTAAAACTCAATGCCAGGTTCAAACCTAATTTCTTTTCTGCACACTTAATAGTCATATAGAAACTTACCTCTTCCGCTAGATCTTTCAATTCCATTTTTTAAATGGTTCATGTTAATATATTCTAATATGTAAATAAAGTTCTAATAAGCTCCTCATATCCTTGAGAAAGATTTCAGATTCTAATACATCCTGCAGTCTTGTGTTTCCACACTGTGATCCTGCTTTGACACTTGTGTGGTAAAGGGGTGCTGTAGGTGGAGTTGTGACTACCAACCCATAATCTAATTTCATGGACATAACTCCTGATTAATTCTTCCTTAAATGTCATGCATAGTACTACCCTCTTAAAATCTACAATTGAAAAGAGAAATACTAAATTAGATAACTGATAAAATAAAATTGAATCTTTTATTCTATATTATATTCATATAGAGTACATGATTTTTACCATGTGAAAGATATCAAAGTTTGTCCTTAAGTAGATATGGGATTTTGCCATCTTATATAAACTTACTTTAAAGGAAATGGAGAACAAATGCTGTTAGTGTTTGTGACAGCTGCTAGAAAGCATACAAGAACATTGGAAACATGCTAACCAGTAAACCTTGTCCACAACCTAGAAACTGATTTCCCTTATGAAGGGCCCTGTTGCTAAACTGTAAACACTAGTTACTCCCATTTAATTAAACAGTCAGTGTCACAGGCTGTACGATCTAGTCCTTCAAAAGAAAGTCAGGGCTTCCCTGGTGGCGCAGTGGTTGAGAATCCGCCTGCTGATGCAGGGGACACGGGTTCGTGCCCCGGTCCGGGAAGATCCCACAAGCCGCGGAGCGGCTGGGCCCGTGAGCCATGGCCGCTGAGCCTGCGCGTCCGGAGCCTGTGCTCCGCAAAGGGAGAGGCCGCAACAGTGAGAGGCCCGCGTACAGCAAAAAAAAAAAAAAAAAAAAAAAAAAAAAGAAAGTCAAACATGCTGAGCCACATCTTCATTCTCTGCACTAGTGATGTAAGAGTTGTTCTCAGAACATACTAAATCAGGAGCTACCTGTTGAACAAGAGCTGGGTAATTTCCGTTGTTTATTCCACATATAAATGAATATATTTATATATTTTTTATTCTAGTTAAGAATATATAAAGGTTAGAACCCAAAGAGCCTCCTCAATTATAAAATAAAGTAGATTAAAAAGTAGTGTTGATTCCTATTACTTAAACAATTCGAAAGAAGTATTTTGTATACAAAGTCTAACTAAAATTATCAGCGAATAGAAACAATTACCTGAAGCATTTAGGCAAGAAGAAAAGGAAACACTTTTGCCTAAATTTAACTGGAAAATTGCTCAAATTTTCCATTTACTGCAGCTATTATGGATGCTTAATAGACCCACTAAGACTTAGAATTCCTGACCTGGCAGAAACTCTTCAGAGCATTTAGCCCAAACATTATGAACTTAAAGCCGTATAGAGGCCAAACAGTTGAAATAAGTATAGGGAAATGAAAACCACATGTCTATTCAATGCAAGCGCTATTCAGCTTGAGCTTCTTGTTGCCACAGAAGAACGGAAGACTATGTATTACAGTCTTCTACTTTTTCAAGAGAATGCAGAAATCCAGATTTTTATATGAACTAACCTTTTAAATGTAGTCAGCTGGTTCATAATTTTTAAACAATGCTCAAGCCAGCCAATGACCAGTCTGTCATCTACTCTCTGCTACTGATACTACAGTTTTAAACCTGAGACTTCCCCAGAGAACAAGTGACTCTCCAAGGTCACAAGATAATTAACAAATTTAAGTTCAATATTTTCATGCCTGAAGAATTTCAACCAAAATGGTTCAAGTAAAATGTATTTGATGATATTTAATGAGTCCACAAAAGTAAGCTTACTTAGCATAGCCTGTATTAAGTAAGCACTTTATATGAAAGGTGAATATGGTGTACTAATAAATTATTTTTTAAATTAGTAACTTCACTGGTATAATTTATGGGAGGGGGGATGACAAGTGAGGGCTATGTCAGTTGGACATACTAATAAGTAGAATTAATTAAATGGGTAGTTGAAAGTTTTATTATGACTATTTTTATAAATTACATCATTATTATTAGTTTTCCTTTTCTCCTATGCTAGAACAGATTTCTAAGTAATGTGTTTAGTCAACATCTTCAACACCAAATCATACAGAGTAAATTAATCACTTCTCTGAACTTATTTACCAAGTAATGTCAACTCTCTGGAAACCAGCAAAGAAATAAAGTAAGGAGGAAGCCTCTGAAAGCAAAACAATATGTGTCATTAAGCCTAGTTTTCACAAATACTCTTACAGTCAGTGGCACCTGGTCACCCTAACTAAAAATCTGGTAAATTATTCTCATTTTTCCATTTTCTTCTCCTTGCTACATTCGATCAATCATTAAATCCAATGAATTCTATCTACAAAAATCTACCTAGTTTGTCCTTCCAATCATTTTAACAACCACTATCAGATATTAGGCCAAAGGTTAAAAAATGTGGCTAGTGGGCCAGAGCCAACCCACAGAATGTTTTGTCTGAACTGCATGATATTTTTTCTAATCTAAATATTTGCCAGCATTAAAAATTGGGAGATTTCACACAAAAGAACCCAGATTTCCAACTTTTCTTGAAATATCAGAAGATCTGGCAAAAACCAGGCTGAAGGTAAGTAGCAGCTACATGTTTCAGAGAAAGCATACACTCTCCAGTTGGTTACAGTTCTCACCTTTACCTGTGCTGCACTCATTTGATTTGAGTTTATAAACCCTGTTTTAGACCTTCACCATTTATTTCCTGAACTAAAGTGATAACTTCTTGATTGGCCTCCCTGCCTCTGGTCTTTATCCGGTTCAATCCTTATTTGACAATGTTGACAGCTAGACTTTAAAAATGAAACTTTTTCAGTTCACTCCCTACTTAAAATTCCTCAATAGTGCCCCATCATTTAAAAGATAGAGTTCAACTTCCTATCATAACATGCAAAGCTATTTTTTACATAATCCCAGTATACAACTTCAGTCTCACTCTGTATTCAATCAGCCTGAATTTTTTATAGATCTCCAAAGATGCCAAGCTCTCTCCTACTTCTGTACTTTTAAAAATGCTCTCTCCTCAACCTAGAATGTTTATTGTTTCCTGCCTGGCTAACTCCTACTCTTTCTTCAATATCAGCTGGAGTAAGATCTCTTCTGGGACATTTTCTCAGGCTCCTCCTCCCCACCCTCTCTACCTACCACTTCCAAAGTCTACTAGGCAGCTCCTCCTGTATATCAGTAGCATCCTGTGGCTATTACAGCACCATATTATAATTATTGCATTTTTTTTTTTTTACTGGTGTCCTCTAACTAGAGTGAACTCCTTGAAGGCAACCACTGTTAAATTTCATCTTAAAATGTAAATGAGAAGACAAAAGTGCTTCCTCAATTATATATTTGGTAGCAGTAGATGAGAAAAGGAACAAACATCTGTAAAAGGCCTCATGTGCCAAGTACTACAGCTAGGTCCTTTTGCAATATTTCATTTACAATAAATGAGATAGAATTTAATAGGATTTACAATAAATGAAAAAGTGGACAGATTTTAGAATTTTGCTTATGACTTGGTTAAATTTTGAGGTACTAGTTGCTTTTGCAAGATTCTCACATTACACCATTTTGAGGTCACAGCTGTCATTCAAATACTAATAATTTGCTTAAGATTAATTTTCAGTTCATATTATTTCTGAGTTAACTCTTAGTGTAATTTCCCCTGATTTGAAAAAAAAGGGAAGGAAAAAACCCAAATGCTCAAGATCAACAAAGCTTAAGGAAAGTTTTAGAAAAAATCCTTAACAACATCCATGCAACAAAACATTCATGTAAGGAGAAAGCTTACATGTAAGATCTTATGTAAAGAGAAATATTATGTAACACTCACATAGGGAGGATTCACTCAAACATAATTTTCAGCTGTTCCTATACTTAGTAAAATAGGTAAAATTATTGAAAAACATCTAAAACGTCAACTTACCCTTTCTGTAAAAACTACAATTGGTGAAAATGCAGAATTCAGGAAATCATAAACATCAATTTGAAATAAATATTTCAGAATCTGACATTCAGAAGCATCTTCTGTCAATTTATAAATAAAAATATGTTAACACTTGATACGATGTAATTTTGAATCTAATTTTTTCCTTACTTGCTGCATTGGAGAACAAATAGCTTGTTTCTTACCTTTCTGAGCAACATAATTTTGAGAAGACAAAGAGTAATCAGTTGAAAAGATCTGACTGTTTGACAGGGTATTTTCCACAAATGTGTCTATTTCCACTTGAGTAGGCCTTTCAGTGTCTAGTGATGTTTTTGATTTTTCATCATTATTTTCAGAAGATAGAGTTTTGAAATGTACTTCTTCATGAATTCTCATAGATAACTCTATTTTAGAGACCATATCTGCAAATAAATAAGGAGAAATGTTTGGGATTTTTGTTTTACATGCTTGCTTTGTTATGGGCTTCCTTTTTTTTTCTAGGCAGGTCATTCTTTGAATCTGTGGGCATTGTGATACTTCATTATGGAAAGAATTCATTAAAACATAAATCTGGGGGGCTTCCCTGGTGGCGCAGCGGTTGCGCGTCCGCCTGCCGATGCAGGGGAACCGGGTTCGCGCCCCGGTCTGAGAGGATCCCGCATGCCGCGGAGCGGCTGGGCCCGTGAGCCATGGCCGCTGCGCCTGCGCGTCCGGAGCCTGTGCTCCGCAAGAAAAAATACATAAATCTGTAGTCTCTATTAGTTGCTACTTCTGATGTAATAAATTACCACACACTTAGTGACTTAAAGGATACAAATATATTCTCTTAGAGTTCTGGAAACCAGAAATCCTACAACCAAGGTTTTGGCAGGGCTGTGTGTTCCTTCGGGAGGCTCTAGAGGAGAACCCATTTCATTGCCTTTTCTACCTTCTGGAGGGCATCTGCATCCTTTGACTCATGGTCCTGTGTATATGAAGATATATATGTACATCTCAAGAACTTTCATTTAAAAAGGATTACCAGGCTTCCCTGGTGGTGCAGTGGTTAAGAATCTGCCTTCCAATGCAGGGGACACGGGTTTGAGCCCTGGTCCAAGAAGATCACACATGCTGCGGAGCAACTAAGACGGTGAGCCACAACTACTAAGCCCGCGCTCTGGAGCCTGCGAGCCACAACTACTGAGCCTGCAGGCCTAGAGCTCATGCTCCACAACAAGAGAAGCCCGCACACTGCAACGAAGAGTAGACTCTGCTTGCTGCAACTAGAGAAAGCCCGTGCGCAGCAACAAAGACCCAATGCAGCCAAAAATAAATTAAAAATAAATAATTTTATTTTTAAAAGTGTATAAATAAATTTATAAAAAATAATAAAAAGGATCACCCTTCCCCCAAATAAAGAAAAAAAAGTAATTTGACACATGTCATCATTTTACACATTTGTAATGTTGCGTCATATGCATACCATGTCGTCATATGCATACATGTGCATACCATGTCAAATAGCCATCAGTTTAAGACAATTCAATTTTCAAACATAGTTTAAACTGATCACCTGATTCAATGAACTAATCAAACAGGATTAAAAAAAAAAGTTCTAACTAGTCCTAGCCTGAGCTATAGTATTCAAGTAAATTGTGGGATTTATTCCTCAGTTACTTTTTAAGACAAGGATAAAAAAGTATCAGTGCAGCCCTGAAAAACAATATTAAAGAATAGTCCTAACTGAATTATTCAATGTCTAACTTTGCTCTTTGAGTTATGAATTTAACACATGGCTTTAATGCTGTAACTTACATAGCATTGTTTAAAAGATGAAAGTCCGAAGTAAGCAAACACATATCTGTAATTTACTCATGCCACCTTTGGACATTAAACTTAAAAATGAACAATCAACTCAGGAGTCTGAATACAATAGGACTGTTGTAAATACAGGACTCAAATAGTGATCTACAATGGTGTTTAATGGCATTAGGGGGAAAAAAGGCTTATTCGACAATTAATTACACCAAATTTATATGTGCCTAAATTGATTTATTTTAAATATTGTTATACACTGCATTTGAAATAAATATATGTGAAGAAAATGAAAATTTCCTATAATAATTTCATATTTGATTATACTTTTGAGGTATTATTTTCACATTACTTAAATCTAAGCTTTAAGATTTACATTAGAAGCCAAAACAATCTTGAAAAAGAAGAGCTGGAGGAATCAAGTTCCCTGACTTCAGACTACACTACAAAGCTACAGTCATCAAAATAGTATGGCACTGGAACAAAGACACATGCATCAGTGGAACAGGATAGACAGCCTAGAAATAGGCCCATGCACTTATGGTCAATTAATCTAGAACAAAGGAGGTAAGAATATACAATGGAAAAAAGATGGTATCTTCAATAAATGATGCTGGGAAAACTGGACAGCTACATGTAAAAGAAGGAAATTAGAACATTCCCTAATACTGTATACAAAAATAAACTCAAAATGGATTAAAGACCTAAATGTAAGACTGGATACTATAAAACTCCTAGAGGAAAACATAGGCAGAACACTCTTTGACATAAATCGCA
>NC_041224.1:122111705-122146277 GCF_002837175.3 Physeter macrocephalus | reverse complement strand
AAAAAGATGGTACCTTCAATAAATGATGCTGGGAAAACTGGACAGCTACATGTAAAAGAAGGAAATTAGAACATTCCCTAATACTGTATACAAAAATAAACTCAAAATGGATTAAAGACCTAAATGTAAGACTGGATACTATAAAACTCCTAGAGGAAAACATAGGCAGAACACTCTTTGACATAAATCGCAACAGTATTTTGGGGGATCTGTTTCCTAGAGATGGAAATGGAAACAAAACCAAAAATAAAAATGGGACCTAATTAAACTAAAATGCTTTGCACAGCAAAGGAAACCATAAGCAAAACAAAAAGACAACCTATGGAATGGGAGAAAATATTTGTGGATGATGCAACTGACAAGGGATTGATTTCCAAAATATACAAACAGCTCATACAGCTCAATATCAAAAAAGCAAATAACCCAATCAAAAAAATGAGTGGAAGTCCTAAATAGACATTTCTCCAAAGAAGACATCTGGATGGCCAAGAAGCACATGAAAAGATGTTCAATGTTGCTATTTTTATTAGAGAAATTCAAATCAAAAGTACAATGAGGTATCACCTCACACCAGTCAGAATGGTTATCATCAAAAAATCTACAAACAATAAATGCTGGAGAGAGTGTGGAGAAAAGGGAACCCTCTTATACTGCTGGTAGAAATGTAAACTGATACAGCCACTATGGAGAACAGTATGGAGGTTTCTTAAAAGACTAAAAATAGAACTACTATATGATCCCACAATCCCATTCCTGGGCATATATCGGGAAAAAACTATAATTTGAAAAGATACAGGTACCCCAATGTTCATAGCAGCAATATTTACAAATAGCCAAGACATAGAAGCAACCTAAATGTCCATCAACAGATGAACAGATAAAGAAGATGGTATGCATATACAATGGACTATTACTCAGCCATAAAAAAGAATGAAATAATGCCATTTGCAGCAACATTGATGGACCTAGAGATTATCATATTAAATGAAGTAAGTCAGAGAAAGACAAATATCATATGATATCACTTATATGTGGAGTCTAAAAAATGATACAAATGAACTTATTTACAAAACAGAAATAGACTCACAGACATAGAAAACAAATTTATGGTTACCAAAGGGGAAAGCGGGGGAGAGATAAATTAGGAATTTGGGATTAACAGTTATACACTACTGTATATAAAATGGATAAACAACAAGGTCCTAATGTATAGCACAGGGAACTATATTCAATACCTTATAATAACCTAATATAGAAAAGAATCTGAAAAAGAATATACATATATTCTTATTCATATATATATTCAGTTATATATGTATATATATGTATATATATATGTATATATATGTATAACTGAATCACTTTGCAGTACACCTGAAACATTGTAAATCAACAATACTTCAATTTTAAAAAGTTCATTAGATACAGATATGACTTTCTTACAATTGTTAATAAATTAATAAACAGAATTTTAATTCAAATAAAATAATGAATAGTTTTCATATTTAACTGTACTTGGGAAATTCATTATTTAAATAAGCTCAGTTTGGAGTCCTTTTGTAAAATAGCTATTAATATTGTAATATAAATAATTGTTCCCTAATTTATCTGTTTTGTAAACTGTTATCTCAGGATATTAGCTTTTTGTAAATGTGGTTATCTCAAACCTCAGCTTTTCACAAATACTTTTTCAAGATCAGTGATTCATTTTCCTTATGCACTCTTTCCAAATAAGTCAAGTTTTCATTTGTTATTCCCTAAAACAGTTGTTGAAATTATCTGAAAATATTGGCTATTTTAGCTATTTCTCCAATATTGAAAAAATAGAGTCTGTGGTTTTATCTGAATCCCCCTTTCAGTATTCTTTTTTTTTAAGTATTTATTTATTTACTTATTTGGCTGTGTCGGGTCTTAGTTGTAGCACTCGGGATCTTCCGTTGCCGCGTGCAGGCTCTTCGTTGGGGCTCTCAGGCTCTAGAGCACGCAGGCTTAGTTGTCCTGCAGCATGTGAGATCTTAGTTCCCCAACCAGGGATCAAACCCGTGTCCGCCTGCATTGGAAGGAGGATTCTTAAACACTAGACCACCAGGGAAGTCCCTAGTATTCTTTTTTTAAAACAAACTTTGCATGACCCCAGCTTGTTTTTCATTTAATTAATAGTGAAATGTTTTGAAGTATTTATATAGTAAGACATCTTTTTTCTGAAACTTAAAGGAATTTCTTAACATTTTTATAAAGTCCCTCAAAACTAGTTATAAGTGCATAAATGCCCTGTTCTCATTGGACTATCTACCAAGTTATTCATATTTAGAAATTCTCCCAGCATCACTGTATGAAATGATAAATTCTACTAAAATGATATTCAGAATGCCCTGAAGTTTCTATAAATAAGCTCTAAAATATTTTTATATATCTATATTTTGAATACTGTATTTCTGGGTCTGATATTGTTTTCATTTAGTCTCTCTTCTTTCCAATTACTCATCTGCTTTTTCACAAATATTCCCTTAGGATCTAACAAGCTTAGAACAAAGTAATTTCCTCTAGCCTTTGAAAATCTAGGTCTCTAATGTTTTCAGTCATGAAAATCATCACACCACCTTTCTTATTTAGAAAAGGGTTAGAATCTAAAGTCTATATTCTGGTTGAGGATGTTGATCAAGTAAAGAACTCATATTTTGTAGAATGTTAAGAAATAACATATAGTTCTTCTGGAAATTCAAGATAATCAACCAGCACCCGTGAAATGTGTTTCCTTCTGAGTTTGCAACATTGTTGATCTCTTCTTGTGAAAGTTTTTCTGTCATTCTAGGATCGATTGTTTCTGTATTATTGGCCAATATTTGTTGAGTTTCTAATCTGTCCATCATAGAGACATCAGAATGGAGATGTGGGAAAGTCATGTTATATAATTCTTTACTTAAAATACTATCCACTTGTTTTTTTTTTTCACTTGTTTTTAATCATAGGAGTTGCTAGATACCTGGACATCTAGATCTAGAAGTATCCTCTGCTACTCTGCTCTCTTCTGTTGCCCTCTGTTGATCTCCCAGAATTGAGAGACTTGAGGAAGAAAGCTGAAAACTTTTTACATTGTTTTTGCTTGAGTTTCCTTATTATCTTGTACACTTAAAGAAAACCCTTGTTATCATAGATCTTCTTGGGGGGAGGAGCTATAGATCTAGAATAAAATATCATTCAGGAATCAAGACAATTTTAAATTACTTTAGCTTAGGTTTCTAAGAACACCATTCAGATATAGCTATATTGGGAAGGTGTAAGTGAGCTAAAAAGTGAGTGCAAATAAGAAAAAATTCTCACCTAACAGAACAGGAAGTCAATGAACATCATCTAAAATAGGTTATTCAAAAAACTAAATAAATAAATAAAAAATAAAAATAGGTTACTCAAAGAAGACTATAAATATTTTATTTAGAAAATAGAGATAAACACTAAAAGAAATTTTCTTAAAAAAATAAAGGAAATTATTGTCCCTGGGACAGAGGTAGAAGTAGAAATGGACAGAGGGAATAGAAATTGCTTTTGTTAAAAAAAAAAATCCTTAGCACTATTTATATTTTTAACCTGTTTACTTATAATAGTTTGATTAAAGCTTATTGTAAAATACCTTGAGATCTCCTTGAAACATCCATATATAGCTAATCATTCTTTGTCCCTTGGGATTTTATTTTATGATATTAAGATCTACTAAATCCCGGAGTAAACCAGAAATTGATAAAAGGGTGATTGATAAAGTTGTTGTTGATTATTGAGTATTTTGAGAAATATAGATTCCTGGATGTTTCATGTGATTTGCACTTTTAAAAATAGATTATGTTTAACGTATGGACACCAAGTGGGGAAAGTGGCGGGGGGGTGGTGTGATGAATCGGGAGATTGGGATTGACGTATATACACTAATATGTATAAAATAGATAACTAATAAGAACCTGCTGTATAAAAATTTTAAAAAATAGATTACATTTTAAAAAGAAATCATATTATAGATATTTTTATACTAACCTGGCTGACTGTATCCGTTTTTCGACATCATATCTTCCGTATTATCTGTGGGGTAATACCCAACTGAAAATTCTTCTCTTTTATCATTTTCACCTCCATTATTTTCATCCAGTGTCTCTTTGGGAAATGGCAATTCTGTCTCCTTTAGAATGTTCTGGAAGTTCCAGGGGTTGTCAAAAGTATACAAGAACTTTTTAAAATACGGTAAAGTATCAGAATCATCTGTTTTCTCTAAGACCCTTTTCTTGCCTATTTGATTTTCAGTTTCCATAATTTTTATTATTTTTATTTCTTGTTCCTTATCAGGGTCAAATTCACTTGTTGGAGGATGTCCATGTTTATCTCCCCCACCTTCTTCTTCATTTTTTCCATCATCTGATATAATTTTATCTTCATTAGCATATGAAAATCCTAGCATAGCAAAACCAAAATCAAACCAACTTGGCTTGAGAATTGAGCTATCATTAGTGATTGTGTCTTCTTTTTCTGTTAATATTTCTGTACATGGAACGGTGGGTTCTTCCTCAGAGGATATGGAACTAGGAACACCTTGTAATGGTGGGTTGCTTTCTTTGGACAATAATTCAAGCCCTTTATCCTCACCCCCAAAACCAAAATAACTGGTAAATCGACCACCAAACCAACCACTGTCTTGAGGATTGAGGATGTGCTCTGACTCAGACACTAGTTCCGACTGTTTCTTTGGCACTGAATCAAATTCTGATTGAAGTTCTTGCTTATGTTTTGTTTGGGGCTCACCATTGTTTAATCCCTCTGGGTCATTCTCATCTTCCACCGTTATTTTTCTACTTCGAAATGAGCTTTCTTCTAGAGATTCAGTGACTGATTCAAAAGTCTTTTCTCCAGCTTGGTCCTTTCCAAATCCAAACCATCCTTTCACTTCAGGAATAGCTGAGGATGGTAGGACATGATCGCCTTCTGGAACAGGATACTGTTCCACATTTCCAGCTTCTACTGCTTCCCAGTCTTTTGATTCACTAGTACTTCTGATACATTCAGGAGCCTCTGATGCTGGAAATTGGTCTTCAAACAAAGTACTTTCAGAAGTTGAATAAAAGCCAAGGTCTATCTGAAAATCACTTTCATATACTCTAGATTTGGGCTCCTTGCCTTCTTCATATGGATATATATTTTCACCATTATCACTGTTTAACTCACTATCTTCATTTTCAAATGTGTAGCTTATTCCAAGAAGACACAGAAAGTCAGATTCCTGAAAGAAAAAAAGTTACGATTGACATTAATATATAAAAACTCCTTGTTTCTCTGAAATCATTTAAAATGGATGAGTATGATTTTCCCAAGGCCACACAACTAGCTCAACAGCAGAGCAAAAACTCCTAATCTCAAACACTTGTATCATAACTGACTTTTCAGGGTTAATGATATAAACCTAAATGAAAATCCTCTTGCATTAGGATTTATTTATTATCAAATAATTGAAGAAATTCAGAAGCAGAGGCAATCAAGTATGGAGTATATTCTGCAAATAAACTCTAGTGAGCAAGCATACATGGCCACAAAATCTTGGTCCTGGTAAGGGTACACTGAGTGGACATATGCAGCTGTGCAGCGCTTTCAGGGAGGGGAATTTACAGCACATGGTCACAGCTCAGACAAACCAAACACTCTAAAGCATGAAGGCCTGGTTAGAAGTTGCACTAAAAAAACTTCTTTTTTTTTGGCTGCGTTGGGTGGTAGCTGCGGCACGTGGGCTTCTCTCTACTTGTGGCATGTGGGCTCCAGGGAACATGGGCTCTGTAGTTCGCGGCATACAGGTTGAGCCGAGCGAGCTCAGTGGCTGTAGTGTGCAGGCTCAGTTGCCCTGTGGCATGTGGGATCTTAATTCCCCGACCAGGGATCGAACCCTTGTCCCCTGCATTGGAAGGTAGATTCTTTACCACTGGACCACCGGGGAAGTCCTCGCTTAGACTTCTTTTATTGAGATATTGCATGTAGCCGATGGAAGCAGTGGTCCCCTTTCTCACCTCACAAGACAACCAAATCATCAAGAAGAAAAATGGTGAAGATATTTTTTTTATCTGAAGGTATGAAACAGTGATATACACTGCTCTTTGGATATCACCATTATGAAATGAGAATAAAGCTCAGAATTTTACAAAAATAAACTTCAGAATTGCAATTTTACAGTATTTTTTGGCATTGCAACATAGTAGATGATTAACAACAGACGCTGGAGCCAAACACTCTGGGTTCAAATCCTAATCCTGCCGTTTACTAGCTCTGTGACCTTGGGCAAATAGGATAACCTTTCTATGCCTCAGTCTCCTCATCTGTAAAATGAGAATCATGACAGTACCTACCTTATAGGGGTGTTGTGAGGATTAAATGAATCAAGTAATTAAAATAGCAACTGTCTCTAGTAAATACTAGCCTAACCTAGCCCAAGGTTATACTACCCGAGATGAGCCAGTCGTGCAAGGATAAAAAGGCCCAACCCCTTGCCTCTATTCAGGACAACCCTGAAAGGCCATTCCAGCTTCAAAGCTCCTTATGAAATCACCTGAAACCTTTGTTGCATCCGGATCACAGTTCAACTTCTCTGTCTGCCCAATCCTGCTTTTTCTTGTATTCCCTCACAGATGCTATTCCCAAGAGTACTCCCTAGTAAACCTCTTGGATGCAAAGATCCATCTCGGAGTCTATTTCCCAGGGAACTTGATCTAAGAATTTGGGCCTTCTAGGGACTTCCCTGGTGGTTCAGTGGGTAAGACTCCGTGCTCCCAATGCAGGGGGTCCGGGTTCAATCCCTGGTCGGGGAACTAGATCCCACATGCATGCCACAACTAAGACCCGGTGCAGCCTAAATAAATATATGTTTTTTAAAAAATAAAGAATTTGGGCTTTCTATATGCTTACTATGTGCTCTGCACTGTGCCAGGTGCTGAAATTCTACAGTAAACAATAGAAAAACGTAATTATAAATTGTGATAAGTGATATGTAGGAAGTAAACAGGAAGCTGTGATTAAGAAGCAGTAATTCCTTTAGAATCATCATGGAAGAGCTCTCTGAGGCACTGATGTTTAAGCTGTGACCTAAAGGATAAGAAGGAACTAACCAGGTGAAGAACTTAGGGGAAGCATTCTGAACGGAGGGAAGCCCGTTTGAGTTTCTGGGCTAGGAAAGAGCTTGGCATGTTCTCAGAACTATCAATAGGCCAGTGTGGCCAGGAGCATAGTGAGTGCGGGGAGAGTGGCACGTGACAGGGTCGGCAGCGGGGACAGGAGCAGATCATGTAGAGCCAGGGTAAGGAGTCAGGGCTTGATTCCAGATTCAATGCAAAGCCATAAAAAGGCTTTAAACCAAGCGAATGACATGATCTGATTTCTTTGTTTTTGTATCTATAAGATCCATTGCTGTCTGGAGAATGAATTGGAAGAGGGCAAGAGTAGGGGCAAGGAGACCAGTTAGAAACCTACTGCAGTGTTCTACTCAAGAGACAATGATGCTTTGAAGCAGGGCTATGGGGAGAGTAAAAATGAAGAGAAGACAGATATATTTTGGAGACAGAACTGACGGGACCAGTAGTTATACAGTGAATAGACAGTTAATCCCAGAATTTGTGCTGGAAAAGAGCCAGATAATAGTTTACTTAACTAGGCAGACTGACTTCACACTGACCTCATGTAAGGTAAATAGGCTTAACCTGGAATGTGAATTAAATGGGCTAATCAAATTCACATATTGAAGAGTCACCTTCTGATTCCCATTCTCATTATCAAGCCCAGCATTACCAAGCTCCTTTAAAACTCTAACAGCAGGGCTTCCCTGGTGGCGCAGTGGTTGGGGGTCCGCCTGCCTATGCGGGGAACGCGGGTTCACGCCCCGGTCCGGGAAGATCCCGCAGGGCGCGGAGCGGCTGGGCCCGTGAGCCATGGCCGCTGAGCATGTGCGTCCAGAGCCTGTGCTCCGCGGCGGGAGAGGCCACAGCAGTGAAAGGCCCGCATACCGCCAAAAAAAAACAAAAACAAAAAAAAACTCCAACAGCAAAAGAGGTTTACAGATATGAGACCTAGAGAATGTGATGGGAAATAAACTCTGTCCCAGTAGGACAATAACATTAGTAATAATATCTAACACTTACATAGCAATTACCAAGTGCTGTTCTATGTACTTTACATATGCTCATTTTTTGCTCAATAAATTTGTTGAGGTAGCACTATATTATAATCATCATCTTCATTTTACAGATGAGAAAAAAGCCACACAGGACCACATGGCAACTAAGTGGCTGAGTCAGGCTTTGAACCCAGTCCACCTCCAGAATCCATGCTCTTAACCACTACACTCTACTGCCTGTTAATTTTTCAGTAAGCAAAATCCTTGTCATCAATCTCATCTTACCTGATTTTATTCACATACTCAAACTATTCCTAGAGTGAGTTTTCAGACTATTTTATATATCCACTATATAAGATGTATAACTGATGGGCACTTATACCACAGAAAACTGTTTCAGCCAAAAAATTTTAAATTCAGTTAATAACCGAAAAAGCAACTATACTCCAATATCAATTAATAAAAATAAATAAAACATTCATTAAAAAAGAAGAAGAAAAAAACTATTGGTAATTGGAAAAGAGAATTCTTGGGTGTTTACAACAACTATTTCTTTTGTTAGAGAAAATAAAATATAAATTTTCTTTAATAAATAAATAAATAAATTCAATGAATAACCGAAATGAGTTTACTCACTTTTGTTGATATTTCAACTTCCTCAGATATGAACACCTCTTCAATCTGGACTGCATCTCTGGGAAAATACCCAAAGTCCTTTCCTTTCTATCAAAATGAAGAATGAAGATTAGAAAGTAAGAGTGATCAGAGCAATAATAGCCATTGAGCTTAATTTTGTTTCATGTCCTTGGCTTTCATCTATTTCAAATTACAAACATTAACGGCTTTCATTTACCACCTAAAAGAAAGTCAGTGAAATCATATTCCTTTTGCTACTTGACAGAACAGCATAAATCTGAGGGAACAAAGGGCCAAGCTATAAAATGCCACTTTTTCAGATTTCAGAGGGAAAACCACACATTGTCTTTCTTTTTCTGTTCTTAATGACCTTTCTTGCCCAAGTGGACCACAGATTTACACTAGTAAACCCGGAATATCAAAAAGCAAGAGAATGGTGACTGTAGCCAAGCAAGATGTAGCTGTGACATTTGCGGCATTTTCAGGATGTCAAAATTGGGTAAGATATTTAAACTCTGAAAGGCTGAGGTGGATTCATCAAGATAGTAAAGAACTATGAGTCTTCCAGGGTGCATTTGGTTCCATACAACTTTTCTGAGGGTACCTTGGTAACAGAGATCCTCTCAATCCGGTTTAAGTGCATACAAGATGTCCCCCAAGAGTGAAGCCTTCACATAACCACTCTCAGCCCATTTCCCATCTCTGTCAAAGTTTAAAGAGCATATTTCTTTTGGCCCTTTGAGTCAGCACCATTATACCCCAACTGTGATTCTTCCAGCTCTCCAGTTGCTGCAATTATTTGGAAACTGATGGAATGAACTCCACAGTGTGGCTTCTTTTTCTTGGCCATGCCAGTGGGGCTTGCGGGATCTTAGTTCCCTGACCAGGGATTGAACCCGGGCCCTCTGGCAATGAAAGCCCAGAGTCCTAACCACACAGCGTGGCTTCTTAAACAGTTATCTGCCTAGACTAGACACCTAAGGCACAAAACCAAGTGTGCTTGAAACTTCACCCTGGCTCCACACATTACATGCTGCTTTTGTGTGGAACTATCATTTTCACACATGGTAAACAAGAAAGAATGCTTTCTTTTCCTCTTATGATACTTACTGTGTCATTTTTCTTATAGTTGCATTGGATACCTCCCATGCATTCAAGACAGAGAAATGGCATGTTTAAGGCACCATAAGCAGTAAGAAGTCTTGGGAGTTGCAAAGTCCAGGTAAACAATTCTGGCCAACAACAGTCTGAGTTTCAGTCATGTAGCCCCTCATGCTAAAAAGCAGGATAGACCCAAATAGAATCTGCTTCTTCAAATAAAGGTCACAGAGGCTACACAGGGAAGAGATCTTATGCATACGCAATATGGAAATGATGTATGTATCAGGTTGGTCATGCTTGTTCAGCTTGGGAGTAAAATCACTTGTCATGGTATCTTTTCATTCTAAAGCATGATATAATCTAAGATACAATCCTATATTCAACTGAAAATATTAATCATTAATTTTTCTATTTGTATATTCAGAGAGGTGATTCAGGCATCTAGGCATTTCAGTGTAATAGGACTTTGGGCCAAATAGTGGTCTCTCTCAGTTATTCTTTTTCTCTATGAAAAATTCATATACCTTGTTTCCCTAGGCTACTAATCTTTCTGAGGATCTCTTCAATAGCAACTCAGCCCTTTATTTGCTCAGAAAGACATGTCATTTTTTTTTTTTTTTTTTTTTTTTTTGGCCAAGTGGGATCTTATTTCCCCAACCAAGGAATGAAACTGTGCCCTCAGCAATGAAAGCACAGAGTCCTAACCATTGAACCACCAGGGAATTCCTAAGACATGTCTTTTAATCTGATTAACTAAAACTTCCCATCTCTCTTAAACTTGTCCATTGGTAGCACCAAGGGATGGCTGGGGTTACCTAGTCATCCCATAATCTCCATTGGCACCTCTAAAGTCTCTCCAAATAAATATAAAACCTAAGTTCAAAAACTATGCATGCTGTGTAAAAGTAATTTCAAGGCACTCTTAAGCCTTCATCCCAACCAGATTGGCTTCCCCAAAAGTATTTTTTATAGAAATTCTGGAACCAACACTGAACATGACCATTTTTTTGTTTGTTTGTTTAAATATGTTAAGGGTTTTTAATATATATATAAAGTACTTTGAAATTCTTAAAGTTCCTTTAGAGATGAACACCAGGCATCCTTGTGTTCATTTATTCATGAACATGAATAAATGTGTTCATTAATAAATGACTAAAAGCTAGTCATTTATTCCGTATTCAATTTGTAAGATTAGATACTTACACTTCCTGCCCACAAATCTTCCCTTTCTCCTGTGAGTTTAACATAAACAGATATCTCTTCTCCCTTAGTGAAGTTCAGGTATCGACAGTCAGGTCCTCTGTAATCTCTTATGGCTAAGACTCTGCTTATTAAAGCTATGTAAACATGCAGAGAAAAACACACAGTAGAGAAGGGAAGGAAAAGATAATTAGTTTTCTTCTGGCACCTACTATATTCCAGGCATCATGATAAGCTCTTTCATACCTTTTATTACTGCTATTATTAAATCCTCAGAACAGACCTATGAGGTAAATAATCTCATCTCAGACTAAAAAATGAGCCTTTAATTAAGTATCAAAGAGTTGGTCACACACACCTGATAAATGGTGGAGCCAGATTTGAACTGAAGTTCTTTTCACTGCAACATCCGCCTTCTGTATTCTGAGTTTTCTTTCTGTTTTTTTCCTAAGCCTTTCTAAAAACCCATCAGTCTTTCTTCATGGACAAGTCATATCCTACTTCCGCTATAAGACATACCTAATTGGTCCATCCTACTCTGCCGCTTCTCTGAATTTCAATATTATCTATTATCCTTATGTTGTATTACTATTTACTGTTTCATATTGACCTGTCTTGTCATCATTCACTAGAATGAAAATCGCTGGAGGACAAGAAACTTATCTTACATTTCATTTTATCCCTCTTAGATACACACCCCTCATCCCCCAGACCCAGCACATAATAGGCCTTTAATAACTATGAATGACCATAACCACATAGGATAGATTTAGCCCTTCAGCACATAAAGTAATATACATACCTTATTAACAATTATAATTATACTGGCATATGTAAAACATTTTCATTAATTCGTGCAATTAAAGTTAAAATAACTTTTATCAATTACTATAAATTTGAATGTTCTCTTTCCATGTTATGTGCCTAGCCCTAAGAAAACTAAAATGAGGTTGTAAAGAAGGAAAGAAAAGTTGTTATAATAATATTATTATAAAACATCATCTAGTAAACATTCTGTATATATTAAATTATGTATCCAAATGATTAAGGAAAATGTTTACACATAAAAAATTTACTTTTAAATCATTTATGTTCATACTAATAATATTTTGCATTTTTAATTACATGTTGCAAATTCGAAGTAATTCTCACATACTGGAGGGATAGAACAATATAAAACAATTCTAATATACTGGGATGCTATTCATTTTGTACCATAATGCCAATTTCAGAAAATAAGTTCTTAAGCAATAAAATGAAAATTAATTTCTCTTTGTAGAAGAAGGAAGTTTAATATTCAAAGATATAAATAAAATTATGTATTCCTAACACTGATTTCAGTATTTTTGCATAATAAGGGAACACAGAAATAATTAATGTTTGATAAAGTTTACACAATAAATCATGACGGTTTGAAATAAAAACAGTCTTAGAAAACTCATGAGAATCAGAAACTTCTGATTGTGAAATAGAAACTAAAAAATGTAAGGGCTTCATAAAAATAACTATCAAATGGCTTGATATCTTTTTTAATACAAATCATTACATTTATCTTAAAAATTAGTAAAAGTGCTAATTAGTTTGTTTTTGAGATCTGGATTAATATCCTTAAAATTTCTTATATATTTATGTATCAGGCTGATCTTTGCCACTTTGTATATTTACATTAAAAACTATCACAAAATACTTTGCTTCCAGCATTTCTTTTTTATAGTGTACTATATCTTATAATTATAAATATTTCTCAATGATATTAATGTTCATTTTTATCATACATGTCCACAATAACATTTTATATCATTTCAGAGCCTCACTTTAAGAGGAAAAGAAGGAAAAAAAGAAAAGCGACTTACTTTCACATTCCAAGTCACCACATTTTTTAAAGTCTGCCAGCAGTTTTGTGCCCTCCAGACACTTTGTCAGAGCGATAACCAGAAGGAGGATTCTGTGAACTCCAAGATCCGCCATGCTAAAACAAGCAGGAATCCCAAACAAGGTTTAAACCAGTTGTTTAGGCCCTAGATATGCCAGCCAAAACAGGAGATACCCCACACTCTTTACTAAATATAAGAGGAAAAGTTTTGGGGGTTTTAAATCCCTTGATAACTACATTTTTCTGTTGGTGTTTAGGTTTAACTTGAGGGACAAACACTCTCTGTTCTCAATCTGCAGTATCAGCAGTGTCAGGTATCCAGATTATACATAAGGGTTTAATAATTAACAGGGATTTTTAGTTGGAGTCAGGTTTTATAAAGCCAGTGCAGTAAAACTCTCTTGCTTAAAGGCACCTTGCATTCCACAGAACAATTTTTAAAGAGGCCTCCATAAAAAGGTAGTTCACCTCCTTCTGTTAAAGTCTTCAGGTAGATCAGTCAATAAGTTCATAGTATTTGCTGCATGCAAATACCAGCGTCAGTGGAGATATAGTTATATGTAGAAGCATTAATAATTTATGTTAAAAGCATGGTTTGGGATTATCATGATGAAAGCTATTTGAAAAAAATATCCCACGTTCATATTTTAACAACCTTCAGTGTTACTATGAAGTTGAAACTTATATTCAGTTAAGATAGTTAAAATGTATTAAGTGCTTATTATTTTGCAGGTACTGTCAAACAATTACGTGATCTGATTTTACTCTCACATCAACTCTCTGAGGTAGGTAATATTATCATCCCCATTTTTGCATTATGAGGAAACCGAGGTACATAGAGATGGGTTAAATCACTTGCCCAATGTCACATAGTGAGTGGAGAAGAAATTAAAACCTAGGCTCTGTGACTCCTCCTACCCACAACCACTATGCTTTACCACCAAGAATCAAGTCATCTGCCACAGAAAGATGTCTACTCCGTCTGCAACAATATCATTCCAGAAACAGAAGGTACAATATCATTTTATGTATTTAAATTCATATACATTTCTGTATATATATAGAGAAAGAGAGAGATGTCTGAAAGAATCCTCCCCCATATGGTGGGAATATATCGTGTGAGTTCCAGTTGTGTTCACTTTCTTCTTTGTATTTTTCTCTATTGTTTGACTTTCTTTGTAAAAATCAGTGAGCATACATAATTTTAAAATAACAATAAGGTTTTGAAAATCAAATTATTTGAAAGATATTGCCACTAAAAAGGGATCAAATCCCTATATTGGGAATTTTTGTGTAAAACACTAGATAGCAGTAAATTTTTGGAAACCAAAGTTGTCCTATTTCAATCTCAGGAAAATAGTTTTCTAAGCCCTTCTTTGCTGTACCTTTTCCCAGTGTCTGGGAATGCCAGGGCATACATACTTTGAAGAATGCAGCACTTGAATGACACCACGCTCCCTTCTAGTGCCTGAGCAAGCTAATATGAAAGACTGTTGCTTTCAAAGTCCTAAAAAAAAAGACGTGTGTTTTCTATTTGTTTGTTTTCCAGAACCAATAATTAGTAGGAAGCCTGCTCTCTGAAATCAAAGGTTTTTACATCCTCAGAAAGAATCTGATAGAACATGGGTTTGAGGATCCTTTGGTTTACAATCAGAGCGTTGCATAGCTGTACACGTGCACACTCAAAAAGGTGTAGGTTGAATACTTTTGCAAATCTATAAACTATGTTGTCAAAAACATTAAAGAACAATTAGCTCTTCAGCTTCAAATTTTGGCACAGAATTATTTACATAATCTATAATATCAAATCAAGAATATTTAATAACTGGGACTTCCCTGGTGGCTCAATGGTTAAGACTCTGAGCTCCCAATGCAGGGGGCCCGAGTTCAATCCCTGGTCAGGGAACTAGATCCCACAGGCATGTCACAACTAAGGAGCCCGCAAGCCGAAACTAAGGAGCCTGCCTGCTGCAACTAAGACCCGGTGCAACCAAATAAATAAATATTTTTTTTAAAGAATATTTAATAATTAATGTACTTCATCATTTTTGTATTCAACATTAAAGATGTTATGGCTAAATTCTGAACTAGTTAATTTAATTGTGTTCTAAGTTAAGAGAGAGAAGAACCCAGATGAATTTAAATTTGCCTGTTCATTTGAGTCCAGAAAAACAAGAAAACAATCCTTGCCTAAGATACCAGCTTGGAGAGGTTTGCTCCTGCTAGAAATGTTCCCACTTTCTTGCTACTTAATGTACTCAAAAGATCTCATTTTATGTTCAGATCATTACTTAAATATATTTTAATAGGATATCTGAAAATGTGGTAGCACAATGTCAACTATCTCTAACAGATCCAGATGAAGAGGTGGTACATGAAAGGGATAAGAACATTTAGTTTAAGGAAACCAAAGCATCAGGAATTCCCTGGTGGTCCAGTTGTTAGAACTCTGCGCTTCCACTGCAGGGACCGTGGGTTTGATCCCTGGTCGGGGAACTAAGATCCTGCAAGCTGCTGCAGTGTGGCCAAAAAAACCCCAAAGTATCAATTTTCACCATAAAAACAGTCATATTGACTTAGCCAGACATTATATAATGGCTGATGCATTTTGCAACTCAAGTGTTGTGTCAATATTAAAATATACTACTACTGCTGAGGAATGGTAAGAGTCAGGAATACTGATTGGAAAGCCTATAGCTTTCTTCAGAAACCACATAGGAGGTAAGAGTACCTACTGCACAGAGCTAAAGAATTAATCGTCAAAGCCACACATGTTCAGTATCTTAGAGGTAATATCACAAAGCAACCCTTTCCATGAGTATATACAGACAGAAGCATGAATGCTGCACTTCTACTGCTTGGTGATGTTATTTCTGATACTATATAGTACTATCTTTTCTCTTAGTACCTCAGATTTCCTAAAGTGGGAACATATTTCTTCAATCACCTGCCTGTTACTCTGGCAGTTTATAAGATAGAGAAACTTGATTACAGTGGTGCCATCTTACCCACAGTTTCACTTTCCATGGTTTCTGGTACCTGAGGTCTGAAAACATTAAATTGAAAGTTCCGGAAATAAATGAGTCACAAGTTTTAAATTGTGCACCGTTCTGAGTAGTGTTGATGAAATCTCATGCTGTCCTGCTCCCTCCTGCTTGGTCATGAATTATCCCTTTGTCCAGCATGCCCCGCCCATCAGTCGCTTAGTAGCCGCCTTGGTTACTAGATCAGCTGTCAAGTTATCACAGTGCTTGTGTTCAAGTAGCCCTTGGTTTAGTTTTTTTTTGTTTTTGGAGTATAGTTGATTTACAATGTTGTGTTAGTTTCAGGTGTACAGCAAAGTGAATCAGTTATACATAAACAGATATCCACTCTTTTTTTAGATTCTTTTTCCATATAGGCCATTACAGAGTATTGAGTAGAGTTACCTGTGCTATCCAGCAGGTTCTTACTAGTTATCTATTTTATATATAGTAGTGTGTATATGTCAATCTCAGTCTCCAATTTATCCCTCCTTCTCCTTATCCCCTGGTAACCATAAGTTTGTTTTCTACATCTGTGACTCTACTTCTGTTTTGTAAATAAGTTCATTTGTACCCCTTTTTTTAGATTCCACATATAAGCAATATCATATGATATTTGTCTTTCTGTGTCTGACTTACTACACTCAGTGTGACAATCTCTAGGTCCATCCATGTTGCTGCAAATGGCATTATTTCATTCTTTTTAATGGCTGAGTAATATTCCATTGAATATATGTACCACATCTTCTTTATCCATTCCTCTGTTGATGGACATTTAGGTTACTTCCATGTCCTGGCTATTGTATTGTAAATAGTGCTGCAGTGAACATTGGGGTGCATGTATCTTTTCGAATTATGGTTTTCTTTGGGTACATGCCTAGGAGTAGGATTGCTGGGTCATATGGTAGTTTTATTTTTAGTTTTTTAAGGAACCTCCATACTGTTCTCCATAGTGGCTGTATCAATTTACATTCCCACCAACAGTGCAAGAGGGTTCCCTTTTCTCCACACCCTCTCCAGCATTTATTGTTTATAGATTTTTTGAAGGTGGCCATTCTGACTGGTGTGAGGTGATACCTCACTGTAGTTTTGATTTGCATTTCTCTTATAATTAGTGATGTTGAACATCTTTTCATGTGCTTTTTGGCCAGTGATGCTGACAATTAGGATACGCCATAGAGAAGCCGTTAGGTGCTTCCTTTAAGTGAAAGGGGGAAAGTTCTCTACTTAATAAGGGAAGAAAAAACATCATATGCTGAAGTTGTTAAGATCTAAGGTAAGAACGAATCTTCTATCTGTGAAACTGTGAAAAAGGAAAAAGAAATTTGTGCTAGTTTTGCTATCACACCTCAAACTGCAAAAGTTACACCCACAATGTCTGATAAATGCTTAGTTAAGATGAAAAAGGCATTAAATTTGTACAATAATATTGAGAGAGAGACCACATGACTTTTATTACATTGTATTGTTATAATTGCTCTATTTTATTATTAGTTATTGTTGTTAATCTCTTACTGTGCCTACTTTATAAATTAAACTTTATCATGAGTATGTATGCATAGGAAAAACATAGTATATATAAGGTTCAGTACTATCCGTGGCTTCAGGCATCCACTGGGGGTCTTGGAATGTATCCACCATGGAGAAGCAGGGAGTATTGTAGAAAGTACTTAGGATAAATTGAACTAATTAAGCTGGGGTGTTTCTTACTAGGGAGGAGGTACTAGAATGGAGCCTTTGGAAACAGTTCCTGTGGTAGACAGGCACACAGTGAGAGACTGGGATCAAATTGGTGTGGAAGATGTGGGGATGGCACCCCACATTCCATCTTCAAGGTAAGACTTTCTGCCCAGCTGCAGGGAGTGCAGTGAGCTGGCAGCCTCCGGCTGGCACCTACTTCCATGTAGCCTCAGCTACAGAGAGCCACTTTACCCAAGATCACCCCTTCCTCGGTGATCTAGTGAATCTAGTTAATAAATGACGAGCGAGTACAAAGGCAGGATCATCTCAGCCTAATGTGGGACACTCTGACAGGCATTCCTCACTCTAGAGCTCCCTGTTGGGTTGACTGAAGTTTTGTGAAGCCTGAATTGGAGTTTGACTTCCCCTTTTTCCCAACCCTGCCTTCTCCCCCTTCCTTTCATAGGTGTTGATCCCTTGAACCCAAAACTCCATCTCAGTATTTACTTCTAGAGGACCCAACCTCAGATGCTAGTGATCCACAGATGCAGAAAGAGGAGATGGCAGAACTTGCACATTTTGGCGCTAGTCACTCCATGGCTCTTCTTACGTTTGTTGCTTTTCTGTTGCTAAAGGCCGTGTTTTAATTCTGCCCACTTTTTCTCATTCTATCAGTCAGAGTTCTACCAGGAAACAGATGGGTATTCCATTTTGAGGGAGGCACTCTTCAATGACTGAGGAGTTTCTAATGGACTATTAACAAAGGTGTGGGCAGGGTTAAAGAAGACCAGCAGGGGATGTAACACCTCCAGGCATGAAGGAACAGTAACCACAGCCTGGAGAGAACTCTAGGAAAGGACTGCCCAACAGAAACTTGAAGGCTTCAGGGAATTCCCTGGTGGTGCAGTGGTTAGGACTCCGTGCGCCCACTGCAGGGGGCATGGCCCTCGTCAGGAAACTAAGATCCCACAAGCTGTGCAGGTAGCCAAAAAAAAGATTCCTTAAAACTAATCCAGAACATTAAAAAAATAAAGTCTCCCAATTCTTAAAAAAAAAAAAAAGAAATTGAAGCCTTCAGTAAAGGAACTCAGTCAAGAGAATATCACTCTTTTTTCTGATCTGCTGACTGTACCTCCCTGGTATTGTACCATACCCAGTCAGATGCCAGAGAATTAGGGAACCCTTCAAAGCAGTTCTAAAGGTCTGTGCTCTAGGGATACGGAGCAAAGTGGCAAAGAGTGGACTGGGAAGAGCAGAAAGAGAATACCCCACACGTTGTCTTTATTCATTTACTCTGTGTTTTTGAATAATATTACGCAATATCCTCTATATCCAAGATGGTATGTGTGTGATCTTTGTTGATCAGGGGACTGAACTGATGAGTCTCATCAGTGGGTAGGAAAGGAATTTCATGTTTGTTGAGTACCAACTTTGTATCAGTGAGCTTAATATTTCACATGCAAATCCCATCTTCCAGGATAGGTATTATTTATTGAATGCCCATGTTGTGTCAGACACTATTCTAGGAGCTAAAGGTACAAGAGTGAACCGGACAAAGTCCTGCACTCATGGACTTTGTATGCTAGTGAAGGGAGACAGAGAAGAACAAACAAGCAAATAAATGAATAAGAGGACTGCAGTGATAAGTTAATGGAAAAGTCGTCATCTGCTTAGATAAAGCTGTCAGGAAAGGCATCTCTGGACAGCGACATTTGATTTAAGATTGGGGAGTAGGAAAGCAGAACATTCTGTGCAGAGGGAAGAATTTACGAGAAAGTCATACTTCATTGTCTGAAGTTTGATCACCAAAGATTTAAAGACAAAAACGAAAGAGGCATATTGAATGCATTCTAGTATGTCAGAAACAAGGCTCTAAGGTGGAAACTAACTTGGCATATGTAAACAAGAAACACAGAGGCAGGTGGAGAGTGGTCAGAGATGAAGTAGAAGACACAGACAGAGGTCCAATCATGTAGGGACTTTTGGCTGTGGAAATGAATGTGAGCTTTATTCTAAGTGTAGTGGGAAGCCATAGGAAGTTTTAAGGAAGAGAATGATGTTATTTGTGTTTTTTATCATATAACTTCACTTTTTTGCTTTACTAACTCATTATTCAGGTCTCTTAGGTTAAATCACTTAATGAATACATCACTCAACTTTTTATTGAATGAATAAATGAGTGCATTCATGATGAATAAATGAATCGATTCCTTTTCAAGGGCAAGATTCTTCATGCCACATTACTAAACAGAGTTCTATCTTCAGCTGTGTAGCTCAACGGCTTCTCTTTCTCTCATTCCAAAAAGAGAGTCAAGTAATCCTTTTGATTAAATTTTCTCTTTGGTAAAAAAAATTTTTTGAGAAAAAGAATTGGATCTCCTATTTATCTTTGTCATTGGGTTGATATTAGTAGCAGCAGTAAAAGTCTAAATATCCAGCAAGCAAAGCTATGAAAAGCCTTTGGATTCCCAGATAGCGTAGAGGATGCTTGACAAGTTGCAATAGATGAGTAGGTTAATGAGCAACGGCATGAAAATATTTAGTATCCTACTAATTTCCAGTCAGCAATAGCCTGAATGTCTTTTAAGAACCCATATGGGCCAATTTTATGTACTCTTACACCATCTCCTCCAAAATCATCCTCCTTCACTCCCTGCTGCCATCCTCTCCCCATTTATGTACTCTTTCCTTCTTGCCTATTTTAGTGTCCATATCCCTAAGAATGTCATGAGCTCAAGTTTCTTTAAGAAAAAAAAAATAGGGAATTCCCTAGAGGTCCAGTGGTTAGGATTCCACGCTCTCACTGTTGCGGGCCTGCGTTCAATGCCTGGTCAGGGAACTGAGATCCTGCAAGCTGCACAACACAGCCAAAAGCAAAAAGAAAAAAAAAACTAACTCACAAAAAATCAGCAACTTCATGTTTATGCTTCCCCCAAATAATTAAATTTTAAAAGAAATTATAGAATAAAATTTCTACATAGGAATGAATAGACAGATTCTTTATGATTATTATTTATTATTTACTTTATCCACTTCTTTCAAAGAAGTATAGAATAATGGGCCTGATGCTATAATTTTCCTTATTTTTTCTCTCCTCCTTCTTCCAGATTCTCTAGGACATAGAAATAAATGCCCCCTCTGCTAGGACTTGGCAAACTACTTAGCCTCTTGAAGCCTCAAAGTTTTTGTTCATGGAATGAGAGACTTGCACTAATGACTTTCACAAGTCTTTCCACCTCACATGACTCCTGCCATCAGAACATCAGATTGGACTTAGTGAAACTTCTGTTAATGAGGAGGTCACACTTGATTTCTAAAACTCAATTATCACAGATTAAAAATAAATAAATAAAGGAGACATATGGATGCATCCCACTATGGTAGATACAAGGGGATGTGAAAATACCATTAAATAGAAACGCACAATAAAATATGCATTCATCCTCTCATTTAGCAAATAGCTTTTGAGTGCTTGCTATGCACCAGGCACTGTGCTAGGCACGTGGAACACATGGGAAACAAGGAAGACAGTGCCTTGCCCCCAGGGAGATTATAATCCATGGGGAAAGACAAAAAAGACAACAGAATTCAAGAATATGAAGGAGATATTCAGGATAGTTGATCAATTCATTGGGAAGTGAGGGAGTAGGAAAAGGAAAGGATGACTCTCAATTCCCTAGTTGGACAACTGAGAGAAAACGTGGTAGTGCCACTTACCGAAACAGGAACACAGAAGAGGAGCAGGTTTGGAAGAGAGGAAGAAGACAATCTGTTTGGTTTAGGACGTGCTGAGTGAATAAAAGTAAAGTAATGCAAATTATTTGCAGAAAAAAAATAAAAATTCAGTGGTCTTGGAAAACTGTATGTAAGCCTGTTTTCAGAAGGCTTACTTTTTATTTTGAAATAAGTTTAAGATCTTCAGAAAAGCTGCAAATATAGAATTCCTGTATACCCTTCACCTAGCTTCCCCTAATGTCAACATCTAATATAACTGTATTACAATGACCAAAAATATGAAATTGACATTAGCACAAAACATTAAACTATAGACTTTATTGGGATTTCCCTTTTTTTGTCCAGGGATCAAATCTAGTATACTACATGGTATTTAGTTGTCATGTCTCCTCAATCTTCTATGACAATCTCTGTGACAGTCTCTTATTCTTTCCTTGTCTTTCATGACTTGGACACTTTCAAATATCCCTAGTTTGAGTTTGTCTGATGCTTTCTCATGTTTAGACCGTGGTTGTAGATTTGGGGGGAAGAATATCACAGAGTAGTGTGACCATCTCATCACAGTCTATCAGAGGGCACACATAATATCAATCTGTCTAGTTACTGGTATTGTTAACCCTGATTATTTGGATAAGGTGGTCTCTACCAGGTGTCTCCAATGTAAAGTTACTGTTTTTCTCTTCCATACTCTATTCATTTGAAGGGAGTTACTAAGTCTAGCCTACTTTCAAGAGAGGGGAATTTAGGTCTACCTCCTGGAGGGAGGAGTATCAAAGAACTCAACAGTAAGTTCAACAGTAAGAACCTCATTATCTGCAATATATTTACTTATATGTTCGACCCTAGTATATATGCAAAGTAGTTCTAAAATTAGTAATCCATACCCTGTGATAAATGAATTTACCAATCAGACTTAGATGTTTGTGTACAAGTCTTTTGTCTATGGCCTTACAGTATCTAATCAAAACACTTTTTTCAAAGTTATTTAGGTGAGCTCTTTTCTTCCCCACCCTCGTCAGTATGGTTATGTTATACATTTGCAATACAGTTAGATTTATTTGCCATAGCCTACATTCCATCTTGGGCTCGCCTGCCATTCAAGCTGATTTTTAAAAATTTGCGTGCAGTAAAATTAATTATTTGTGGCATACCGTTCTATGGGTTTTGACAAATGCATAGTCATGTATCCACTACCACTGTACCATACAGAACAGTTCAAAATCATTTTAAAGTTAACATTTAAGCCAAAAACTTATTTTATCTGAATTATGTGGACAACTCTTTTTTTTTATGTTTAAATTTTATTTAGTTTTGGCCATGCCAAATTTATTTTTGGCCATGCCAATTGGCTTGTGGGATCTTAGTTCCCTGGCCAGGGATTGAACCCACACCCTCAGCAGTGAAAGTGTGGATTCCTAACCACTGGACCATCAGGGAATTCCCTATGTGTAGAATTCTTAACTTTACCAATTCCATTCATGAGGCTTATTAATCTTTTAGCAAACTAGAAAGATACTGAAATATATAAGACCATAGAAAGCAAAATAAATATCTTTTAATCTTTGCAAAACAAAACTCCAATAAAGGTTACCTTTGAGACTTTCTACAAGTCCAAAGTTAAGAATGCTTAAACAGATGTATCCCTTGTGACTTTTTTTCTTTAGTCAGGGATTAAATCGATCACACAAATCTGACATTGAGTATACAAAAAGAAATGCAGAATCAAAATGAATTATAAGACTCATCAAATTTAATTAAAATACATTTGAAAACAAAGTAACTGAATTTTAAAATATTGTTTCTCACAGAAGTAATTTCCATGACCCATTCTAGCTCAAATACACTGCCAAACAACCTCACCTGCTTTTACATAACTGTCCTTCAACTAGGCTTGTCTCCTGAGGAAGTGGTGGCATAAAGTTGCAGGAGGGAAGGAAGAGAGAAACAACAGGAAGGTTAAGAAGTGGGGGAAGGGACTTCCCTGATGGCGCAGTGGTTAAGAACCTGCCAGCCAATGAAGGGGTCATGGGTTTGAGCCCTGGTCCGGGAAGATCCCACATGCAGCGGAGCAACTAAGCCCGTGCGCCACAGCTACTGAGCCTGCGCTCTAGAGCCTGATAGCCACAACTACTGAAGCCCTCGTGCCTAGAGCCCGTGCTCCGCAACAAGAGAAGCCACCGCAATGAGAAACCCGCGCACCGCAATGAAGAGTAGCCCCCGCTCGCCGCAACTAGAGAAAGCCCGTGCGCTGCAACGAAGACCCAACGCAGCCAAAAATAAAGTAAATACATTTAAAAAAAGAAGTGGGGGAAAAGCAGAAGCGTCAGTCTCTGCAGCTTCAGGTGAGGGCTGAATGAGGTGAGGTGGGTGTAGCCTGGCTGTGGGCCATGAATACTGGCGTCACCTGCCCGGTGGCCTCATGCAGCAGAAGGACTAGAGATGGAATGGATCCAACAGGCGGTGCCCTAATTCAAGCACACATGTCTATCCTTCTACTAAGTCTGTATCTACAGGATAACACTCAGTGACTCACCACACACAAGCCTACTATTTAGTTTAAAAAACAACAGCACGGACTTACCTGGTGGTCCAGTGGTTAGGACTCTGAGCTCCCACTGCAGGGGGCACAGGTTCGATCCTTGGTCGGGGATCCTGCAAACTGAGTGGCCAAAAAAATAAAGAATGAACAAGAACAACCACAAAAATTTACAGTCTAACCTCAAGAATAAGCAGATGGTACCATTTTAATTTATCAAACTCTATTAACAACGTACAGGGCTTCCCTGGTGGCGCAGTGGTTAAGAATCCGCCTGCCAATGCAGGGGACACGGGTTCGAGCCCTGGTCCGGGAAGATCCCACATGCCGCGGAGCAACTAAGCCCGTGGGCCATAACTACTGAGCCTGCGAGCCACAACTACTAAAGCCTGCGTACCGCAGCAAGAGAAGCCACCTCAATGAGAAGCCCGCGCATCTCAACGGAGACCCAGTGCAGCCAAAAATAAATAAAATTTAAAAAACAAACAAACAAACAATGTATAGCTGCTGATGAAAACAACAAGAAATCATCTGAGAAGGTTCTTTCCAAGACTTTGCCCACCAACCAGAATTAATCCACTAAATCCACTACAATTCTGCTACTAAATATACCCATCCTTTTAGCCTCAGGAGTCACCATGACTTGAGCTCACCTTAGCTTCATAGAAAGCAATCACATATCAAATGCCTCAAACATTTTGTATTACTATCACTTTAGAAGTTTATTTTACATTTCCTAAAGACAAAATATTTTCAAACACTGTTTACCATCTATGATTTATATGAGTCTACATTTTTCATTACAGCAGGATTTCACAGAACAACCTTCTTAAGTATATGTTTCCTCCACCAAATAATATTTTACTTTACATCAAATCAATAGGATCCAGGGCAATTTTTACTGATTTATAAAGCTTTTGTGGGGCAAGGTTGCTAGTTGAGATCCCAGAAATATGTGGCATGATGTCATCCAGGCCAGTGAGTCTGAGAAGCCTGATAACTTGTGATTTTTTCCTGGATCATGTGGGATTATGTTTTGTTTGTTTCTTTATCTCCTACAATGTGATGAAAGAGATACTGGGAATTCATCTTCACATGTCACTCTATTTTGGAAGTTTCTGGAATTATTTGAATGTTGTGATTATTATGGTTGGTTTATAATGACAAATTTTCTTTCTAGTTATAAAATTTAAAAGCGTGTTAATTATGTCCTTGTTCACTTCACAACATTATACATCTTGATACCTCTGAAGGAAACTCCAAAGGGTCTCCACTATTATATCAACTTTACTGTTCTTAATAATTGTTTCATTCTACATGAGTTACCCCTCTGGACTAACCAGTCTTCTATAACTGGAGGAACATCTGATATCAACTCTCAGTCAACTTCATTAACAATGAGAATAATTGAGTAATAGATATTTGTATTTGGAACATATTATGAGATCCTGGGAAATAATTGCCATCACTTTTCTAGGGACATTTTTCTTGAACTTATATTAAAATGAATTTATATTCCTTTACACATGTGTGAACTGATGGCAAAAAGAACTATCTTGAAAGTAATTTTGGGGGCAAGCAAAATTTGGCTGGGATATTAAGTTTCCTGCAAATAACCACAAAAGTAAAAATTCACTTTACAACCATTAAGTACTATGACTAACCTTGATTCTATTTTAACTTCTAATATTTTCAAGCTCTCATACCTATGCCATCTTAAATATCTTTTTTTTTTCTATTTTTTCTTTTATTCTTGCCATCTAAAATATCTCATTCCCAAAGGCAGCAGTGCAGAAATTTTGCACCTTTGCACATTTCAGCATTAGAAGCCCTTGTGACCCTTGAACTTTTAAGCATGTGCATTTTTAGAAACAACATTATGGGAGACCATGACATTGTCACTAATGTAACTATGAGGTGTATGATTCTGTGTCTCAGCTGGACAAGACAAAGTGCAAAGATATCCTTCTGAACTCTTGGGAGAGTAATGAATCACTCTACAAATGTCTTCTGTTTGATTATCATTCTTCATGGCCTTTATCCCTCCTCTTACCCTCACCCCACTTCCTCCTTCAAAAAAGTACAACTTTGGCTTTGTGATTCACTCACTGGTAGCCTTGATATGAATCTAGAATTCAAGACCAAATGTCATTTCTCACTACAGTTGGGTGATTACAATTCAAAAAAGTGTTTTTGTTTGTGTGTTCATAAAGAATTTTTTTAAAGAATAGCAGCTAACCAGTGGTTACACCATCTGGAATATGAGGTATCCAAGGCCTCAGTGATGGGAGAAAAGAGCTGGAGAACTACATTCGATGCTGTTAAAGACCAGGTCTGGAAGTGGTTTATATTATTCCTTTTTACATTTTTTTGGCCAGAACTAAGTACATGGCTCCACCTAACAGCAAGTGGGAGGAGGGGGGTAAAATTTCATCTACCTGTCTGCTCAGGAATAATGATTACACAGCATTGCCTCTGACAGAGAGAGAGAGAGCTTCTCACCCACCAAAGTTCCTCAACAGGGACATGGACTGCTGGGTGATAACCTTACAGAGTCTGAATTCTGCCAGGCTCATGAAGCTTTCTTTACCATTCTCAAGGGGCAGTTTTTACTATCCTGGCCCCCTCTCACTTGACTATTTTTCTAATGTGTACTAATTTTTCATTTTATTTTCAATTGAAAATATGGGTCAGAGGTTAAAAATCATTCATTCAAACCTACAGAAACAAGGAAAATACTGAGGGAACAAACTGAAATCATAAAGATTTGTGATGGATAAAGTAGTGTTCCCTTAAGCCCTCCAGCCCAGTGCCTACAATAGTTATGTTTACTTTATACTGTAGTCTACTAAGCGTGCAATAGCATATTATGTCTAAAAACAATGTACATACCTTAACTAAAACTACTTTATTGCTAGAAAATGCTAACCATCATCTGAGCCTTCAGCAAGTCATAATCTTTTTGCTGGTAAAGGGTCTTATCTCAGTGTTGATGGCTGCTGACTGATCAGGGTGAAGGTTGCTGAAGGTTGTGGGTGCCTGGGGAAATTTCTTAAAAATAAGAAAACAGTGAAGTTTGCTGCATCAAATGAATTTTCCTTAAGATTTCTCTGTAGTATGCAATGCTGTTTGATAGCATTTTACCCACAGTCGAACTTCCTTCAAAATTGGAGTCAATCCTCTCAAACTCTGCTGCTGCTTAATCAACTAAGTTTATGTAATATTCTAAATCCTTTGTTGTCATTTCAACAATCTTCACAGCATCTTTGCCAGGAATAGACTCCATCTCAAGAAATCAATTTCTTTGCTCATCCGTAAAAACCAAGACCTCATCCATTCAAGTTTTATCATGAGATTGCTGCAATTCAGTCACATCTTCAGGCTCCACTTCTAATTCTAGTTCTCGAGCTGTTTCCACTACATCTGCAGTGACTTCTTCCACCGAAGTCTTGAACCCCTCACATTCATCCATGAGGGTTGGAATCAACTTCTTCCAAACTCCTGTTAAGGTTGATATTTTGATGTCTTCCCATGAGTCACGCATGTTCTTAATGGTAGCTAGAACGGTGAAGGTTTTCAATTTACTTTGCCCAGATTCATCAGAGGAATCACTATCTATGGCAGCTATGGCCTTACTAAATGTATTTCTTAAATAATAAGACTTGATGGGAAATTCCCTGGCAGTCCAGTGGTTAGGGCTCTGCTCTTTCACTGTCGAGGGCCCAGGTTCAATCCCTGGTGGGGGAACTAAGGTCCCACAAGCTGCGCTGAGCAGCCAAAAAAAAAAAAAAAGACTTGAAAGTTGAAGTTACCCCTTTTTTGGTGGGGGAGGGCATGCCATGTGGCATGTGGGATCTTAGTTTCCCGACCAGGGATCGAACCCCCGCCCCTTGCATCGGAAGCGCGCTTAACCACTGGACCGCCAAGGAAGTCCCTGAAATTATCCCTTGATTCATGGGCTGCAGAATGGATGTTGTGTTAGCAGGGATGAAAACAACATGAATTTCATTGTCCATCTCCATCCGAGCTCTTGGGTGATCAGGTGCATTTTCAAAGAGCCGTAATATATTGAAAGGACTCTTTTTCTGAGCAGTAGGTCTCAACAATGGGCTTAAAATATTCAGTAAGCCATGTGGTAAACAGATGTGCTGTCATTCAGGCTGTGTAGTTCCATTTATAGAGCACAGGCAGAGTGGATTTAGCATAATTCTTAAGGACCCTAGGATTTTCAGAATGGTAAATGAGCATTAGCGTCAAATTAAAGTCACCAGCTGCATTAGCCCCTAACACGAAAGTCAGCCTGTCCTTTGAAGCTTTGAAGCCAGGTATTGAATTCTCCTCTCTACCTATGAAAGTCCTTGATAGCATCTTCTTCCAAGAGAAGGTTGTTTCATCTACACTGAAAATCTGTTGTTTAATGTAGCCACCTTCATCAATTATCCTAGCTAGATCTTCTAGTGCTTCTACATCAGCACTTGCTGCTTAACCCTGCATTTTGATGTTATGGAGACAGCTTCTTTCCTTAAACCACATGAACCAACTTCTGCTAGCTTCAAACTTTTTTTCTTCTTCACCTCTCTCCACCTTCCTAGAATTGAAGAAAGTTAGGGCCTTGCTCTGGATTAGGCTTTGGCTTAAGGAAATGTTGTAGCAGGTTTGATCTTCTGTCCAGACCACTAAAATGCTCTCCATTACAACAGGCAGGCTGTTTTGCTTTCTTATCATTCTTGTGTTCCCTGGAGTAGCACTTTTAATTTCCTTCAAGAACTTTTCCTTTGCCTTCACAACTTGGCTGTTTGTTGCCAAGAGACCTAGCTTTTGGCCTGTCTTGGCTTTTGACATGCCTTGCTCACAAAGCTTTTGATTTAAAGTGAGAGTTGTGGGACTCTTCCTTTCACTTGAAGACTTAGAGACCATTGTAGGGCTATTAACTGGCCTAATTTCAATATTGTTGTGTCTCTGGGAATAGGAAGGTCTGAGAAGAAGGAGACAGGGGAACGGCCAGCAGGTGTAGCAATCAGAACACACACATTTATTGGTTAAGTTCGCCATCTTAAATGGGCACGGGTTCGTGGTGCCCCAAAACAATTACAATAGTAACATCAAAGATCACAGATCACCACAACAAATATAATAATATGAAAAAGTTTGAATTATTGTGAGAATTACCTAAACGTGACACAGAGACAATGGAGTGAGCAAATGCTGTTGCAAAAATTGTTCCAATAGAATTACTTGACGAGGTGTTGCCACAAACCTTCAATTTGTAAAAAGCACAGTAACTGCAAAGCGCAATTAAGCAAAGCACAATAAAATGATGTATGCCTGTAAGCATTAGCGTCAAATTAAAGTCACCAGCTGCATTAGCCCCTAACACGAAAGTCAGCCTGTCCTTTGAAGCTTTGAAGCCAGGTATTGAATTCTCCTCTCTACCTATGAAAGTCCTTGATAGCATCTTCTTCCAAGAGAAGGTTGTTTCATCTACACTGAAAATCTGTTGTTTAATGTAGCCACCTTCATCAATTATCCTAGCTAGATCTTCTAGTGCTTCTACATCAGCACTTGCTGCTTAACCCTGCATTTTGATGTTATGGAGACAGCTTCTTTCCTTAAACCACATGAACCAACTTCTGCTAGCTTCAAACTTTTTTTCTTCTTCACCTCTCTCCACCTTCCTAGAATTGAAGAAAGTTAGGGCCTTGCTCTGGATTAGGCTTTGGCTTAAGGAAATGTTGTAGCAGGTTTGATCTTCTGTCCAGACCACTAAAATGCTCTCCATTACAACAGGCAGGCTGTTTTGCTTTCTTATCATTCTTGTGTTCCCTGGAGTAGCACTTTTAATTTCCTTCAAGAACTTTTCCTTTGCCTTCACAACTTGGCTGTTTGTTGCCAAGAGACCTAGCTTTTGGCCTGTCTTGGCTTTTGACATGCCTTGCTCACAAAGCTTTTGATTTAAAGTGAGAGTTGTGGGACTCTTCCTTTCACTTGAAGACTTAGAGACCATTGTAGGGCTATTAACTGGCCTAATTTCAATATTGTTGTGTCTCTGGGAATAGGAAGGTCTGAGAAGAAGGAGACAGGGGAACGGCCAGCAGGTGTAGCAATCAGAACACACACATTTATTGGTTAAGTTCGCCATCTTAAATGGGCACGGGTTCGTGGTGCCCCAAAACAATTACAATAGTAACATCAAAGATCACAGATCACCACAACAAATATAATAATATGAAAAAGTTTGAATTATTGTGAGAATTACCTAAACGTGACACAGAGACAATGGAGTGAGCAAATGCTGTTGCAAAAATTGTTCCAATAGAATTACTTGACGAGGTGTTGCCACAAACCTTCAATTTGTAAAAAGCACAGTAACTGCAAAGCGCAATTAAGCAAAGCACAATAAAATGATGTATGCCTGTATATGTTATGCTTTATACATTGCAGTATTCAAGGCTCAAATTGTCCCAAATTTGGCCAATGTGAACTCCTTGAAGTTGACCCCTGTATCCACACAATCCCAGTGGTATTGATAGCATTCCTGCTTTCTGGCATAGCAAGAGGTATCAAGCTCATCTGGTACATTTCCTGCTCCAGACCTAGAATCAGCCATTTTTTTCAAGGAATCCTTCCTTTTGTTGAGAAATGGCTTTTAGAGACTATGATCAGCACTGGGGATGCTCACTTCTACCAGACTGTCATTATTTCTATGCCCTCTCAGTAAATAAAACTAGGAAATATGTGAATTTCAGAAAGAAAAATAAATCATGCATTCATATGGATATTTCCAATTCAAGTGAAAAATTAAATCATCGATTATTATATTTGTATCTCTTTGCTTTCACACTGAAAATCTTGGTTTTAATGACATTAACATGATTACATATTTGATTATGCATATACATAACATATACATATATAACGTATATTATGCGTAAAGTAGTTTCAAAGCAACAATACTAGTATTACTACTAACAATAGAACTAATAGTACTAACAATAGAACTATCAATTGTGGGAATTCCCTGGTGGTCCAGTGGTTAGGGCTCCAAGCTTTCACTTGCATGCTTTCACTTGCACAAGCTGTGTGGTCAAAAAAAAAAGGGCTTCCCTGGTGGCACAGTGGTTGAGAATCCGCCTGCCGATGCAGGGGACACGGGTTCGTGCCCCGGTCCAGGAAGATCCCACATGCCGCGGAGTGGCTAGGCCCGTGAGCCATGGCTGCTGAGCCTATGCGTCCGGAGCCTGTGCTCCGCAACGGGAGAGGGCACAACAGTGAGAGGCCCGCATACCGCAAAAAAAAAAAAAAAAAAAAAAAAAAGAACTACGAATTGCAACTAAGTATTTCATTGTGGTTCTTTTTGCTCTTTATGATATATCTCACCATGGAGCTACATTAAAATTTGAGTTTTAATGTCATTTGAAATTTTTTTTTTCTGTGTGGTTTATACTATCAATTTTATATACTCCTAGGTTCATTTGTATCCATTTGTTTCAGATTTGTAGGAGTGTTTTTTCCTTTTTGATCCAAGTTTTTTAATTATATGAAATGTTCACATGGTTCCAAAATCAAAACTATAAAGCAAGGTGCAGTCAGAGAAGCTTTTTAAACACTTTTTGTCCCTCCTTTTCACAATAAAGGTGTTTTTTTAAGGTTATGAAATTGGACTGAATTGTTAAAGAGAACCTGATACCAGAGAGAGATTCAACAGAGCACATTGTTACTAACAGTTACAGGGGGGAAATTTCATGTTAATGAAATAAGCCTTATTCAAATCAGTAAACATATCATAGATCCAAAATAAATTTTACACAAAAATAAATTTTCTTGTCTTCCTGGTGAAGTGCCTTTCCTGATCTTTTCAGCTAGGATCCAATCAACTATGGGGTGGGGGAGGGACTTGGGTGGGTGTGTGGACAGAGACAGAAGTCTCTACTTCAACAAAAGAGCTTCCTGCAAATTGGAAACAAAATTCCAAAATTTCCTATATACAACAACTAAGTGGAAATACAGAAAAGGGAAAAATTATTATTAAAAAGGATACCTGCACAAACCCTGTGGCTAAACCTAATAAAAATGTGCAGGACCTGTATTAAAAAAACTATAAAATTTTACTAAAATAGATGCCAGAATACATGGAGAGGCATACTAGTTTCTGTTTAGACAGACTCAATATTCCAAAGTTGTTGATTATTCCTAAATTATAAAGTCAGTGCAATCACAATCAAACTACAACTTTGGGGGGAACTTGAAAAGTGATTCTAAAGTTTTCATTAAAAATAAATATATATTTTGGGAAATTTGGAAAAGCATAATTGGGGGCACCCCATGAGTGTCCCTAATCCCAGCTGGTCTGCCTGAGACCCCCTGAGCACCAGACCTGGTCCCCCCACAGGGCCCCATTTCCACTCCACAAGATGAAAGAAACTATCATGAACCAGAAGAAACTCACAGAACTGCAGGCACAAGTGAACATTGGTGGGAAAGGAACTGCTCACAGAAAGAAGTTGGTTCATAGAACAGCTACAACAGATGATTTAAAACAAACAAACAAACAAACAAACTTCTCCTTAAAGAACTTAAAGAAACTTAGGGGTAAACAACCTCTCTGGTATTGAAAAGTTAATGTGATGCACATTAACAACCATAAATTTCAAGCATCACTGGCAGCCAACACTTTCACTGTTACTGGCCATGCTGAAACAAAGCAGCTGACAGAAATGTTACCTGGCATCTTAAACCAGCTTGGTGCAGACAGTCTGACTAGTTTAAAACAACTGGCTGAAGCACTGCCAAAATAATCTGTGGATGGAAAAGCACTGCTTGCTACTGGAGAGGATGGTGATGATGAAATTCCAGATTTTACGGAGAATTTTGCTGAGGCTTTCAAGAATGAGACAAACTGAATTGAGTCAACTTCTGAAGATGAAACTTGAAGTTACTGGGTGCTGCTATTTTACATTAAGACTACTTTTTAAAACTTTGTCCCTGGGTCTGATAAAATATAGATTTCTAATATTTTAAAGCCCAAGCCCCTTGGACACTGCAGCTCTTTTCAGTTTTTGCTTATACACAATTCATTCTTTGCAGCTAATTAAGCTGTAGAAGCCTGGTAATAAAGTTTGAAACAAAAGTTAGTAAAGTTCTTCACTTAGTTTTTAAAAAATGCATAATTAGGGGAGGATTTACCATAGATAAAAGATAGATATTAAAACCTACTATAAAATAACTTTAAGTAATACAATACAGCACTCAGTTGAATAGACTAGGGTCCATAAATAGATCCAGGAACACATGGTAATTTGCTATATGAGTGCATTTCAATATAGGGAAGACAAAGGTTATCCAATCAATTATACTGGGACAACTAACAGAAACTTGGGGGAAAAAAGTAGTTGATCCCTACCTGTTTTTTTAACAACTAAATAAATTTCAGATAAATTAAAAGTTAAATGTAATATATTCAGTGGAATATTACTCAGCCATAAAAAAGAATGAAATAATGCCATTTGCAGCAACATGGATGGACCTAGAGATTATCATACTAACTGAAGTAAGCCAGACAAAGAAAGACAAATATCATATGATATCGCTTACATGTGGAATCTAAAAAAAATGATACAGGGAGTTCCCTGGTTGCCTAGTGGTTAGGATTCTAGGCTTTCACTGCCGTGGCCTGGGTTCAATCCTTGGTTGGGGAACTGAGATCCTGCAAGCCATGTGGCATGGCCAAAAAAACCTAAAAAATAAAAAAAATTTAAAAATAAAAATAAAAAACCAATACAAATGAACTTATTTACAAAACAGAAATAGAGACACAGACATAGAAAACAAACTTATGGTTACCAAAGGTGGGAGGATAAATTAGGAGTTTGGGATGAAAATATACACACTACTATATATAAAACAGATAACCAACAAGGACTTACTGTATAGCACAGGGAACTATACTCAATATCTTGTAATAACCTATAATAGAAGAGAATGTTAAAAAAGTATATATTTATATATATTGATAACTGAATCACTTTGCTGTACACCTGAAACACAACATTGTAAATCAACTATATTTCAATAAAATTAAAAAAAAATTAAAAACAGAACTACCATACGAAAAAATATTAAATGTTAAAAATATTCCCCAATTATAAATGTACTAGAAAATACATTTCACTCTTTATTAAAGAAATACAAATCAGTACAAGGTTTTTATTAATGAGATTGCCAAAAAATAGAATATAGTCGACAAAACTCAGAATTGATATGGATATAAGGAGAAAAACAATTTCATATATAGTTGGTAGGGGTATAAATTTGTATAATTTTCCAATATGCTTCAAAGTTCTCATTGACCCATCAATTTTATGTATATGAATTTACTTAAGGCCAGTTTTGACACTGCCTGAGAAAACAGGTGATGTTCACATAATAGTGGAGAAAATTTGTTTAATCACTGAGATGAATTAATTTGGGGTCACTAAATGACAGGCAAGCTGAGAAAGTGCCCTTGTTAAAAGACATTATAAAGTGATGAATCTTAACATGCTCAAAAAATATATTTTAAAAACTTAGTAAGGGGCTTCCCTGGTGGTGCAGTTGTTGAGAGTCCGCCTGCCGATGCAGGGGACACGAGTTCGTGCCCCAGTCCGGGAAGATCCCACATGCCGTG
>NC_041224.1:121997506-122111559 GCF_002837175.3 Physeter macrocephalus | reverse complement strand
CACAGCAGTGAGAGGCCCGTGTACCGCAAAAAAAAAAAAAAAACAAAAAAAAACAAAAAAAAACTTAGTAAAAAACTTAAAACTTGACTCTTGGTAGTGGGAGAAGGGAAATTAGGAACACATTTTATTAGCTAGATAATAAGTTCACAGGTATTTGCTATGATTTTGGCTATTTTTTTAAATGTCTGCAACATCATTACATAGTAAAAGGTATTTTAACTGGATGAGAGACAGGGATTAAGTGAATTCTTCTTTTTGGATAAAATTACACACTGTACTGACTTTTTGATTATTTATTCCTTGTTTGCCATATTTGCCTCTTCTGTTGGACCAGAAGAGGAAGAAGTCACCAGCACAGCACTTTCCATTTTAACTTAAAGATCAGGTGGCTTATATACACTACAAGAAATGTGAACATATGTATATCAAAAGACATGAACAAGTATGTTGTTAACAGTGCTGTTCATACTGACCTCAAACTGTGTGGAAACCACACAAATGACCATCAACAATAGAATGGATGCATAAATTATGGGATATTCATTCATGCAATGGAATAATACACAGCAATAAAAAAGCTACAGTTACAAGCAACAAAATTAACAAACATCATAAACCTAATATTGAACAAGTATAAAATAATCCATTTATATAAAACACAAAACAGGCAATAACCATTATCCTGATTTCTAACAATGTGTCATATTCATGGATTGGAAGACTCAGTATTTTATAGGGACCTAATTGACCTATAGATTCAAAGCAATTCAAATCAAAATTCCAGCAAGTTTTTTGTGGATATTTAAAGACTGACTCTAAGATTAATATGAAAATGCAGGTGGGCAGGAGAGTCAATTAAAACACGGTGGGAGAATCTGCTCTACTTGATATGAAGTATTAATATGAAGCTATGATATTAAGACAGTGGTACTGGCTCAAAGATAGAATCATAGACCAATGCATGAAGAACCTAGGGGCAGGACGGGAATAAAGACGCAGACCTAGTTGAGAATGGACTTGAGGACACGGGGAGGGGGAAGGGTAGGCTGGGACAAAGTGAGAGAGTGGCATGGACATATATACACTACGAAATGTAAAATCGATAGCTAGTGGGAAGCAGCCGCATAGCACAGGGAGATCAGCTCCGTGCTTTGTGACCACCTAGAGGGGTGGGATAGGGAGGGTGGGAGGGAGGGAGACACAAGAGGGAAGACATATGGGGATATATGTATATGTATAGCTGGTTCACTTAGTTATAAAGCAGAAACTAACACACCATTGTAAAGCAATTATACTCCAATAAAGATGTTAAAAAAAAAAGAATCATAGACCAATGAAATAGAATAGAGAGCCTAGAAAGAGAAACATGCATATATGGATATGTGATATAGGAGAAAGGTGGTACTGCAGAGCAGTGTGGAAGGCACAGACTTTTCAATAATTGAAGTTGGGCAATTTGACATTCACAAGGAAAAAAGAAATGATACTTAATCCCCAACTCACACCATACACAAGAACCAATTCCAGGAAAATGATACAATTATATGTGAAAAGTAAGATAATAAAGTTTTAGAAAGTTAAAATAGGAGACTATCTTCTTGACCTTGAAATAGGGAGATACATTTTAAATAGGACATATAAAGTATTAACCACAAAAATTGATAAATTGAACATTATAATCAAGAAATTCTTAATACCATTTAAAAAGTGAAAATCCCAGCTACAAGGTGAGAGATGTTTGCAATGCATACAGTTGTTCCTTGGTATCCCCAGGGGATTGGTTCCAGGACTCCTCTCAAATACCAAAATCCACAGAAATGCAAGTTCTTTATACAAAATGGTGTAGTATTTGTATATAACCTACACACATCCTCTGGTATACTTTAAATAATCTCTAGATTACTTATAATACCTAATACAATGTAAATAGTTGTAAATACAATGTAAATGCTATGCAAATAGTTTCTGGTGTGGGGGCAAATTCAAGTTTTGCATTTTGGAACTTATGTAATTTTATTTTTCTGAAAATTTTTGTTCTGCAGATGTGGAACCCTCAGGTGCAGAGGAGGGCCAACTGTCTTTTCATGTGCTTATTTGCCATCTGCTAATACAATGTAAATAGTTGTAAATACAATGTAAATGCTATGTAAGTAGTTGTCAGCATGTGGCAAATTCAAGTTTTGTTTTTTGGATCTTTCTGGAATTTTTTTTCCCAAATATATTCTATCAGTGCTTGGTTGAATCCATGGATGCAGAACCTGTGAATATGGAGTGCCAACTGTATACTCAACAAAGGATTCACTTCCAGAGTATATACAGAACTTGTAAAATCAAGAAGAGAAAGTCCCCAAAGAGGATATCCAAAAGGTTTTTAAAAAACAGGAAAACATACTCAACCACAACAGCCATCTAGAAAATGCAAATTAAAACCACAATGAGATACCACTACACACCAACCACAATGGCTAAAGTTAAAAGACTGACAATACCAAATGTTAGCAGGTATATGGAGCAATGGGAACTTTTATATACTGCTCGTGATACAATGACTTCAAAGAACTGTTAGGTGTTACCTACTAAAGTGTGTGCTCTGTGTGTGTGTGTGTGTGTGCGCACGTATTTGTGTATAACTTACAACCTAGCAATTTCATTCCTAAGTATATATCTGTGCACATGTTTACCAAAAGACAAGAAAGTTCTATAGCAGAATTATTTGTAAAACCCCCAAATTGAAAAGAAACTCAATATCCACATACTAGTGATAGTTATCTACAGTGACATACAAGAATGTGAATGAGTCACAGGAACATAATGTTGGGCAAAAGAAGTCAAACACAAAAAAATACATACATTATGATTTCATTTATGTGAAGATTAAAAAACAGGAGAAAAAATAATAATGTTTAGGATGCATTCATCACTTTTAAAATGATGAAGGAAATCAAGAAAGCAATTACCAGAAAGTCAAAATAGTGGTGTTAAAAGATAAACTGAGGAACATCAAAATTTTGAAGAGTGTATTTAGCAAACGTTGATTCCAATAAGAGCAACACCAAACTGAAAATGGTTCGGTGCACTCCTGTCAGGAGTTAAGGGAAAGGCTTTTTGTATAGAGCAGGTAGGAAACAAAGCAAGGAAATTATTTGATTGGCTATAGCTTAAGCAATTGCCTTATTTGAGAAAGCCTAGTTGGCTGTTTGTGACTGGTTGCTCTTAGATTTCAATTTCTTCCCTCAATGCATTTATGGGACTCTGCCTGAGGTTTCAGTTTGCTTTCTTAGGCTGACAAGCATTAGGGCCACTCAGTCTAATGACTTCTTTGATTACTTTAACAGTGGTTACTTCTGAGGGTGGGAGGGGAGGGAGAAATCATTGGAAGGGGATATGAGAGGGGCTTCTTGGGTCCTGGCAATGTAGTTCACCTGGGTGATTGCATAGGTGTTAGCACTGTGATAATTCATTAAGTTGAATATGGTCTGTTTTGTATACTTTTCTGTGTGCTCTTCACAATGAAAGAGTAATCTATTTATCCATGTATGAGTCAGGTAGCTAGGAATAAGTCTTATGAAAGGTGAATAAGACCTTTTTGGGAAAGGCATGAAAGGAAATTTGAATAAATGGAGATATGCCAATTTCATAGTTTGGAATACTCAATATTGTAAAGGTGTCGATGCTTCTCAAATTAATCTGTAGCAGTGCTGTCCAATAGAAACATAATGTGAACCGCAATTGTAATCAAATTTAATTTTGTTAATTAGCCACATTAACAAAAAGAGACAGGTAAAATTAATTTTAATAATGTATTTTACTTAATCCAATATATCCAAAATATTATTTTAAAATGTAATCAATATGAAAATTATTAATGAAATATTTTATTCTTTTTGTCATATAAAGTCTTTGGAATCTGGTGTGTATCTCATGCTTACAGCACATCTCAATTCAGACTAGTCACCACCTCAAGTGCTCAACAACCACAGGGACAGCACAGATCTCTCTAGACAATGCAATCTGAATCAAAGTCCCAACAGATTATCTTGTGGCATTTAACAAGCTGAGCTTAAAATTATATGGCAGTTCAAAAGCCAAAAATAGCCAAGTACCTACGGTACAACATGCAGATGTTTCCCTACCAGATATCATTTATTAAAAAGATTAAGTAATTAAATCGGTGTAGTACTGGTTACAGACATAGACAAATAGACTCAGGGAACTGAATAGAGCCAACAAACAGACCCAACTGAAAAGGTCTTTCAATAAATGGTGCTGGGGTAACTGATAATCCATTTGTTTAAAAAAAGAAAAAAAGGAAAGAAACTGGATTCCTTATACCATACTTAAAATTCAAACTTAAGGATTTAAAGACTTAAATGTGAAATGCAAATATATAAAGCTCTGAGAATGAAGTACAGGCAAGTATGTACACAAATTCAGGGCAGGAAAGGATTTCTTCAGATGTAAATGATTTATAGCTTTGACTGTGTTAAAATTAAGAACTTTTGGGAGAAAATATTTGTGATGAACATAGCCAACAAAGGACTGGTGTCTGGAATATATATGGAACTCCTACTACTAAAGACAAACAAACAAACAAACATACAACCCAATAGAAAAAGGGGCAAGAAATAAGCACTTCACAAAAGTTCAAATTGCCAAGGAAAAGTATATGAAAATATGCTTGAATGCTTTACAAGATACTAATAAAAAAGTAAAAAGCAGAGTAACAGGAACATCCATGCATTGATGGTTGAAATGTAAATGGATACAATCACATTGGAAATCAGTTTGGCACTATCTAGTAAAGGGGAACATATCTAATAACCTAACAATGTCACTCCTAGGTTACTTACCCTAGAGAAACTCTTGCACCTATGCAGCAAGAGATGTACAAGAATATTTATAAACAATATTTTTTGTAACAGCCACAAATTGGAAAGAACTCAAAGGATCATCACCATAAATAAAAAGAATAAATTTTTTTTTTTTTTTTGCGGTACGCAGGCCTCTCACTGTTGCGGCCCCTCCCGTTGCGGAGCACAGGCTCTGGACGCGCAGGCTCAGCGGCCATGGCTCACGGGCCCAGCTGCTCCGCGGCATGTGGGATCATCCCGGACCGGGGCACGAACCCACGTCCTCTGCATCGGCAGGTGGACTCTCAACCACTGCGCCACCAGGGAAGCCCAGAATAAATTATTTTTATGTAATGGAACACTATACAGCAATGGAAAGGATTAACTACAACAGATGAGTCTTAGGAACATAATTAAATGAAAGAAGCAAGTCACAAACAAGTACAGTATGGTTTCACTTATATAAAATACAAAGTCAGGCAAAATTAAGTGATATTTTATTTTTTAAAAAAATTTATTTATTTATTTATTTATTTATTTATTTATGGCTGTGTTGGGTCTTTGCTGCTGTGCGTGGGCTTTCTCTAGTTGCCGTGAGCAGGGGCTACTCTTCGTTGTGGTGCGCGGGCTTCTCATTGTCATGGTTCCTCTTGTTGCGGAGCACGGGCTCTAGGCGTGCAGGCTTCAGTAGTTGTGGCACATGGGCTCAATAGTTGTGGCTTGTGTGGTCTAGAGCTCAGGCTCAGTAGTGTGGCGCACGGGCTTAGCTGCTCTGCAGCATGTGGGATCTTTCCGGGCCAGGGCTCGAAACCATGTCCCCTGCAATGGCAGGCGGATTCTTAACCACTGCGCCACCAGGGAAGCCCTGATATATATATATATATTTTTTTTTTGCCCTGATATTTTAAAGATACATTTTTAGGGATGCCATGCATAGGTTTTATAAATTTTATTTATTTTTAAAATAAATTTATTTATTTTATTATTTTATTTATTTATTTTGGCTGTGTTGGGTCTTCGTCGCTGTGTGCGTGCTTTTTCTCTAGTTGCGGCTAGCGGGGGCTACTCTTCGTTGTGGTGCGCAGGCTTCTCATTGTGGTGGCTTCTCTTGTTGCGGAGCACGGGCTCTAGGCGCATGGGCTTCAGTAGTTGTGGCTCGTGGGCTCTAGAGCATAGGCTCAGTAATTGTGGCACACGGGCTTAGTTGCTCCGCAGCATGAGGGATCTTCCCGGACCAGGACTTGAACCCGTGTCCCCTGCACTGGCAGGCGGATTCTAAACCACTGCACCACCAGAGAAGCCCACAGGTTTTAAAATTATAAAGAAAAGCAATTATTATCACAAGTCAGAATAATGACACTCCTTGGGTGGAGGACCCAATAAAGAAAGGATGGACATACAAAATGTTGCTAAATCATGGTCGATGTTCTGTATCTTAATTCATGTGGTGGTGACATGGATGCTCACCGTATTCACACTTCCATAGTTATATTTCACAGTGTATTAACATAAAATAAAAATATATTAAATTTTAAAAACCTGGATAAAGTGAGTGATAAAGAGTATCTCAGTGTTGGTTTGTTTAGTGGACAGTTTTTCAAGGTGTAATAATCTAAATCAACAAATGCAAGGAAAAACTGTGAATGTTTTAGTGCATATGAAAAGATTGCGCCTGTAAAAATGAATTCTGCATTTGGAATGAAGAGCTGACTTTCCTCTAGGGTCATTTAAAACTGTTAGTTCATTTAATATGTGAAGGAAATCACACTGCTGAGAAACTACAAGAAAATGATAAAAATTACAGCATGTGAATTTATATTAAAGGAATATCATCATCAGTCATCTTTCTTCTTTCAGAAAGTTCTTTCAGAATTTCCCAGATTAGAGTAAAAGAAACCAGCAGGTCAAAAATTCTTTCAATATTTAACACTTGTCTTCTCACCAGAAGGATACATTTATTGAACAGCTGCATGAGAACCACACACTGTAATACTTCGTTGGCCAGTAATATTACAAAAAGTTCATTTGGGTTTTTCTGTAACATCTTATGGAAAAACCCGAATGAACTTTTTAGCCAACCCAATATATTTTTAGCATTTTTTTCTTTTAAAGCTCTGTCTCTTCATTTATAACATTTGTTGGTAAGATAGGAAGAAATTACCAGGGAGTAAATTGCTATTTATTGGGTGAACCTATCACACACATTTTGTCCCAAAATTGATAACTTTTAATTGTAATTGATAAATGTTAAAAAGGAAACTTTTTGCTTTGGGCTCATCCTATGTTCCATTTGGGGGCATTTTTTTTTTTCTCTTCTACAGATAGGTATTTTGGAGAATAAATTTAAGCAGCACTGGCTATAGAATGTAGGTTGTTAAGATCTTTCACTTGACACACTGTATTCCTACCCTAGTACATTCTTTTACCTCTTCTTGATAAATAAAAACTACAGTAACAGAAAAAGGGGGTAACTAGAAGAAAAAATTTTTTATTGGAGAACATAAAAATTTACATTTTACATTTTAAAATATGAATTTTATTTTATTTATTCCTAATCTAAAACCTAACTTTAAAACTTCTAATAGCTTTACATTTATATGAGAAAATAATTTCACAGTCAAATCAATTTAGAATACAAAATTAATTTGAGTTGCTACAGAATTTCTCAAGGTCTTTAATATGCTGATATACATTATAAATCTCTAAGGAAGGGATACACAGCTGTAATTTCCTAAACTTATTTAACCAGACCTTTTGTAGTTTTTAAAACTGAGGCTACTTTGAAAAATCATGTAGTATAAACTCCATAGGCTGTTTGGACATTCTGGACCACCTACACTATAACCTCAAACCTTTCCAAACCAAAACCAACCAAATATGTTCTATTAATTGTCCCTGAAACACTATGCATTGCTAACATACGTTTTCCTGACTCCCTCAGAGCCAATGAATATTTGATTTGTTAAAAAAAATATATATATATATGGTCTTTGCACTGGCGATTGGAGCCATTTGATCTTGCATACCTTGGCTGGAAACATAAAATGCCATTTCCAGGTTTAGCTCATATCCTTAGGATTCCTAAGTTTTCCACATTCTGAAGATATATACAGATCTTCCTTGGCTTACAACAAGGTTACATCCTGATAAACCCATTGTAAGTTGAAAATATCATAAGTCAAAAATGCATTTAAGGGCTTCCCTGGTGGCGCAGTGGTTCAGAGTCCGCCTGCCAATGCAGGGGACACGGGTTCGTGCCCCGGTCTGGGAAGATCCCACATGCCGCGGAGCGGCTGGGCCCGTGAGCCATGGCCGCTGAGCCTGCGCGTCTAGAACCTGTGCTCCGCAACGGGAGAGGCCACAACAGTGAGAGGCCCGCGTACCTCAAAAAAAAAAAAAAAAAAAAAAAAGCATTTACTACAGCTAACCTATCAAACATCATAGTTTAGCCTCGACTACCTTACACGTGCTCAGAACACTTACATTAGCCTACAGTTGGACCAACTCCTCTAACACAAAGTTTATTTTATAATAAAGTGTTGAATATCTCATATAATTTATTGACTACTGTACTGAAACTGAAAAACAGAATGGTTGTATGGGTATAGAATCGTTGTAAGTATATCTGCTGTTTACCTTCATGATCTCAAGTCTGACAGGGAGCTGTGGCTTGGGCCACTGCCCAGCAACACGAGAGTATCCTACCACATATTATTAGCCTGGGAAATTATCAAAATTTAAAGTACAGTTTGGAAGTAAAAATTCGAAGTACAGTTTCTACTGAATACTACATACTGCTTTCCCACCACCATAAAGTCAAAAAATCATTAAATCGAACCTCGTAAGTCAGGGACCACCTGTACACCTTTTTTTTTCTTGTACCACCTATCTCCCAGTTAATTTCTTCCAAAAGGAAAAAAAATCTTAGACTTTTCCAAAAATTGCTCAGCACACAATAATATTTCTCATAGTAAGTACTTTTGTTCATTAAGTGAACACTTATCACCTCAAAGGAAACTGATTCCATGATGTAACCATTAGAGTCTTAGTTTTGCTAAGTATTCTTGTGGGAAGATTGTGAAAAATCTGTAGAAGCTAAACCACAGTGCATTGTAAACGTTTGAATCTTTGACTATTCTCTAGGAAGCAGTGAGGTCTATGTGAATGCACTCCATTTCCAGCACCAGGTGTTGAACAGATGCTCAATAAATGTAGAGTGAAAGACTATTATCAGTCCTTAAGAGAGTCAAAGAAATCAGCTTAAAGTTCTTCTCTTAGTAATGGAAGGCAAGGACCACCACTCAATCTCTAATGCCCCAAATGTCTTCCCTTTACTTAATAAATAGGCTTTCAGGGACTTCCCTGGCGTTCCAGTGGTTGGGACTCCACGCTCCCAATGCAGGGGGCACAGGTTCTATCCCTGGTCAGGGAACTAGGATTCCGTATGCCGCATGGCGTGGCCATAAATAAATAAAGAGATAAAGAGATAAATAAAGAAATAGGCTTTCAATAAATGTTTACTAAATTGAATAACTCAAAAGACAAACTGAGATTGTTAACATTGATATGTTGAGAGACTAACTTGTTTGGGTTGATTTAGAAGTAGTAATGCACTCCCCTAGTGGCGCAGTGGTTAAGAATCTGTCTGCCAATGCAGGGGGCATGGGTTCGATCCCTGGTCCGGGAAGATCCCCCATGCCTCGGAGCAACTAAGCCCATGCGCCACAACTACTGAGCATGCGCTCTAGAGCCCGCGAGCCACAACTACTGAAGCCCGTGCGCTCTAGGGCCCACATGCTGCAACTACTAAGACCATGTGCTGAAACTACTGAAGCCCAACACAGCCAAAATAATAATAATAAAAGTGGTAATAATCTATAAGCATCGTTGAGATGGTCTTAAGTATAACAAAGGTACAGAAAATTACACAAGTCATAAGTATACAGTTCAGTGGATTCCCACAAATATAACCATTACCCAGGTGAAGAAAGAACTTTACCAGCAACTTAGTTTCCTTCAAGCCCCCTTTCAATCTTTAACCTCTCCATTCTCCCTGAAGGCAGCACTATCCTGATTTATAACACCATAATTTCTAAAACCATAGATTAGTTTTTGAAATTTGTGTCAATGGGATATTGGGTTGGCCAAAAAGTTCATTCGGTTTTTCTGTACGATGTTATGGAAAAACTCGAACAAACTTTTTGGCCACCTCAATGATATGTATTTTTACCTGGCTTCTTTTGCTCAATATTGTAGTTGTAGGAGGTATCATGTCGATGATGTAGCTATGGTTCATTTATTTTAATTGCTGAACAGCATTCCATGGTATGAATATGCTACAATTGGTTTATTCCACTGTTGAGGGAATTTGGGTTTTTACAGATTGAGCCATCTATAAATAACACTGCTAGAGACATTATGTACATCTCTTGGTGAAAAGTCCATACTTTTCTATTGGATTTATACCTAGTGATAAAATTGCTTGGATATAGGATATGCAGAAAAATGTACTTCAGCAGATATTGCCAGTTTTCTAAGGTGGTTTTACAAATTTACTTTCTCACCAGCAATATACGAAATTTCTCTTTGCTCCATAACCTTATCAACAGTTGGCATTGCCACTCTTTAATTTTAGCTGTTGTGGTGAGTATCTATTTCTGGACTCTATTTCATTGGTCTGTTTGACTATACTTGCACTAGTATCAGTCTTAGTTACTTTAGTTTATAAAATAAGTCTTCACTTAGTTCTTCAAGGATTTAGTTCTTTACCTTTTCTATTTCCATATACATTTTAGAAACACTTGTCAATTCTTCTACACCCCACCTCTCCCTTCCCACACACACTTGTGGAATCTATACTGGAACTGTACTCAATCTATAGATCAACTGGATGGAAACTGACATTTTTCTAGTAGTCTTTTAATGATTGAATCTGGTACATTCTTTCACTTAATTCTTCTAAAATTTCTCAATAATCTTTTATAGTTCTTTTTTTTCCTGTCCAATTTTCCTACCATTTATTTTTTCTTCTTGCCTTATTGCACTAGCATTGTCTATTTGGCAAAATGTTGAATAAAGGCAGAGAGAGTGATTACCCTGTTTTGTTCCTAATCTCAAGGGGAAAGTGCTCAACATTTTACCACTGTGTATCATTTTTATACATTGCTGGATTTGATCTTTCAATAGTTTAAGGTTTTACATTTATGTTTGTGAGTGAGTTGCACTGTAATTTTCCCTTTCTTCTAATATCCTTGTGTCATATTGCTATCAGGGTTATATAGGCCTCATTAAATGAGCTAAGAAGTGTTCCCTCTTCTTCTGCTCTCTGGAAGGGTTTGTGTAAAATTGATATAATTCACTGATGAAATAATTGGGGCCTGGAATTGTTTCCTCTGCTCCCTGTTTCCTCCTCCCCTCGGGGGGGAAGTTTTGAATTACCTTCAAAGGAGCAAAAATAGGGCCATCATTTGACTTCTCAACAGAAACAATGACTACAGAAAACAATAAAACAATGTCTTCACAGTACAGAAAGAAAATACCCACCAACCTAGACTTCTACACTGAGCGAATAAATCCTTCAAAAATGAAGATGAAATAAAGGAATTTTAGGATAAATAAAAACAGAGAACTCATCACCAGAAGACCCACATTAAAGGAAATACTAAAGAATGTTTAGGCAGAAGGAAAATGATCCCGGATAAAAACTGGAAGGTGCAGGAAGGTATAAAAAGCAATGGAAAATGTAAATGAATACTGAAAGTATGAATCCATAACAATGTGTTGTGAGGCTTAAAACATATATAGACAAACTATATGAAAAAATTAGCATATAAATGGAGTAAAATTTTCTAAGGGTCTTACATCATGCATGGATGCATGTTGTAAATTCTAAGAAAACCTCTTAAGAAACAGTAAAAGAATGTACCAAGTTAATAGAGGGGGATAATAAAATATTAATAATTATTCATTCAGTTCAAAAGAAGTCAAGAAAAGAAAGAAAAACAAGAATAGGCAAGAAAAATAGAAGGCAATTAGTAAAATGGTAAGATTTAAATCTAAATATGTCAACAATTAAACTTAGGCAGACTACTCCAAATAAAAGACAAAGGCTATCATATTGGTTTTAAAAAAATATCTTGCTTATAAAACACATCTTTAATATAAGGATCATGGAAAGCTTAAAAGTAAAAGTGTGGAAAAGAAATTATGCCAACACTATCCCAAAAAAAGCTGGAGTAGCTATACCAATATCAGGTAAAGTAGACTTTAAGACAAAAATATTGTCTTAAAATATTGTTAGAAATAGAGACGTGAAAATTCTAAAAGGGTCAATTCACAAAGAAGATGAAGAATTTATATGCACTACAACAGCCTCAAAAACACATAAAATAAAACTGAAAGGAGAAAGACAAATCCATGAACTTAGTGGGAAATTATAACATGCCTCTTGTAACTGATAGTCAATAAAGAAGCAATAAGGATATAAAAGATTTAAGCAATACAACCAATAAAAAGGACCTAATTGACATAAACTGCAAATAGCTACAGAATCAATACTTTGTTCAAGGCCATATATAATAGTTACCAAACTAATCATATGCAAGGCCTAACAATAGCAATTCTCAACAAAATTTAAACAATTGAAATTATACAGAATATGCTCTTTAATGACAGTGGAATTAAACTACAATCAGGGGACTTCCCCAGTGGTCCAGTGGTTAAGACTGTGCTTCCACTGCAGGGGGTTGGGGTTCGGGGAACTATGATCCCACATGCCCCAAAAATCAAAAAAAAAAAAAAAAAGGTCCAGTGGTTAAGACTGTGCTTCCACTGCAGGGGGCATGGGTTTGATCCCTGGTCAGGGAACTAAAGATCCCACAGGCCACGCAGTACAGCCATAAATAAATAAAAAAACTACAAATCAATAATAAAAAGGTAACTAGAAAATTCCCATATATTTGGAATTTGTATTTGGTTTTTCAGAAGTTTTACCATGCTCAAGTGGTTTTATTTATCCCATTTGAGGTTCAAGACTATGGCCTTATTGTGTTTCTTCAGTTGCGCAAGATCCTCAGCCATTATTCACTGACCATCTCTGATCTATTGTTAAATTTGGCCACTGAATTCTTAATTTCAAAAAGTGATTCTCAGTTCTAGAATTTCCATTTGGCTCTTTTTTAAAACTAGTTTTCCATCCTCTGTTTAAATTCTATTCCTTGTATATATTAAACAGTCATTTTTAAAACGTCCAGGATTGATAACACCATTATCAGGATTCCCTTTGGCTCTGTCATCTTTGTATCTGTTGTCTTTCGACTACAAGGTCTTATCTCCTTTTACTCTTAGTTATGTTTGATCATATGTGAAAAATTGCATATAAACTTGAAACATTGGTGATGTCATCTTCATACAAAATTTAACTTTGCTCCTGCAAATCCCAGATAACAATCCAACAGGTTCATTCAGTCCCTTTGAAGACTGGTCTATTTCTGGTTCATCTTATTCCTAGAGTATAGCACTTTGGGGTTCCAACCCAAAGCCTGGGGTGTGGGAGGCTTAAAAGGGCTCCCCTTTTTAATGGATGTTGAACTCAAAATTTTGTCTGCCTGGCACCTTGATTCTGTACAAAGATCTGTTTTCAGCATCTCGGCAGTCTCTTCCATAACAGGATCTAGGGGAAAAATAACCCCAAACACCAGGCACCTGTTTTGGTTTCCTCCTTTCTCAGATTTTGGCCCTATAATTCTATAGTACCTTCTCTGAAGGCTTCAGATTTTCGTATCTATACTTCTACACACACACACACACACACACACATCACAGCTTTTCTAGTTCTCAGTGGGAGGACTGGTCCAATTTAACTACCTTAACTGAAAGTGATAAATATCTCCAACTCTCTTCAATAATTTTACCCCCATCACTCTCCTGAATCTGCATTTTTTTAAAAAAATTATGTTATTCAAGTGTAGTTGATTTAGGGACTTCCCTGGTGGCGCAATGGTTAAGAATCTGCTTGCCAATGAAAGGGACATGGGTTCAATCCCGGGTCCAGGAAGATCCCACATGCGGCGGAGCAACTAAGCCCATGGGCCACAACTAATGAGCCTGTGTGCCACAACTACTGAAGCCTGCGCGCCTAGAGCCCATGCTCCGCAAGCGAAGCCACTGCAATGAGAAGCCTGCACACCACAATGAAGAATAGCCCCTGCTTGCTACAACTAGAGAAAGCCCACACACAGCAATGAAGACCCAATGCAGCCAAAAATAAATAAAAATTTTAAAAAATTATAAGTACAGTTGATTTACAACATTGTAATTTTTGCTGCTCAGCAAAGTGATTCAGTTATACGTATATATACATTTGCGTATCCTTTTCCATTATAGTTTATCACAAGACATTGAATATAGTTCCCTGTGCCATACAGTAGGACCTTGTTTATGAAACTGTTCTTCTGAAGGTCACTAATGACCTATGTTGCTAAATTCAGTGGTTCTTACTTTTCATTTTCATTAACCCATCAGCATCACTTCACATTATACTGCTTCCTCCTTGAAACACTTCCTTCCCTTACCTTCAAAAACACCACTCTCTTCTATTTCCTTATTTCTCTGGCTTCTGCTCTTTTGCTGGTTCTTCAGCTCCCCATCCTCTTAAAAAGCAGAAGTGCCCAGGGCTGTCATTACAACTCTTCTCTATACTTACTCCTTCATGATCTTACCATTGATACACTTAGAACTCTCAAATTTACATTTCCAGTAAAGCGCCTCCTGAAACCAAATGATACGTCTAGCTTCTTTTACTTCGCATCTTCACTTGGATGTCTAATAGGAATCTCAAACTAAGCCCTTGACCCACTCACCTTCACTATCCTCAAACCTGTTTGTTCATCCTGGTCTTTCCCATTTCAGCTAATGGCAATTCACTTATAGCTGCTCAGGTAAAATCTTTAGTCATCCCTGACTTCTCACACAATATAGTCCACCAGAAAATTCCTTGGGGACTATCTTAAAAATATATCCAGAATCTGATAACCACTTCTACTGCTACCACCCCGGCCTAAGTTACTACATTTTGCCTAATTATTACAATAGCTCCTTAACTATTTGTTCCTGCTCTTGGTCCCATTTAGTCTTTCCTCAGCACAGCCCAGAGTAGTATTGTTAAATTCTATCATTTAACTCCCCTGTTCAAAACCCTCTAATGGGGACTTCTCTGGTGGCAGAGTGGATAGGAGTTTGTCTGCCAATGCAGGGGACACAGGTTTGATCCCTGGTCCAGGATCCCGCATGCCACGGAACAACTAAGCCTGTGCATGACTACTGAGCCTGCGCTCTAGAGCCTGTGAGCAACAACTACTGAAGCCCATGCACCTAGAGCCCGTGCTCCACAATAAGAGAAGCCACCGCAATGAGAAGCCTGTGCACCGCAAAAACTAGCCCCCATTCACCACAACTAGAGAAAGCCCACATACAGCAGTGAAGATCCAACGCAGCCAAAAATAAATAAAATTAAAATAACAAAAAACCCCTCTAATGACTTGCCATAAATAAAAGCTAAAGGACTTAAAATTGCCTGTAAGGCCTTGTACAAGCTGGGCCTATTATCTCTCTTAACTACTGTACTTTTCTCTCTGCTTACTCTGCTCCAGGCACATCTCCTTGGCTCCAGCCAATGGCTCAGTTGTTTCAAAGCATTATCTGGATGTGATGGAAGAGGCAGCGTAAGTTGGAAAGACAATCACAGATCAAATCACACAAACCACATTAACGGCCCATCACAATTTATTCATGATATTGCCTATAACGCACAAGGCCCTATCCTAGGTATCTGAATTACAGCAATGGGATTAAAAAAAAAAAATCACCCTCATGGAGCTTGAATTCTAGTGGGAAGTACACAATAAGTCAAAGTACAATATAACTACATAATGCTGTGCTATGAAAGCAAATAAAGCAAGGAAAGGGGACAGTGAGGGTAAGTGTTATAAATTTAAATAGGGTACTGAAATGGCAATGGGAAGCAGAGTTGTAGGCATCTGAGAATCATGCCACGTGAGAAAATAGTGTAAGAAATTTTCAGATACTTGAGGTTTATTTTTGCCAAGCTGCAATCTTCCCCACTGACTTCTTAGAGAAAGTCCAACCATGTAAATAGGGTACAGGTTTCCTGGGCTAAGTGCTTTAATGGCAGTATCTCAAGGGAAACTAGTTAAGACTTTTATTCAATGATTTCAAAAGATTTTTTAAAAATTCATGTTAAGAAATTAAACCCCAAAACATTTTAGTTACTTGTTATTCTGAGGGCATTGGTCCACATTACTATGCCATATAATCATTTCTTTAATTCATTAGTTTACAAACGCATTCAATTGCTGCTTTAGTGGGTTTTGCTTGGCCCAAATTACTAGAGTATTCATGTGTATAGTTAACAGAGGTCTAGAAAGTACATAGATAAGCCCTAGCCTGGATACAGCTCACTGAAGATCATACTATTTTCTAATTTCTGTGGCCACACCAACCTTGGAATCTCAGAGCAAATGAAGTGTTTCCTAAGCAGCCCCTTAAATGTCTCTAATTAACAGAGCTCCAAACTAATTTCAGTCCTTAGTCACTAGCTGTATCCCTATTCAGCTTCTAAATTTTCCATAAAAATAATTTCTAATAGGACCCCTGTATGTCTTTTTCTCCTAAGAAAGTTTCATTACTTTTAAATTCTAACATTCCTTTTATCTTCGCAAGGAACCAATTACACGATTCTCTGAACATAAATTCCTTAAAATATCATTTCCGTTGGCTGGTGGGAAGCAGCAGCATAGCACAGGGAGATCAGCTCGGTGCTTTGCAATGACCTAGAGGGGTGGGACAGAGAGGATGGGAGGGATGCTCAAGAGGGAGGGGATATGGGGACATGTGCATGCATATGGCTGATTTGCTTTGTTGTGCAACAGAAACTAACAGTATTGTGAAGCAAGTATACTCCAATAAAGATATTTTAAAAAAAGGATCATTTCCAAGGATAAAGCAAAACTCAATTTTAAAAATGAAACCTTCCAATTTATAAATGCATACCACTAAAGTCAGTAAAATTCAAGTTATTAGAATTCTTTCTATATACTTCATCAGTAGAGCTTAACTAAAATCACTGAAAATTGTTCTGCATATTCCAAAGATCTTTACCTTTTTTTCTCCTCATGCATTATAAGCCCAGAATAATCTTTTGTATAAGCATCATGACAACTGTTCAAATTTTCTGGATAAAAATGAACAAAACTTAATTTGTACAAGATCTTAACACATACAATTATTTTAGATTCATCAAATAAGGACTTTTAAAAAAAGAGAACCAGGTTTTACAGTCATCCCTTTTAAGTGTTTAACAACCTTTTCCCCATAATTGCACACAAGAAAATAAAATTTGTTACTGCATGCTGGCAAGTATTAAAATTCCTGGGTGAAGTGACTCTTGGTATAAACAACTGGCCCAGGGATGCAGGTAGCTAGCTCTGCAGTCTGAGAAGTTCTACTCCTTTACTATTTAATAATTGCTCCAAGAAAGGATTTTTAAAAAAGATTTCTTTTAACATGTTCACTTACATTTATACAATGCTGAAAATGTATGTTGACATTTTTACTCTTACCATTTACTTATCAAGGGAAGGCATAATGAATATTCAAAGTCAAGCCTAAAGCTGTAGTCACAACGTTAAATTATGAACTCAAAAAAGGCCGTTTGCAATTTAAGTGCTCTCTTGTACAAAGCATCAAAAAGTTAATACAAGTACTAGTCTTAAGCAGTCACACAAGTCTAAGCCACATTTATTTGCACATGTATAGTAATGGGCAACAGATACTCCAAATTCATACAAATTTATAAAACAACAAAGTTAATAATCATTTGGTACCACTTGCGTGTTATCTTGCTTACAGATTCAAGTGTAGATGAACTTCCTTCATTTTGTAAACTTTCATACAATACTTACTAAAACAAAAATTCTTGAAAACACATTGGCATGTTTCAGTTACGGCCAACACAAAAGTTAAGACAAGACCACAAACTCAAAATCCAAGCTTAGAATATACTTTTCTACCTCTCTCCCCTAGAAAGTGACCTTTTTTCTTTAACAGATGTATATGCTATATCACACAAGTAACCAAGGAGCCAAAAAATGATGCTCCCATAATCGTAAAGAAAACTCCAACCAAATCATACTGTTTTAAGTTATCTACCAAATATATGGTTTAAATATGAGAAATGGGGAAATGCTTCGATTAAAATAACAAGGGAGATTAGAAAAAAATGGTAAGTGATTTTAAGGAGAACAAACTATGTTCCCAACAAAGCTGCAAAGATCTGACTTTGACAACTCAAAATAATTGTCTAAGGCAAATAAATGTGAGGAAATCTTCAAAAACACTCTAATCACGTTCAATATCTAGTGATAAAAGCTGAAAATGATATCAAGAGAATACTTATTATACAAGCGTCAACGAGGACATCCCAAAACTAATGAAAGAAATGCACATTTATTTCTACAAAAGCAATGTATGATACAGAAGGGAACAGACTTAAAGATTTACCTATTAAAATATACAGATTCTTACTGAAGAGTATAGGATATTTAAAAAAGATGACAAGGGATGTTAATTTTTTTTTATTATTATTGTTTTTACATATTTTGGAACCTCACATAATTTTGATAAATAACTCTTACAAAATTATGCAAAAGTACAAGAATGTCTGGTAAACAAACAGTCTGTATTTTCCAAAAAAATTTTTACAACATGCAATTCTTAAGGCAGCATTCTCCTTACAAGGAAAGGTAATCCTTTTACTCATCAAGAAATCTTCTGCTGCAAAGAATAGGCTAAGAAAGCCTGGCTTCTTCCATTAACGCCTTTTGTCTTTCCTGTCTGATTTTCGGTCTCTTTCACTTCTTGAAGATCTTTTGCCTGACCGACTACTCTCTGATATAGACCTCTTTCTGTCAGACCGGGAATTCTTATCCTTTGATCCTTTTGTATCTCTACTACTACCTCCTTTGGAAGATTTGTGACTTCTTTCTAGTCCTGAAGCATCCCTTCGCTTCCGATCCACGCTCCTTCTGTGCTTTCTATCTCTGTTATGTCCCCGGCCCCTACTCCGACTTCTACTCTCACTACTACTAGTAGTGCTGCTGCTACTGTCTCTACTGCTGCTGCCACTTGTACTGGAGCTGCTACTGGAACTACTTCGACTACTGCTACTGCCACTGCTGGAACTGCTTCCACTGCTGCTACTGGTTGAACTGCTACTAGAACTACTACTGCTACTGCTTCGACTTCTACTCTTGCTTGCTTTATTTCTAGCCCGACCTCTACTTCTGCTCCTCGTTTTGGTTTTGCTCTTGCTCTCTGAATGTACGGTCAAGACTGGTTCTACCATCACCTCAGTGAGTTTTACAGAGTCTACAGGAAACTCCTTCCTCTCAGGTGGTAAATGCCCTTGCTCCTGAATAACCTGAGGTGGTAGCTGTGGAAGAGCTAATGGCAAAGTCTCAGGCTGAGAGAGAGGCTCGGGCTGGAGTACTGGTTGGGACTGGGAGTGGGACTGGGAGTGGGACTGGGAGTGGGGCTGGGGCTGGGGCTGAGGCAGGGACTGAGGCTGAGCCACAGGCTCAGGCTGGGGCTCAGGTTCTTTTTCTTCTTTTTCCTCAGGCTCATTTTCCATTTCTAGAGCACTAGCATTCTCTTTTGCAGGAGAAAGAGATTTACATTCTTTATCTGGCTCAACTTCAAATTCCACCTCTGGCTCCAATTCTTTGCTAGTTTCATTTTCTGAAGGTTCTATGCTTTCAACTTGGTTGATTTCCATTACCTCCTGCTCAGCAATTACATTTTTGACACTCTCGACCATCTCCAGCACATCCATAACTTCTTCAGGCTGACTATCCTGCTGCTTCTCACTTTCCCTTACCTCAGTTTCCTCCTCCATCTTAACTTCCATTTCCTGCTTTTGTTCCTCCTCCTCCTGTTCTTTCTCTGCATCACTATGAACTATACCTATTTCCTTTTCCTCTTCCTCTCCTGCTTCCTCTATTTCTACATCATTGTGCTGATTACCTGTCTCCTCCAACTCTTCCTCTCGCTGAGCCACCTTACCCTCTTCTTGTTCCGACTTCTGTTCTTCATTACGCACCACCTGATGCTCTTTTTCCTTCATTGATTGTCTTCTAGGCCTAGCCTCCATTTTATTTATTTGTTCTGCAAATTCGATGCGTCTACCTTCAAATAAAGCTAAAGGATAAAAATTTACACGTGTAAAATTTACTATGATTTAGAAAATTCAAAATCACAATTTAACACCTGGTCACAAATCGTCATTGAGCTTATCTAAATGTCTTTTTTGTAAAGAGATGACAAAAGACTGATTACAGCATGTAAGTAATTACAAATTGATATAAGATGACAAAAGCAAAAATCCACTGGAAACCTATACACTAAGAAATTAGCAAAACCACACCACGTTCTAACTGATGGAAAAACAGGATAATCTTTTGCTATTTTACTTCATACTAAATGAAAAAAAATAAAGCTTCTTTTAAACAATCAGTTTTATGGTATCATATCATGCATTAATTTTTTTGATCCCAAGGAGAGACAAATCATCTAATCACCATCTTAGTAGTGTCTACCCTTCCATGTGTGCTTCCTCTATGGACTACATCAATATTGACTTTTTCTTGATTCATCAGCATTTGTACCTGGCTACTAAGAGTATCAAGCAAAAGAGAAAGCTCACTCAAATGCTTAAGAAATAAACATGCATTAAGCACCACCCAATATCCAAGTTTCCAGTTAATATCTATCATGAAACAAATGCTCCTGTACTCCAAACACATTAGCATCTTAGAATATCTTTCTAAAAAATTAACTATTGAATCACAGATGTCACAGGAAACAAACACATATGTATTTGTGTGTTACCTTACCCATTAAGAAAATTTCAAGGGACCTCTTCATTTACACTTACCATTCATTTTTCTCTGTGACTCTTCTATTAGTTTTTGGGTAGCTGGACACATTCTTCCAGGAATATAGAACAAATGGGGCTTTGTTTTAGTTCTTATATATTTAATTATCTTGGCATTATGCTCATTCCATTCTTCTTGCTAAAGAAAAGGTAAAAAGGTCAGCGCTTTTCTCAACATGAAGGATTACCAATCTTAGAATTTCAAAATATACTCACCAGCTGCGCAAGCTCAACCTTCTGTTCCAAAAGCCGCAGTTCTGTCTGTTTAGCACGCCTCTCTTCAAACAGTTCTCTCCTCTCATTTTCAACCTGCTTTCTTTCTTCTTCTGCCTGCACTTCAAGTTTCTGTTCAATTTCCTGGCGTCTCTTTTGCTAAAGATAAACAATAATCTTTAAAAGCTTATTATACATTCTGATTATGTGAAATATCACAATTTTACTGTTGTCTGCAAACATGGTTCACATCTGCAATTCAGGACACCAGCTAATTCAAACTTGGCATTTGAGGTGGACTGCAATTTCCCTTCCAGGAAATGGGGACTGAAGCCTTTTCATGTAAAAATCTAAAGTTTAAAGCCATTAGCTATGACATCAGTAACCGTTTTATTCCAACATAATTTATTAAAGAACCTTACCTAAAAGTTAACCTGAAAGAGAAGAGTACTGTCTTTATAGGTTATCTTCAGTTATTCTTTCCAAAGCAAAGAATGAGACAAGTGATGTCCTAGTGAACGAAGTAACTAACAAACTAGTCAACTCTCTTTCTAAAAATCTACAAAAAAAAAAAACTACAGACATTCTTCAAACTTTGATGCTTTAAGTTTTTATATTTTCTAATAAAGTTAACATATGAAAGCTGAAATAAAATAACTGAATTGTTATTTCACTATAGTTCTCCCGAGAAGCAGTAAGTTTGTGTTCAACTCCAAGGACACAATTTTATAGCTTTAGTAAAATAAAAACTTCCAGAAAAATGACACAGTTAAACAAACTCTGGAGGGCAGGGAATATAATTTATGCTGTAGCTTCTGGAGTGCCTCTGAGTGTGTAAGTCTTAGAAATTATAATTATTTAATAAATTATGATGATTAGTAAGTTCAACTTCCTGTTTGAAAGAAGCACTCTAAGGCCTAAAGAAATGAAGAGGTGTCCAAGACCACAAAATGAGATTGTTATAGAGCTGAAACCTGAATCCAGGTTCTCCTGAATCAGACTAGGCTCTTTGAACCACAAAGCAAAGTTCACTAAGTTACTTTAACAGCACCTCAAAAAGAACCAGTCAACAGTATAACAACTTGAGGTTTTAAAAGTTTTTCCTTGGCTTCATTTTAGGCTAGCAATTAAATCTTCTTCTTCTCTTTTTTTTTTCCTTAGGAAATATCAGTAACACGCTTTATGAAGCTTGCAGTTAAATCTTGAGAACTTTTCAGTGTTTAAGAAATATGTAATCAACTACTTTGATAGCTTAAATAAAGGAAGCAAAGGAAAAATTGCATAAATACCCTTTCAGTAGCAACAGTGGATTCTTGTTTAAATTTCTGAAGGGTGCCCATCAACAAGCCAAATATTCGTCGGTTCCTAAAGAACAGAAAAAGAAAATCCAATTTCAAAAGGTTCCACTTCATTTAAGCCTGCCATTTCCTAAAAGAAGCATAGCACAGACACCTGAACAATTCCTTAAATTTTCTTAAAATTGCATTATTTGACAAGAGTTGTTTTCCTCCAGAAAGATACTTAAGATACCTTTGCTTTCCCTTTTCATCCATATTTTGATCCTGGATAAGGTCTCTCCGTGTGCGCTCTTTGGAGGTAGCTACAACTGAAGACTGCAAAGCTGGCTGCAGGAGAAAAGAAATTTCAGTAATTTAACTAGCATACAGTGGCACTCCTTTAAATGTACTAAGGTGAAAATACTATATTCACCCTCTATGAAGTTCTTTTAATCTCAATTACCTTCTTAACATCATCGTCCTCTGGGTCGCTTTCTTGGCGTGATTCTCTCCGAGTCCGACGCTCCCCGCCCAGCCTGACAAAGGAAAATGAATTTTAAAATGAATTTAAAAGGACCAATTCAAACTCTGATCTCCTATACCTCTCAAGCCGGTTCAGTTTTGTAGTACAAGTCAGAAAAGTAACCCAAATTAACTATTTTCTCAATATTATTCTTCTCATGACCTTTACTTTGGTAAAATTTCTGTTATTGTTAGTGAAGAATTGAGTTTTGAGGGATACTGGCTGTCTCAGTTCGAATACCAAGGAAACAGACTCAGGGTAAGTGGTATACTACTCAATTCAACAACTTAATTCAACAATATTTATTAAATTTTTATATTTGTATGCTACCTCAGAAAACAGAACATACAAGTATGCCTTCAGAAACTTGTCTTCTAACATACCTACTGACTGCCCCTTCAAGGTCTCTCTGTTTGGCTGGGGGTCCTCCTCCAATATCTGAGAATCCACGCCTGCAAAAAAAAGGCCAACATAAAGCACTTGTAATTTGAGAAAAATGGTATTTCCATTTAAGGAAAATAATTTAGTTGCAATTAAAAAAAATAACCTTCCAGTTAAAGTAACCTTAAATGGGCATTTACTTCAAGACGCTTTTGTAGTATTTAAAACAATGAGAAAAAATTAAGTTTGCACATAACTGGTACAGTTACTATATTCTTCAATGTCTAGTTTTGAATGCAAATGAAATTCCAGGATAACTCTACAGAAAACTACAGCTGATCACAGCTTCAAACAAACCAAACATTTCTAACATTGACTCGACCACGAAATGTGTTTAAACCGTTTCGTTAATTTAGTGTAGTAAGTACCAATGAATTAAAATCCTAAGGAAATCTTACCTCAGCAATAAACTACCACGTCCTCTACCTCCACCAGGACCAGAAAGGGCCAGCAATCTGGCTTGGATGGGCCTACAAGATATTTACAAATCAGTACAAAAATCGTTTCTAATAGCACCAAATACTTAAACGGGTGAGGTTCATCATCAAAAGAAAATAACCAGAAAAGTTCGAAGATGATGGTTTCAAAACCCACGTGTTTGAAACAGGACACGAAGTACTTTGTTAACTTCCTGATTTTTCCAAGATCAGTATCACAGAAATTATATTTACCTCGATGCCCCTACACATTAACAAGCTTGAATCAGGTCCTGATTTCGCCAACCCAAAGGAAGTTGCACGTGGGCAAGAGCCGGGGGGCGAGGCGGCCGGACCGCGTCCCGGGAGGGTCTCCGGGCCAGCCCCGAATCGGGTGGCCCCGGGAGAAGGAGGGCTTTGTGCTGCAGTTCCGGGCCTGCAGGGCCAAGGGCGGGAATCGGCAGTCTGGGCCTTCCCACAGGACAGGAAGCCATCCTGGAGCACCCAGGCCCCGCTCTCCCTCCTCACGCACCTGAGCCCCAGGACTTACGGTGGGAGACTTGGAAATTCCCACCTCACCGAGGACGGGGTTCCACGGCTGCTCCGGGAACAGGCCTCGATGTTCGAGTCCTCTCAGGGCTGGCCGCCCTCCCCGCCCCAACTCATCCCGGCTTCGTGGCTGCCTCTCAGAGCCGGCATTTCCCATCCGCCCCTCACCTCACGTCATTCGGATCCCGCCCGGTGAGCTTGCGAATATTCTCATCCACATTCTTTAAGCTCTCTTTGGCCTTTTCTAGCTGCTCCTGCAAAGTTCTCACTGCGACCGCCATCTTCTCCCTGCAGCAGGCTCCGAGACTGCTCTCCAGGCCACGCCTGCTTGTGTCGCGCCGCGAGACGCGAGAAGACTGACAGCTGGGCTCAGCCAATGGAGATAGGAGTTGTATTTCGGCCTCAACCACTCAGCAACCGGAAGGGGGAGAAGCTGCCGGCCTTTGTGACTCTGGGCCAATGAAAAGTCCGCCAGACGGTCGCTTCCCTCCTCGATTAGCTGCGGGTGGCTGGGCTCCGCTTCTAGCGCAGAGCCGGGGCGGATTTGAGAGTCTCTGGGTTCCCGGAGTCGTGAGTTTGCGGGCCGGCTCTTCTGGTGGGGAGAGTGGAGTTTTCCAGCCCTTTTAACCTGTATATGACGGCCTCTTATCGTTTTATCACCTGTTCCCCTCAGAGTAGGGTGCAAGCGAGTCTTTTTTCCCTTTTTCCCGGGTAAATGATTTGATTAGGACAGGGTGCGGCCGTTCTGTTGGTGCGCATGCCCAGAGAGGCAGTGGGAGGGGCGCAGGCTTCTCTTGACTAGGTTAAGCGCAAATGAGCTGAGGGAAGCGAAAAGTGAAGGAAGAGGAAAAGTCATTCATCATAATAGCTAACACTTGCTTTGTGTTGTACTCTGTGAAACACTTTACGTGCCTTATCCCCCACAAACCAAAAGCGTGAATAAACTGCCTGTTATTACTGATAAGGAAATACCGTAACTGTCGTCAGGTCACGCCGGTCCAGAATCATCATACGATCGATCAGACTATGTGCAAGGCTTTACTACAAGAAAAAAAGCGACGGTGAGACAGACGAGACGGGCATTAGCCTCTACACCGGTCTAGAGCTGGTTGGTTTAAAATAGGGTCTGGGGGAGCAGCGCTGTTAGTTGTGTGTGTGTGGTCCACCTTCTGGTTCTGCTCTACCCGCACTGCCAACGTGAGAACCGGTTTTGTTCCAGAAATGTAGTTGTAAATTGTAGCTCAGAAAGCATTTTCCCACAGAAACAATATTATCAATAATCTTTGTGTTCTCATCCTCCGTCAGCAGCCAGGCATCCTTGCACCAAGCATTAGCAGGCCAACTGTATTTAATCCGAGTTACCATTTTAATTCATCCAACAATCCTTAAAAGCTCTTACTGTGTTAAGGTAGACTCCGTGGAAATAAGCCTAGAACAAGATAACTGTGGTTCCTGCTGCCGTGGAGTTTGTAGGCTCCTCAGGGAGCAAAGATCATTCACGTACTTATTCATTCAACAAGTATTTATGGAACGCCTACTTTTTGCCAGGCACTATTCTAGGCACTTGGATAGTCAGTGTACGGTAAAGATATCAGACCACAAGGAGCTTGGCGGCAGGAAGAGTAAGGAGACAGACGATAAGCGTTAAGTAAATTACATAGCATGGTAGAAATGGGTTAAGTGCTATACAAAACAGAAAAAGTAAAGCTGGATAAGAAGGATGAGTGTTGATAAATAATTATATGACTCTGGGACTTCCCTGGTGGTCCAGCGGTTAAGACTCCGTGCTTCCACTGCAGGGGGCTCCGGTTCGACCCCTGGTCTGGGAACTAAAATCCTGCGTGCAGCGTGGTGTGAGGAAAAAAAAAAAAAATTTACATGATTCTGATTGTGAGCATACTTTGTCTCATTGATCCTTATTACAATCCTGTGTAGTAGGCAGTACGTGAAACCTGAGAATGTGGTGATGGTACAATTACCATTTTGTGTAGTGTAGTGTAACAATGTGAAGTGTAACAATGTTTCCATGGGAAATGCTTCTAGAGTTAGCCAAAAACGTAGGATCTATTCTTACTTCCGTAGACTCTATTACTAAGATCCTGGGAAATTTAACATAGTCTAATTTATGGGGGATAATCAGTAGGATGCCATGTTCAACATTTAGTAATGCTCAATAAATATTAGTTTCCCCTTTAGTCTCCAAAATATCCAAAGAACACCATGTTACTGTGGTTTGAGAAATTGACCTTGGTAAGTTGCCAGTCTTTTGCTTAATCTTTGACCTTGATGGTGGTGATGAGGGAGAATGCAATTGGGACATAAAGGACCTGATTTCTTTCACATATGGGAAATTTTAGTGCTGGAAAAAAAGATTAAGATTGCAAAATACTCTTCAAAATTAGTGTTTCTTTTCAAAGGGTTAGGTGAAACTTACATGCTTGATTTTATGAGGTGATGGAAAAAACGGATCCAAACATTAGAAGGGGATATGAAAGGGTATGAAGAGTTGAGAGGTTATTGTTAACAATTTGAGAAAACTCGACATATTACTTCAAGGGAAGCAATGAATTAATTGGGGGAAAAATCTGCTTTGTAAATTACTAAGAAAAGATCTAATCATAGGCTAAGCATCACGTTTAAGACAAAGTTTGCTAAATTTAAGACGTGCATATGATCTAACATATGTATTCGCATGTCTGTAGGGGTTAAGTCCCACATCCACTATAGATTCTTATATGAACTCCGTCCCACAGTGACGTCGCATTTCTGAAGTCTTTAATTTGTATTTTCTGATGCAAATTACCTTGTTCTTTGCTTACTCCATCCTCCTTGTCCCTTGTACCCTACTCCCAGTAAACCTCCTGGTGGCCAAAACGGCTCTAAATCTTTTTGTACACCCAGGCTTAATCCAAAATGGATTGGAATAATCTCTCAATATACCTAAAGTTTATAGCCTGAAAAATGACGATTTATTCACTTTAAAAAAATTATTTATTTAGGCTGCACCAGGTCTTAGTTTCTGCATGCGGGATCTTTAGTTCCGGCATCCAGACTTAGCTGCGGCATGCATGCGGTGATCTAGTTCCCCGACTAGGTATGGTACCCCGGACCCCTCCATTGGGAGCGCGGAGTCTTACCCACTGGACTACTAGGGTAGTCCCAATATTCGCTTTTTTTTACAACTTTTCATATTAAGCAACATATGGCAGAAGTGTAAGCTTTTGATGAAGCTAATAGAAATTCTTGTCAGTTCTAACATAGCTAATTAACACAGAGATGGCAGCGGGAGGTCCCGTCTTATTTTACCACCTCCCCCGCCCGCCGCCTTCGATGTTGAAGGTGGAAGAAACCTTCCTCCTCTCTGGGCGCCGGCGGTTCACCCCGCGGAAGGAACTCTATGACCATAGAGCTGGCGGAATGCCGGGGTAGAGGGGACCGGAAATCGTTTTTTCGTTTCCACCCCCCCCTCCCCGCCAAGGGCCGGATGGGGTGTCCGGGGGCTGGGTTTGGTTCACGCTGCTGTCAGACCCTTTTCGTTCTGCCGAAGGGCTTAGTGGCCCTGGGGTGGGCTCGCCCCGGGCCCCGGCTCACTCCAGTATCAGCCTTCGGGAAACTGAGTGAATTCATCGGTCTCCTAGCAACGAGGGACGGGCTGCGGACTGAGCGAGCGGCGGCGGTGCAGCCCAGGCTGCCCAGGCGCTAGCCGGAACCCCGAGACCGGCCCAAACGGGAGCCTAAACCCGGAGCTTGGAAGAATAAGCAGGAAATGGCGGACGAGGCGTTGTTTTTGCTTCTGCATAACGAGATGGTGTCTGGAGTGTACAAGTCCGCGGAGCAGGGGGAGGTGGTGAGTGCTGCCACACGCCCTTGAGGTCCTTTTGCGGTGACACTCCTTGTTTCCACTCAGTTTTCTTTTAACCCCCGTCCCATCGCCACTCATCGCCTCCCGAAGTATAGGCAGATTGGTCCACCTTCAGGTATCCTAAGCCTTAGAACCTGTCAGCTGGCTTCAGTCTTTCATCCTTGTCTCTTTCGTATCTTTTACTATTTGATACCTTTTTGTCCAGTCCCATATCTGTGTGTGGCACGCCACAGATTTTTTGTTTTCTCCCTTCCATGTGTTGTCCCTACCATGATTTGCGTCAGAGTTAACTGCTGATTTTGGCACCCCTACTTAATTCGGCTGTCACTTCCAGCACTTCCCAGTCGTCCACTGGACAGACCTCTCCCAGCCTGAGACTCCTGTCTCTCCCTCCGCATCCCTAACCCTCAGTAACACTCCAGGCAACTCAAAGAAAGAGGGCTAATGAGATTTGAGGTAGAAGCAAAGGAAACTTTGCAGGTGTTACTATAATTAGGAAACACTAATTAATTTAAAAAATATTTAGTGTCCATTATATGTCAGAGCTAGTTGCTAGGGATATAGTAATGAGCGAAACAGTGGCCCCATCCTCCTGGAGGTTACTTTTAATGTGTGGTAGTCTTCATTCGCTAATTGATTCATTCAGAAAATATATTAAGCGTGTATTGTGGGCCTGACATTGTTAGATGAATAAGGTAAAGTCCTTGCCTAACAGTCGTTGGGGAATAAGGCTTCAATGAATAATTAACGTATTGGGTGGTAATTAGATATGGAATCATGGAGTTGTAGGATTTTATAAATGAAATATTACAAAGTCATGCTCAAGTCAGAAGCTCTAGTTTCTATAATGCTATTGATAAAGAGGGGTGGAAAGTGAGGGCAGGAAAAGCATAAAGGTATGCTAGGCAAAGGTAAAGTCATAGAGGTATGAAAAAGTGCAGTGCATTTAAATATGCTTGAGTATTTCACTGTGACTAGATTGAATAGGTGGAGAGAGAGAAGTTTTGAAAGCTGAAGCTAGAAAGAGGTCTGTATGATTAAAACACATGGACCTTCTCAGTGGAGGATTTTTAAGGAGGAGAATGACATGCTCCATTTGCATTTCAGAAAGATAAACCATTATTTGGGCTGGAGAGGGAAGGTCCTTGTAGTGAGAAGACCCATTATTGCAGGAGTCCAGGCAGGAGATAATGAATATCTGGATAAAGAGAAGAGGAGAGATGGTTTGAGAGATAGGAGGTAGAATCTCTAGGACTTGATTAGGTATAGGAATGAGAGTTGAAAAATTATCCCCAGGTTTTTAGCTTGAGCCACTGGGTTGGATGGAGAGGGAATAAAGAAGAAAGAGGTGATGATAATGAATTATTTTGAACAGGTTGAATTTATGGCACCTGCAGGACATCGAGGAAGAGGTACTGTCAGTTTGTAAACTATAAGAAGGATACTGGCTGTTTTGGGTACTATAACAAGAATGCTACACACTGAGTGGCTTATAAACAACAGAAATTTATTTCTCACAGTTGTGAAGGCTGAGAAGTCCAAGATCAAGGCACCAGCAGATTCAGTGTCTGGTGAAAGCCTCCTCCTGGTTCATTTATGGATGTGTTTTGGCTGTGTGCTCACATGGTGGAAGGGGCTACCTAGCTCTCTGGGGTCTCTTTTATAAGGACACTAATGCTATGCTTAAGGGCTCCATCCTCATGACAGAATCACCTCCCAAGGGCCCTACCTCCTCATACTATCTGGGAGTTAGCATTTCAACACGCTAATTTTGGGGAGATAGTAATAGGAAGACATCAGGAAGAGTATTGGAAATGAAGCAAATTCTGTTCCTTTGTGTTGTTTTTTTTTTCCGGCTGCGCCTCGCTGCATGTGGGATTTAAATTCCCAGACCAGGGATTGAACCACTGGACCACCAGGGAACTCCCGAACATTCTATTCTCATTCAGATCCATCTGTAATAGAGATTTTTTCCAAGTTACAAACTTTTGACTTTATCATCATCCACAAGCAATAGTTAATGTTTTGCATCTGTGCTAAGTGCTGACTATCAGACATTTGCTGTTTGTGCAAAGTCAGCTTTCCTTATACCCTTTTCCCCAAAGAATAATTAGCAACATACCTTTTTTAATCACAAAACCTCTGCTCCCCACCCTACCACGTGTGCAATCAATTCTTTTCATTCTACTCTTTCTACTTTCTTTTCCTGTTCCAATTCTTGCCCAGGAAAACCTTTTCTAAAAATCCCTCTCTTTTTTTTCCCCAATGGATTAGCTAAAATAAAACAGCTATTCTAATCATGACTGACAATTTTGAGACATGTGCTAGTCCTATAAGAGAAAGGAAATCCATAAGTTTTGAATCATTTAAACTAAAAACAACTTTCTTTTCCTATTGCAATTTGTATATGGTGGGGAAAAAACTGTAAGTCCATATAAGCAAAAGGGATTTTTAAAAAGTTATATGGTAGTCCACAGGGGCAAGACGGGAATAAAGACACAGACCTACTAGAGAATGGACTTGAGTTTACGGGGAGGGGGAAGGGTAAGCTGGGACAAAGTTAGAGAGTGGCATGGACACATATACACTACCAAATGTAAAACAGATAGCTAGTGGGAAGCAGCCGCATAGCACAGGGAGATCAGCTAGGTGGTTTGTGACCACCTAGAGGGGTGGGATAGGGAGGGTGGGAGGGAGGGAGACGCAAGAGGGAAGAGATATGGGGATATGTGTATATGTATAACTGATTCCCTTTGTTATAAAGCAGAAACTAACACACCATTGTAAAGGAATTATACTCCAATAGTTAAAAAAAAGAAAACAAAAGTTATGTGGTAGTCTTGATGATTAGAATCCATATTGGAGTCCAGGTGTATGAGGGTTTGTTAGTGTCTCTACTTTGAGTATGCTTCAAATTTTTCATAGTAAAAGTAAAAAAGAGATAATCCTATCATTCAGAAATGGTTTTTATATATCTTTTTAGATATAAAGTCATAAGTGTAAGTGAAATAAAGGAAAAAAAACCAATGTTCTCACTTTCCCAATCAATGATTTTCAAACTGTGCTTGAAGAGGAATTAAATCTAAAAACTGAATAATTGGACATTTACCAATTTATGGAGAATAGTTTTTTTTTAAGGTTAATGGATAAAATATTCTTAAGTTTTTCTTAAAAATTTGGTACTTTACTAGTGAGCACTCACAGATGCCAAAGTGAATGAACAAGTGCAGCATCAGAAGGTTTTTCCTGGGGCTTAATTCAAAAGCTCATGTGATCAATAGCTAAGATTTGAGAATGTCTGCATATAAGCATATTTCCTGCTTATCAGTATGTTCCTGGGTGATTCTGTTGATACGAAGAGCAGGTGGTTCCACAAAGAGCATCATGACTTACAGGTACTCATTCTACCTAAGCAAGTTTGGGAATGGGTGTGGAAATTAACAGAATGATGCTGAGTGGTCCCGTAGAGAAACAACATGATTTGGTTTTTACAAAGTCTATACCAGAAATACAGAAGATAATCAAAGGAAGAAAAAAACTAGAGATGAGATCAGTTGGAAGGCTCTAACTGAAGACCAGGAGAGAAATGAATGCTAAGAGCTACTTAAGCAGTCAGGAGAGAGAAGATGGATTTTGAAAAGCATGTAGATAATAGGCTCCACAGGACTGCAGTGTGTGTGAAGGGCTGGGAGCAAGGAGGTGAAGAAAATGGAAGTTTTCTGGTTGTAGTAACTAGATAGATGGTGGTGCCATTGATGAAGTTAAAGAATTTTGGAGGCAGAGCAAGGAATGTTAAGATAATATTATTTGAATATGCCTAATTTGAGGGGCCTGTGGGACCTCTGGATGGCTGTGTCCACTGTACTAGAAATACAGGTTTAACAGTCAGCCCCATTAGTAGCATACATGGTTCCTTAGAAGAAAGTTCAGCAAATAATGAGGCCTGTGGTGTTAGCGGGAGGCAAAGGCTTCAGAATACATAAAAATTCTTGCCCTTTTGGAGCTGTATTCTAGGAGAGGGTGGGGATGGAGGGACATGAGCAATACAAAATTAGTAAAATGTACATTAGCTTAAATGGTGAAAGAAGTCCCTTGGAGACAAGCAGGGAAATGAGATAGAGCATCAGAATCACATTAGGAGGGGTTCTTAAAACACAGCTTGCTGACGCACACCTACAGTTTCTGATTCACTCAACTGGGGGTGGGATTACAGAATTTGCAGTTTTTACAAGTTCCCATGTGATGCTGATGTTGCTAGTCTTGGGACACAGTTTGAGAATTACAAGGATAGAGAGTTTCTGAAGTGGAATGATACTGTACTTTTAAAAGGTTGAAATGAGCCTCATTGAGATGGTGACATGTGAGTGAAGACTTAAAGCGAGTGAGTTGGTCATGTGAATATCTGGAGGAAGAGCTGCCTATGCAAGAGCGCTGAGGTTGGAGCCTGCCTGGCATGATTAAGAACAGCAAGGAGATCACTGGAGCTGGATGGAGTGAGTGAAGAAGAGTAGAAGGTTGAGGCCAGAGAGGCACAGGAGTCTGGATTGTATAGGGCTTTGTAGTTCATCCAGAGAATTTTGAGTCTTCGACATAGGGGTGGTATTTAAAGCCTTAAGAGTGGATGAGATTGTCAAAGGAAGAGTGAAGCAATTGCATGACTCCAGGCATAGGAAGGTGGGGTCATCAACTAAGACATACTGAGAAATGGAAAGCTTGGATGACTCTAAGAGACATTTTGAAGCAAGGGACAATAGAACTTAGTGAAAGCACAAAGGGAATGACTGACAGAAAAAAGTCAAAAGCGATACCATGACCTCAGTTTTATAACTGAGGAGAGAAGAAGAGTTGAAAATGGAAAAAGCCAGGGAAGATGGGAAGAGTAATTGGGAAGGGGCTTTGGCATTTATGAAAAGTAGTAACAGTTCCCTGTTTATCTTATTGCCTTATGAAAATGATTAGTACTAAGAAAATTCAAGTATGACTTGTAATTCACTTTTTCTTACAGTGTTTCAGTGAGAAAAGTATAAATACTTACATTCTAGCATTCTAAATTTATTCAAAAGTATTATTTTTTTAAATAGGAAAATGGACGCTGTATAACTAAGCTGGAAAACATGGGGTTTCGAGTGGGACAAGGATTGATAGAAAGGTGAGCAGTATGGATTTGAAAATTTTCTTCCAGGTAGGTTATGAACAAAGATGATCCATTTCAAAAGACTGAATAAAACTTGAGATAATTTAATTTTAATTCCCAAATTTTATTTATTCTCTGTTCTTTAATTCACAGATTGAAATTTCTTTTTAGGTCTGATGCTATTTTAACTCAGTTATCCAACTTTCATATTTTAATATTTGAAGAAAATATGTATCTTCTATGTTTTAGACTTTTTTCATGAAAACTTTGGTATGCTGAAACAACCATCTAAAATCTTACTGCATTTCCTACTTAAGATCTAATATGTTCTTTAACCTAAATGGAATTTTGTTTAAATGCGTACCTTAGAGTCTCTATTTATGCATGTAATAATCTTTCAATTTATACATCAATTTTTTTTAGTATTCCTTTCTATCTGAAATAGCTGAACTCTGATTATATTTTATATAACAATACCATGATTATGCTCAGCTTTTTTTTCTTAATGTGCTAATTGTACCTAAAATTGCTGCGTACTGTTAGACTAATACACCTTTAGACTAATTTTAGCCCCCAAATTATATAACAGAATGTGAATCCATTGAGATGGGATCTACTTTGCTTGGTGCTTATCACTTTATGACTGTCAGTAAATGTTCAGTGCTGTTATGGCATTTGGAAATTAGGTAATAATCTGCCCCTCTTGCTTTCTTTGGAGGAAAAGTACTGTGTTACTTCTAGTTGATCTTTTTAGGTTTACAAAAGATACTGCAAGGTTCAAGGATGAGTTGGATATCATGAAGTTCATCTGTAAAGATTTTTGGACTACAGTATTCAAGAAACAAATCGACAATCTAAGGACAAATCATCAGGTATTTAGATAAATTAAGGCCTATTTTTTAAGTCCTTTAACTTAATATAAATGTATTTTAGTGATTTACTTATTATGTAAAACTTAATTTCTCATCAACTTTGGAATGTCTTATATGTTAGTAATACATCATTACTTTTTTTCTCTAATACGGTATAGTGAATAAAGACCAAGAGACAATTATCAGTAGTTATAGCTGTCCCTTTCCCTCAATTAAATTTTAAGTTTTAAAAAGTAGCAGATACCAGAATGATAAAGGTTTTATTATTTCATTATTATTACTTAGTGGTGATAATATGCAGAACCACAAATATATCACATTTGTCTGAAGGCTAATTTATAGAGCATATTTAACTCCTAAATAACTCTTGCCTGTTTAGTTGCTGTTATATTTCTTATTCTTAAAATGTTTTGTTAAAATAAAAATAGGTTGCATGGAAAATCATGCATAAAATAGATTTATTTTATAAAACTCAAGGAAATATTTGGAGTATATTTGGCATTTTAATAAAGTATAAAAATGAAAATAATGTATCTTGTAGCTACCAGTAGAATTCATTTTTTCAGATAATGGTATCAACCTTAGCTTAAAAGTACCTGAAATGCTAGGAAGACTAGGAAGAAGTGACTATGATTTTTGGCTTTCTAGGTATGAGTTAATAACATATAGCTGCTAATTTCACCCAGACATGTATTTCTGATTCTTTTGCACTAGACTGTGTTCTTTAAGGATAGGAACTGTCTTAGGTATCTTTGTATCTTAGGTATCTTTGTATCTTCAGTATCTTAAAGCAGTCAATAAATATTAATGTTATAAAATACTGAACTCTTCAGCTTGAACATTGCAAAACTTCTTCATATAAAGAAAATCTGACCAATAGAAAGGAGAGTTTTAATAACTTTAAAAATTTCTTAAATTGTTTTGAAGGGAAGAGTACAGATTACATTGACTTTGGATGTTTTTCTGTTTTTGGAACAGGGCATCTACGTACTTCAGGACAACAAATTTCGCCTGCTTACTCAAATGTCTGCAGGAAAACAGTATTTAGAACATGCATCAAAGGTATTTAATGGAATAGAAGATCGGGGTTTTTTTATTATGAAAAAAGTAGAACCATAGGGAAAAGTACAATGCCAATCAAAACACTTTTGAATTCAAAATATGTTTTTAAATTGTTCCTTTTGTTTAAACACTTTTCAATGAAATAGGAGGTGTTCATCATATTGAAACAACTTACATTAACCTGTAGCTAAGTAGGCTTATGATGACCAATTAAAGAAACACTATCGTTTAAATGCCATTAAAAATGTAGATTAATGGTAGATTCTCGAATATAGCATGGATACATCAGAAAAGACACTCAAGCTTAAAAAAACTGGTAGTAGCTATGCAGAATTATTCACTTCAGAGTTCATATTTACAATCTCCATCAGTAAATTTAAAAAATTTTAAAAATATAATTAACATTTGTTTCTAAGAATACATGTTTTGTGTTAAGTATATCTATGTTTCTGGGTTTCATGTATTTTTTTTCAGTCTCAGGAATCAATAAATAGACCAGATGTATTAAAGAAAAGCTGACAAGTTTTAATGTAAGGGTTCCTTTGAAGTGGTTAAAATATCTTGGGCAAGCGTAGCTCCAGTGGCGCAATCGGTCGGTTAGTGTGTGGTACTTATAAAATATCTTGGGCAGTAGGTATAAGCTGCTGTTTATCTGTAAAATCTGTCCATACCTAAATTATCTAACACAAAGGCAGTTTGGTGTAGTGGAAAGAGTATGGACTTGGGACCAAATAAATCTAGATTTTAAGCTAACTCCACAACTTATAGGTTTGTGACATTGGGTAAGTTACATAACCCCTCTGGACCTTAGTATCCTTATTAATAAAATTGATTATAATAATACCTATATTATAAAGAATCTCTAGGTTCTCTCCCAGCTTACAATTTCATGACTCCATATCTGATTACTTATCAGTACCCATTTATTTATATTAATTATAAAATAATATTCTATATTATTCATAGATACATAGTAGTGTTGTTGAATATCATGCAAAATGTAGATAATAAAAAATTTCTTGGATTATTTGATTTTTGGTTCTCATTTTTGTCCTGGCTGTCTCTGCTATGGCATAGTCCCATTTCCCTTCCTTGTTTCCATATGACAGGGTTTCTCAACATTGGCGCTTTGGTATTTTAAACTAGGTAAGTCTTTGTTTTGGCAGGCTATAAGTCTTGAACAAGTCAGGATTCTTGGTTGTAGAAAGCAGAAACCAATTTTGATTGAATGGAATAATAATTAGTTAGCTTACAGAACTGATGGGAAGGCTCAGAAAACAGGCAAGAACCATGGGAGCAGGAGTTCCCTCGTGGTCTAGTGTTTAGGATTTGGGGCTTTCAGTGCTATGGCCCAGGTTCAATCCCTGGTCGGGAACTGTGATCTCTTAAGCCGAGCAACATGGCGTGGCCAAAATTAAAAAGAACCATGGGAGGTTAAAGCAGCCAGAAAGCCCATATCACTCCACAAGGAGGGTCTATTTAGAACCCTTCAGGCAGCACTGAAGGTAGACACAAACCACCTCTGCTGCCTCTGGAACTAATTCTAACCTGTTTCCAGCTTGTTTTTGTCACAATCAGAATTTTCAATGATTTGAAAAATTCTTCCACAACCCTTTCTTAAACAGCAATGACTTATTAATATCAAGGTTTAACTATCATATTTATCAATAGTTTTACTATCTTAGTAAATCCTTAATATATTTTACACTTTTTTTTCTTCTTAGTACTTAGCATTTACATGTGGCTTAATCAGAGGCGGCTTATCAAACTTGGGGATAAAAAGTATTGTAACAGCTGAAGTATCTTCAATGCCTGCCTGTAAGTTGAATTCACATTTCTTACAAATGTTTTTAGCAATTATTTTTCAGGTCTGGTGTTTTTTTGTTTGTTTCTTGTTTTTGTTACTTAGAGAACATTTAAAATGCTAAAACCATTTCATTTTACTTTTATCAAATTTTAACATTTAATGTAGTAATATGTAGCATACTTATATTCATAGTCAATGATTTTTTAATTCATAATAGACAATGATTTAAGAAAATGTGCTAAGGAAATCCAAATTTATAAGACAACTTAAGGAATGATTCTTAACTCTTAAAGGAAAATTTTCTGCAGTATTCTTTTAAGATAGCAAATTTCCTTATAGTGTTGAAAAAATTTTTTTAAAGTTTTCTAGAAAATATCTATTATATAAAGCTAAATAAAGCCAACTAGTCTTTTATTGCTAAACTCCTTTCCGAAGATCTTTCCACCAGAGCTACCAACCAAGAATAAAATTGGCTTTGACCATCACTGTATTTCCTTTCTATTCACAATAATTAGCAATGAAATACCTAAAATGTAGGAATCACAGAGAAACAAAAGTAGTCATTCACAAACCAGATAATCATCTCATAAAATGAAATTGACTTTATCAAATATTGTGAACAGTGTGAAGAGTTGTTTGATATAGCAAGTTTCTTGATTGAAACTACTTACTAAATGAAGCAGGAAACTGATGTTCAGGCCTGTTTTCCTTGTACCTAAAATCAAAGAATGATTTTTCATGTTTCCTTTTTTAGGTAAATTTCAAGTGATGATACAGAAGCTATAGAAACTACTGAAATGCAAGGCTTCAATAGTGTAAAGAGATAAATTATTCCTGTATAAAGTATTTCAAGTAGCAATGATTTAATTACATTGTTGGACATTTGTATTGATATAAGCTATTTGCTAACTTATATAATGAAAGATGCACTCTTAAGCAGGAGTAAGGGTGTATTTTATCAATTTAACACAGACCTTAAAACAGGTAAAGAGACATTCTACTGTAACATACACTTAACTGAAACTATTCAGAATGAAAATCTAATTTCAAATAAGTAAACACCAATGCAGGACCCTTATTTAAACATTCTTATTTGCTTAGAGTGATATGTATTTAACCAGAGATGAAGAAACAAAACTCAGGGTTTGGTAAATTAGCATAAAGAAAGTATGTACCAATCAGAATCTTTTCATTAAGAATGAACAAATTTTGGTTTTGTTTTATGAATTTTAGTTATTTTAAAAAAGCAAAGAGTACACTAAAATTTAAACTTATTATTTTATTGCTTATAATTTATTTCTATTAAGAATCTTTATGCTTGTATAAGGATTTCATTATATACATTGTGTGTGTGTTGTGTGTGATATATATATCATATTTAACTGCCTAAATTGCTTAAACACTTTATTTCACTTTAATAGAATTCAGTTCTTGAGAGCTCCATTAATGTAATGAAGTGAAATATAGATCTAGATAAAGTGAGATGTAGATATGAATTCAGTGACTCCAGGGCCAAAGAATATTAAGTATTTGAGGAAGGAATTTTTATACTTACTCCTGTTACAGTCTTGACTTTCAATTTCCCTCTCCATGTGTGGAAGTGCTGGTGAAGATTCTAACATCTTTATCTTTTTTTCCCCTTATTTAGTCTTCCCCAAGGGCATAGGGGTGGATGATTGGATTAGTCACACCAACATTCATGGGACCATATCTTCTCAGTGGGTTGGGGTCAGTGCTCATCTAGTGTATCTCTCACCTCCTCTCCCATCTGATGACCATGAAAGGACAAGCATGGAGATGAAAGCTATCATACTGAGGATAGCAGGGTACACAGATAGAAAGTACCTGAATTGTGCTTCTGAATTAACCAGTCCTGGAATTGCTTCACCTCTGGACTTTTTGTTATGTGAGATAATAAATTCCTTATATTGTTCAATCTACGTTTTGGTTGTGTATTTTGTTACTTGTAGCCAAAAAGAAGTCTCTCTCAGTAGAGACGAGGGGAAAGTTAGGTTATACAAAAAACAGTATGGGAATATTGAATTTCCTTTTTTTCTGTAGGGGGAGGGGAAGACATTTAAAGGTTTACATTTAAAACAGTAAAACCATAAAGTGCTAAAGAAAATATGGGGTTAGTTTTATGATCCTGTAGTAGAGAAGGCCTTTTCAAGACATGCAGAAAATCATAAAGGAAAATCGTAGAAAAAAATAACATATCTTCAGCAAATGGTACTGGGAAAACTGAATATCCACATGCAAAAGAACAGAACTGGACCCTTACACCATACACAAAAATCAACTTAAAAGTGCATTTAAGACATGCAGAAAATCATGAAAATAGTAGAAAAAAATAACATATCTTCAACAAATGGTACTGGGAAAACTAAACATACACATGCAAAAGAATGGAACTGGACCCTTACACCATACACAAAAATCAACTTAAAAGTGCGTTTAAGACTTAAGACCTGAAACTTTAAAACTCCAAGAAGAAAATAGGAGAAAAGCTTTATAATATTGGTCTTAGCAATGATTTCTTGGATTTGACACCAAAAGCACAGGCAACAAAAGCAAAAATAGACAAGTGGGACTGTTAAACTAAAAAGCTGCATAGCAAAGGAAATAACAGAGTGTAAAGGTAGCCATGGAATGGGGAAAATAGTTGCAAACCATGTATCTGGTAAGGGGTTAATACCTAAAGTACACAAGGAACTAAAACTCTAGCAAAACCCCCAAATAACCCAATTAAAAAATGAACGAACCACTGAAATAGACATTTCTCTGAAGAATACATACAAATGGCCAACAGGTATACGAAAAGATGCTCAGTATCATAACTAATGAGGGAAATACAAATCAAAACCACCATTAGTTACCACTCCACACCCATTAGGATAGCCATTAAAAAACAAACAAAAAAACCCCCCAAAACCCAGAAAATGAATGTTGGCAAGGATGTGAAGAAATTGGAACCCTTGTGCATTCTCAGTGGGAATGTAAAATGATATAGCCACTAGGGAAAAGAGGATAAAGATTCCACAAAAATTTAAAACTAGAACTACTATATGATCCAGCAATCCCACTTAAGAGTATTCAAAAGAATTGAAATCAGGATCTTGAAGGGTTATTTGCACTCCCATGTCCACTGCAGCATTATTAACAACAGCCAAGAAGTGTAAACAACCTAAATGTCCATTGTATAAGGATTTGCACTATTTGGTTGTGTTCACTGATGGCACTTGATTTGTACTGGCATGCAAGGAAATACTGTGCAGCCAGTAAAAAGGATGAAATAGATCTACATGTATTTGCTTACATGGAATGATGTTAATTGGTATTAAGAGAAAAGTTTGTTACAGGATACTGCACATGCAATGTATAAAATACACATTATGGGGACTTCCCTGGTGGTCCAGTGGTTAAGACTCTGTGCTGTGCTCCCAATGCAGGGGGCACGAGTTCGATCCCGGATCGGGGAACTAAGGTCCCACATGCTGTAGTGAGGCCAAAAAAATATATATATATAAAATATATAAATATATATAAATATATAAAATATATACATTATGAATATAAATACGATTGTGAGCATATCAAAAAGACTTGAAAGTTACAAGTAAATTGTGCATTAGATTATTTTAAAGTAATCCCATAATAAAGATATTTTTATTGGGGTATCCTTTTGTACAACTTTATATCTTAATTATAGTCATCAATAGCCCTAAGTGAATAGTAAACTTGTGTTGAAGAGCAGATGTATGTTTCAAAAGTAAAAACTACACTGTACGAATGACAAACTATGAGGACAGCATTTATAAACTGTTTAGTCAGTGGCCTATGCTAACCATAATGACATAGTTCAATCCCCTGTGTCTACCAGTCAAACCTCATTAAGGGAATTTAAGCCTGGAGATGTCATCAGAACCTGCCTTGGTCCATTTGGGCTGCTATAACAGAATACCACAGATTGGTCAGTTTATGAAACACAGAAATGTATTTCTCACAGTTCTGGAGGCTGGGAAGTCCAAGATCAAGGCGCCTGTAGATTTGGTGTCTGGTGAGGGCCTGCTTCTTGGTTCACAGACAGATGTCTTTTGACTGTGTCCTCACTTCGCAGAACGGAACTAGCTAACTCTCTGAGGTCTCTTCTAGAAAGGCAGGAGGGCTCTGCCCTCATGACCGAATAATCACTTCCCAAAGGCTCTGCCTCCTACTACTATCACCTTGAGGGTTAGGATATGAACATAGGCATTTTGGGGGAACACAAATATTAAGTCCACAGCAGAACCCAACACACAATGACTAAAGGGAAACAAAATCCTAGAGCCAAGGTTACATAGTGAATTGTTTTCTGAGTCCTACTAGAATACAGGTGTAGGATGGGAGTTCAACTCAGGCCTGGGTGAGCACCAAACTGATTACAGAAACTGGGATTGGCACAAATTTTGGGGTCAGCAAAGTTAAAGAAACTGGATAGAACCTACTAAAGTTTTTCAAAGTGCTCTTTGAAAAATGAGTACTGTGATCAGATGCATTTTATTCATCCTCCTTTGTCAACTTTATTTAATGCACATGAATGGCATGTTACAAGTTCTGAAAAATCAATAATCAGCTTAATTTTGTTTAATCTAGTATTTGATTAAAGTACCATTTTTTCAAGAAACACTAAAGTTCACATAAATCAATATTCTAAGGCATATTATTTAGGAAACATTATTTTTAAAAATCTGGTGGGAATTTGGTAATATGTATAAGAAAATATAATCTTAAAATGGACACAGGTCAACTTGATCTTTCTCAATAATTTCTAACACGTTTTTATATCTTTGTCCCCAGGTGGCAAAACCAATAACCTGAACCACTTTTCATCTAATTTGGCCTCTAACTGCCTTATTCTGCTAAGAGACACAGATGAAATAATCTTATTTTTAAAAGGAGAAATGAATACAACTTTAATAAATGCATAATGTCCTCCTGCCCAAAAGAAGTAATGAATCTTTTACATGAAAACAAATACAGGTGCAATCTAATTTACTTGGTCCATGCTTGCACAGACCTGATTAAACTACCATTTGGTAGCTATTATTTTGAAAATAACTACCTCTAAATTCCGTATTTAAAATGTGTAATTTCTCAATGAATTTAAAGCTTTCTACCTGTGATAAGAGTTGGAAAGATTTTCCTCTTCAATTTCTCATTAAAATCAGAAGATACTTTTAATTGTGAAAGGCTCGATAAACCCTAAAGCTACTGATATATTGGTAGTCTGCATATTTACGATTACATTAATGGTTTATAATATCTTTTGTTTCTACATTCCTGAAAAATATCCTTATGCCAAGTTGAGTTACTAGAAAAATAAATTCTCAGTTAAATATTAGAGATCCTACAGCTTGCTGGAAAATAGAGATGTAACTGCATTCAAATAATTTCTTATACCAGATGTCTTCTGTACATGCAAAATTGCCTTCTTTTTTATGTTTCTAGTCCTCAGGAATGTTAATTCTTCTGTGTGAGTAGTGAACATGCTCAGCCGCTAGCTATTGAAGAGTTATACATAAGTTAAAACAATAAATTGACACTTTACCTTTATTATATCAGTCCCTAGCCCCACCCCCTAAAGATCAAATCGGCAAAGAATATGAGCCTATAACAAGGCTACTTGTGGTATTGGTTGGATATCTAAACTCTTTATGGTAGACACTGCTGGCTGCCTACCCAACAGCCCCTCTCTCCTGTTTTCTAACAGAACCATCTTTGGTAGGAGTGCTCACCTAAAAAATTATTTTCCAGCTTTCTTTATAAGTAGAAAATGTCATAACTCTGGTAAATGAAATATAAGTTGAGGGTTTCTTGTAACACTTTTCTCCCCTGATAGGACAACAACAAGTGGTGGTACCTTTTTATCCTCCCTGGACTGTAGATTCTAAGTAAGAGATAAAGCAACCAGATCATGACTAAAAAGATGAAAGCTATACACTAACAATGATGAAGGAGAAATCTGGCTGCAGCCTAGGGTATTTAAGATATTGGACAGCTGCTACACCAGCCCTGAATTTCTCAAACCAGATCAGTTTATGAGAAACAAAAATAAATCACTAATTTTTAAAACCTCACTTAAGTCAAGTTTCAAATGCAATATTAACTGATAGACTCATGACTTGCAACCCAACTCCTGGGAACTTACGGTCAAAGTAAGGAAAGAGTTATGTACATACAGGTATTCACGGTAGCATTTTCTATATTGAATTAACATTGAAAACAGATTAGATAACCAACAATGAGAGAATGTTTAACTTATGGTAAAATACAACTTAGACTACTAGGCTACCATTTAAAAATCAGCTTTTTGAAGACATAATAGTAGAAAAGATTCAAATATAAAATTACATCTGTTCCTTTCATAAATAGCGGAAAAACTATTGGTTGCCTGATCAACAGTTATTCCCAATCCCCTTTTCCTTTTCCATCTCCCATTAGAAAGACTGGAAAAGCTTACAATTTCATTTCCCCACTTTTCTTGGGGCTAGAGGTAATAATTTTATACACTCATGGCCAACAGGTGAACACAAATCCACTGTGGATATCTGGAGAAGGTTTTGCTTTTATGAGAAAAGGAACAGATGTGGAAGGCTCTGCCTCCTTCCCCCCTTTTCCTGTCTTGAATACAGACACATTGCTCTGCACTGCAGTGGCCATCTTACCATGAGGGAAAAGCTAAAAGACTCTCAGACACCTTGGTATTGTGGAGTCACTGAACCAATGCTAGTTCCTCTAGACTTCTTGTTATGAGAGAAAAATAAATCCCTATTTGAAAAATCATTGCTACTTGGATCTTCTGTTGCTTAAAGTAGGAAACATTCCTACATGATATAGAAATAGGTAAACTGGGACTTCCCTGGTGGTGCAGTGGTTAGGAATCCACCTGTCAATGCAGGGGACACGGGTTCGATCCTTGATCCGGGAAGATCCCACATGCTGCGGAGCAAATAAGCCCATGCGCCACAACTACTGAGCCTGTGCTCTAGGGCCCGCAGTCCACAACTACTGAAGCACGTGCACCCTACAGCCCGTACACTGCAACTACTGAGCCCACATGCCTCAAGTACTAAAGCCTGCACACTCTAGGGCCCACATGCTGCAACTACTGAGCCTGTGTTCTGCAACTACTGAAGCCGTGCGTCTAGAGCCCGTGCTCCGCAACAAGAGAAGCCATTGCAACAAGAAGCCCAGGCACCGCAGCAAAGAGTAGCCCCCGCTCGCCACAACTAGAGGAGGCCTGCGTGCAACAATGAAAATCCAACACAGCCAAAAAAAAAAAAAAGAAAAGAAATAGATAAATTGTAAGTGATATGAATAAAAGATGTGACAGGAAAATTAAAACAGTCGACCTTTTAGGGTACTACTGAAAATTACTTGTAAAGAAAAAGTTTTGTTTATACAAGAAGACATTTAGGGGCTTCCCTGGTGGCACAGTGGTTAAGAATCTGCCTGCCTATGCAGGGGACATGGGTTCAAGCCCTGGTCTGGGAAGATCCCACATACAGCAGAGCAACTAAGCCCGTGTGCCACAACTACTTAGCCTGCACTCTAGAGCCCATGAGCCACAACTACTGAAGCCTGTGCACCTAGAGCCCATGCTCCACAACAAAAGAAGCCACTGCAATGAGAAGCCTGCGCACCGCAACGAAGAGTAGCCCCCGCTTGCCACAACTAGAGAAAGCCCACTCGCAGCAACGAAGACCCAACGCAGCCAAAAATAAACAAAAAATTTATAAAAAAAAAAAAAAAGAAAGAAAGCATTTAAAAATAAAAGTATAGAGCTTAAAGGGAAAATGTTATACTAATTTTGCTGCTGACTATGAATACACGTGCCATATAATCTAGATTATCTTAATTCTAATACTAAGGACATTTATCCATTGTCTTTTGTTTTGTTAAATAGTCAAACAAAATTTAGTAACCAAAACACATTTTCAATAAAATTTTATATGTGTATACGTGAATAAACAATGAAACAGCACCAACGACCTCTGTACAATTTCGTCATACAGTTTCTGTGCAGGATGCTTCACCAATAAATCATTCAATTTGTTTTAAAAGCATGTGATTACAGAAAACTGAACTGTTCAGCAAAAACTGGGTAACATCTTTCAAAGATACCTCAGATACTCATACCAACACAATCTATCTTCTGAATATCAACTTGAGTTGCACAGGTTAAAATGAAGACGCTTCACATAGTGCCGAAGATGTGATGCAATCTGTACTTGAACTGGCATTGCACTGCCTCAGACTTAGGCTGTCTTCATTACAAATATCTTCTATCCCTGAGAGATCAGCTATTATCAGGATGGCTCATCAGCTAAGTCACGTTGGTCAAAATACCTGGTGAAAAAAAGAATTTACACAGCAAAGGAAATGATAAGCAAAACAAAAAAACCTATGGACTGGGAGAAAATGTTTGCAAATGATACGACCAACAAGGGTTTAATTTCCAAAACATACGAACAGCTCATACAAGTCAATAACAAAAAAACAAACAACCCAATCAAAAAATGAGCAGAAAACCTATATAGACATTTCTCCAAAGAAGACATACAGATGGCCAAAAGACACATGAAAAGATGCTCAACATTGTTAATTATTAGAGAAATGCAAATCAAAACTATAATGTGGTATCACCTCACACCAATCAGAATAACCATCATCAAAAAGTCTACAAATAACAAATGCTGGAGAGGGTGTGGAGAAAAGGGAACCCTCCTTCATTGTTGGTGGGAATATAAATTGGTGCAGCCACTATGCAAAACAGTATGGAGGTTTCTTAAAAAACTAAAAATAGAGTTACCATATGATCTAGCAATCCTGCTCCTGGGCACATATCCAGGGAAAACTCTAATTTGAAAAGATACACATATTCCAGTGTTCATAGCAGCACTATTTACAATAACCAAGACATGGAAGCAACCTAAATGTCCATCAACAGATGAATGGATAAAAAAGATGTCGTGTACACACACACACACACACAAATGGAATATTAGCCATAAAAAAGAATGAAATATTGTCATTCGCAGCAACATGGATGTACCTAGAGATCATCATACTAGGTGAAGTCAGACAGAGAAAGACAAATACCATATGATACCACTTATATGTGGAATCTAAAAAATGATACAGGACTTCCCTGGTGGTGCAGCAACGAAGACCCAACGCAGCCAAAAATAATAACTAACTAACTAACTAAATAAATAAAATAAAATAATGATACAAATGAACTTACTTACAAAACAGGAACAGACTCACAAATATAGAAAACAAACATAGCTACCAAAGAGGAAAGGTGGGGGAGAATACACTAGGAGTTTGGGATTAGCAGATACCAACTACTATATACAAAATAGATAAACAAGGTCCTACTGTATAGCACTGTGAACTATATTCAATATCCTGTAATAAAGTATAGGGGAAAAAAATCTGAAAAAGAATATATATATGGATAACTGAATCATGCTGTTGTACACCAGAAACTAACACAACATTGTAAATCAACTATACTCCAATTTAAAAAAATTTAATGTATACTTAAAAATATTAATTGCAGCACTACTTATAGTAGCAAAAGAACACAAACAACCCAAAAATCCATCAATAAATGGACTGACTGAATGAACTACAATACATCTACACAGTGGAAGACTATGAGGCTTTTATATATAAAAAAAAAAATATCTGCACTGCTACCATGTGATTTCCAGGATCTATTAAGTGAATAAACAAGGTACAGAATGGAATGCTTAGTATGTTATGTTTTGTAAGCATGTGCAGGAATGCAGATATATTTATATATATTTGCTTATATTTTTTAAAAGAACAGTGAATGGAAGGATAAATCAAAAATTAACAATAAAATGAATAACTACAAAAGGGAGAAAAGACGCTACAGAGGATAAAGGTGGATTCTAAAATGCTCCAAAATGTACCTTGAATTATAATTATAACTTTGGAACAATGTAACTATTTTATGAAATTATAAAACAAGATTAAATAAAAACAGAAAATCACCAAATGAACTTTCTCCTATACTAGGTTGGTGGCATAACCACAAAGAGGAGAATAATTTCAAGTGATCTTAAACATGATGTTCTGATATCCCTAGTGAGATACACCAGTGACAAAGAGAACTGCAAAGAATTTTTTAAATGTACAGAGTGAAGTCAGAAAAACAAATATTGTATATTGATGCATATATGTGGAATCTGAAAAAATTGGTATAGATCATCTTATTTACAAAGCAGAAATAGAGACACAGATGTAGAGAACAAACGTATGATATATATATATATATATATATATATATATATATATACACACACACACACACATATAGCTGATTCACTTTGCTGTACAATAGAAACTAACACAACATTGTAAAGCAACTATACTCCAAAAAAAAAAAAATTCTTAAACTGATTTCAATAGTTTTATTATCAGTAATATTGTTAGTATTGTTATTCTGAAACTATTATGTGACTATTACAGGATAAAGCCAAAAATTATGTTAATATTATTAGAAACCAGAATTTTGAGCATAGAAGAACAGAAATAAAACATTAAAGAAAAATCAAGTAGTCTTAACTTAGAACTGAAATATTAATTTGAACTCATGATTTTATTTTTCTATTTCTAAAAACTACATAACTTCCTAGCTCTGTTCAGTGAAAAGGTCTAAATGCAATGACCAAACTAATAACAACTAGCTTCCCTAATGTCCAAATTGTGGACTCTAGACACCATTTTCTACTTTAAAACAGGAACCAGCACTCCCAGGAGAAAAGAAAAGACTGATTCCAGATCTGGAGCCAAGTGTCCAAGATACATCTGAGTCATCTTGGCATATGAGAAAGGAAGAAAGCCATAAAATAAAAAAGACCACTAAGGTTGTGTAACAAAAAGCATAGGGGGCTTCCCTGGTGGCACAGTGGTTGAGAGTCCGCCTGCTGATGTAGGGGACACGGGTTCGTGCCCCGGTCTGGGAAGATCCCACATGCCGCGGAGCGGTTGGGCCCGTGAGCCATGGCCACTGAGCCTGCACGTCTGGAGCCTGTGCTCCGCAACGGGAGACGCCACAGCAGTGAGAGGCCCGTGTACCGCAAAAAAAAAAAAAAAAAAGCATAGGAATTGATCTGAGGGGCTCCCACTGTCCAAAGATGGAACAATTTGAGCATCAAAAAGAATAATGACTGCAATATCCCTTTACCTGAATGCGATGGTCAACTTTATCACCACTAAAAGTGGGACAACTAGACATTATATGCTTCCTGATGTGACACAACAGCACACATAGAGTCTTGTCAAACAAACATACACATTACATATAATCAAGCCTCTAGACCTACCTACCAGTTTACAGAAAATATGGAGGATAGATGAACCATTAAATACCATCATGAAGTTAGCTGTCAAAACCAAAATGTGGGAAATTTTACAAGTCAAAGGACCCGGTTTCTTCAACAAAAAAATGGCAAGAAAAACCCACGAGGTTGATGGGGATACTTAAGAGACATATTAGACAAATGTAATGAGTGCATCACACTTGGATCCTGATTTGAACAATTGGAATGTAAAAAGATATTCTGGGGACAATTAGGGAACATGAAACATGGACTGGACATCAGACGATACTATGGAGTTATTCTTAAATTTATTATTCAGTAAATTTGTGATACAAATACTACAGTCATGTGTTTTAAAAGCCCTTATCAGTTAGATACACTAAAACAGGAGAAATGACATGTCCGAGATTTGTTTAAAATACAATAACAAAACAGTTGAAGCTGGGTTATGGATTTACCTTGGGGGTTTATTCTACAACATTTTTATGGTTTAAACAACTCCATAATAAGCAGCTTAAAAAAATAATTACCATTGGTAAAACAATTAAGGCAGCTAACAGTTACTGGATCCTTTTTGAATGGGATCCCACTCATCTAACGAGGTATTTCTATGAATTAGCAGTTCTTGCCTTAAAGATACCCAAACAAACAAAACCAACAATAAAAAACCCTCTTGGGTTTTCTGTCATAACAATAACAGATACTTACATTGAAGCTGTTACTGCAAAGAGTCAAGGCCTATGTTATCTTTTTTCCAAGCTTGCTATAACCTTCTATAAGTTTTCCTAAGTGAAATCTATAGAACTTTCCTAGAACTGTCCTAGAACTTTTCTGTCCTAGAACTTTTTTCCATTTTTACCTAAATTGCTGAGAAAAAAAAAAAAATCATGACCCAATACACTTGGACATTTCTTCTCTCATAATTGTATAATATTATAAAATATCAGTCAGATGATATATTTAAGTTTCTGGTTCCATTAAGTACTAGCTTACTGAACCATCAATTATCGATACTTAATCTTTATGAACAGGCGTCCTCATCTGTAAAGGAAAAAAAACCCTGAGTTGTTTTAAGAATTAGAGATACAGTATATTTGCGCCTAGGGCAACACTGTATCCTCTCATTTAATCCTTACTACCAACAGATGAGGTAGGTATTAATTTTGTTTGTGATCAGCATAGTTAAGGGCTTAGTTCTGGAGTCTGGATCTTAGCTCTGCCATTTACTAGTTCTGTGATGGTAAGAAAGTAATTTAATCTCCCTCTGCCATGGTTTCCTCATCTGTAAACTGATAATAGTACCTACCTTCTAAGGATTAAATGAGTTCCTATTCTGAAGCACTAAGAAAAATGACTGGCACAAATTGCCAAGTGTTTTTTATCATCATTAGCATAATTACTGTAGATAAAGAAATTATATGCTGAATGTGTGTACACTCTAAAAAAGTATCTTGTCTGGGGGAGGGAAAAATGAACACAGGATTACTTACCCTCCCAATATTAAAAATACTATAAAGCTTTGAAAAGTTATTGGCATTGGAATAAAAACACTGACCAATGAACAAAAATATCAAGTCCAGAAAGAGACCTAAAATAAATATGTGTGTGTGTGTATATATATATGTATATATATACACACACACACAAGAATTTAGAATATGAAGACATTTTCAAATAAATTCCAGGTGAAATTTTAATGTAAGAAATAAAATCAAATGTATACTAAATAAAAACATGCCCTGACTGAAAATGAACAAAGGACAGTAGCAATAAAAAAAAACTGCAATAAAATAAAACATATTCTACCCTTACTGATAATCATACAAAAGTAAAAATAATTTGTATCTTTTTATTATCAGAATGGAAATATTTATATCAACTGAAAACGCCCAGTGTTGAACAGGAGATGGGCACTCTCACTGACACTTTAGTGGGAACACAGAGTGGTATGATCTTTCTGGAAGGCAAACTGGCAATAAATATATCGGTTTTAGAAGTACATGCAAGCCCTTGGGACTTCCCTGGTGGCACAGTGGTTAAGAATCTGCCTGCCAATGCAGGGCACACAGGTTCGAGCTCTGGTCTTGGAGGATCCCACATGTGGCAGAGCAACTAAGCCCGTGTGCCACAACTACTGAAGCCCGTGCGCCTAGAGCCCATGCTCCACGACAAAGAGTAGCCCCTGCTTGCCGCAACTAGAGAAAGCCCTCGCGCAGCAATGAAGACCCAACACAGCCAAAAATAAATAAATAAATATAAATTAAAAAAAAAAAAAAAAGTACATGCAAGCTCTTTAACTTATTTCTAGGAATTTATCCTTTGGAAAATATAGAGCTGTATGTACAAGGATCTTCAATGCAGCATTATTTATAGAAAAAAACTAGAAATAAAGGGAATTATGATAACACAATACTGTTTCCTTATACCTCAACTTCCTCATTGTAAAATGGAAACAATACTCTCTCCCACCATTAATAAAGCTATCATAAAGCAAGAAGCCAAGGATTACTTACCTGCTAACCAAGCAGATTAACAAATTCAAAGCAGGAACCCTCTCATCATCTTTGCTGTCCTAAAAAAGAGAAAAAAGAAAAAGTTTAAAATGTAGTCTGTTATCCCTTAATATTTTTGAAACAAGTTTCCTTTCAAGATGGAAAACATGAGCATTTTATTAGAGCATAGTAATAATCACAGGGAAATAGAAAATGTCAAAGAAAAAGGAGAAACTGTAGAGTTAATGATTCCTTGGGAAACATCTAAGATCATCTTTTAAAGAAAGGTCCTGAAAAGAAATGAGTTGAGGGCTCTAAGGATAACTTGGGCGAGATCTTCTTCCTAGTTCCAAGTAAAGGGGCAAAAAAACCCTGTGTCCTAACTGGGCACGGAGGGAAAAAAATTATATAAAAATACTTTAAAGAAAATATTCCAGATCAGAGTTCTCAATTACGATGGAAGTAGTTCCTGAACTATACATTTTATAAAGTTCACTTTAAATATCTGTTAAAATGACAGACCTAAGACACATGGAAGGTAGTCTTACAGAGTATGAAATTTATTTTTATACATTTCAAGGAATAGTCACAATAACTCACTGAGTAATGTTACAACAGACATGTCATATATTATTCAAACTTGGGACACACTTCAATGATGTCAGCATATTCAATTCCTTTATGTGCCAAGAACTTAACAATATGAATAAAACATACTTCCTGCTGATAGCACAGAAGAGGAAATATCCATATCAGCTTTAATTAAAGGAAAAATGTGTTAAGTGTCATAAAAAAGATACAAAGTATACTGGAAAAACAGAGAAGAGATTCTTTTTAATTGTGAGGATTAGGGAAAGTATCACGGAAAGTGATAGGATACGAGCCAGACTGTGAAAAGTAAATGGTATATAGAAGCAGATTAGAAGAGAGTGAAAAGGCACTTCTAGAGAGAGAATAAAGTCTAGGAACATAGCTTAGGGAATATTTAATGAGTAACAAGTACATTTTGCTCAGAGTACAGGCCATATAAGTTAGTTTGTGCCATATCATGGATATTTAATGAAAATATTTTGGAGTAGTCAATGAAGAACAAGTATACATTTTGTGGAGGAGACAAGAGGAATAAAAAAAAAATCAGAAGTGGACTTAGTCTGGCATCAAATTAATTTATATTGTAATGCTGCAGGTATGAGTTAGAGGAAGGGTCTGATTGGAGAAATTCAAAACAATTATTATGCCAGAGACTGTTAGTTGACCACTCTGGCTTCTTGACTCCCCTTATTATTTAGCAAATGAATCTCATTTTTAGCTGGGCACACTGTCACCCAACTAAAGTAAACATTTCCCATAGTTCCTTATGGCCATGTGACTAAATTCTGGCCAATGAACTATTTTGGCCAGATGTGCTTGTAGAACCTCCAGGAAGGCTCTTTGGAGGGGATGACCTTCTTCTCCTCTTTCCAGCTTCCTATAGTGAAATATAATGGCTGAAGCTCCAGCAGCCATCCTGGATTATGAGGTGAGCTTGAGGATGGAAGCCACATGTGGCAGAACTCAAACGCCTGGGTCGCTTCCATCTTAGATCTAATCTGCCTACCTTCAGACTCCCTTGTCTGAGAAAAGCACTTACATTTTATTTAAGCTACTGTTATTTTGGACTCTTCTATTATGTGACTAAATCTAATCCTGACTAATCAAATATTCCATGTTTTCCTGTTTCATTGAAATCGTTCTTTACCACCACATAAATTGGTGAGTGCTTCTGATTTGAAATATTAAGTTTGAACTTACCACTAAAAGCCTCACTTCAGAGCACCTTCTTGCAAGCTGCCGAATCAGTGAATGAGCCTCCGGTAATAAAGGTTTTTCAAGACAAGCCAATAAAGCATAAAGCCATCTTCCCTATATAGAATTTAAAAAAGTAATAAGTAAGCAAACTGCACCATAAGTTTAACTTATAATCACTGAATTGTACCTCAGAAAGGTCATATCAAATTATGTTTCCACCAGCAGTATATATGACTGAGTTTATTCTGAGCAACACATCACTTTAGGGGAAACCTGAAGAATATTAGAACAAAGTTTAAATAGCAATTTATGTAACACACTAAGTTAGCTCCTCAAGCAACCCCAAATCAATAAGACTTTTTCTTAAACAAAAAGATTCACATCTGGGGGTGGGTGGGATAAATTGGAAGACTGGGATTGACATATATATATATATATATATATATATATATACTATTGATATTATGTATAAAACAGATAATGAGAACCTACTGTACAGCACGGGGAACTCTACTCAATGCTCTGTGGTGACGTAAATGGGAAGGAAATCCAAAAAACTAACACAATATTGTAAAGCAACTATACTCCAATAAAAATTAATAAAAAAATAAAATAACATTAAAAAAAAAGATTCACATCCAGGTTTCTTTTATAAAGAGTGAGCGGGACTCTCTTCTACATGAAAAAAGCTAGTATACATTTAAACTTGACTCAAACTTTCTGGGATAAATTTACAATATAAAGCTGGCATTCAGGTATTCAAATGGCCTCTACACTTAGAAGGTGCTTAAATCTCTACTGATTGCCTAAGATGTATCTATACTGAAAGATTCCTTTTCTCAAAGTCAGTGAGCACACTGTGACAATACTAAAAAATAAAAGCACAACTAAATAGCTGAAAACCTTCTTTAATAACATCACACTTAGTTGGCAAAATAAGGTGGTATTTCTCAAAAAATATTAGACAAGTAATCCCAAGAAATAATTAAAAGGTCCCTTTTTCTTTTTGCTAGTTTATGATAAGCAAACTTCCTGTGACACAAGTTTTTTTTTTAAACATTGGTATTCTCAGTACTAGAGTTCTAATGGTATGGTTACTTAGAGGAATTGAACACTGTTGATTTAAAAGACAGATTACTCAAAATAAAACTCAAAGGATTAATCAGGTTAAAATTTAGTAAATCAGCTATCACTGGTTCAGAAACACTTTAATCGTTCCTCTGGCAAACACAGCCATGCTTTTCGGTAATACATTTTCATTAAATTAACAGGAAAAGCCAAAATTATCACCCTCTTGAGTGGGTAATCTTTAAAAGCTAAAAAAAAAAAGTCCCAAAAATCTTACAATAGAGTTAAAAAAATAAAGACTAAAGGAAGAGAAGGAAAATACGTCAGATATAATACTGCTAAAAGGTCGCCGCTATCAGACAGGAAGAACTGATATAGAATTTAAAGCTCAATATCTAGATTCCAATGAAAAAGTAGCCTAAGAATATGAACCAAGTTATCTATTGAAGATGTAACTAATATATCAACTCATGGAAAAAGTTTTGCTTCACTGATAATGAAAGAAACATAAATTATATTTACTTTGAAGTACTACTATATATTTACTAAATTTGAAAAACCAAAACAAATTATAAAGTGATAGCTTGAACCATATGGAATTGTTGAAAATCAAATGTTTCTAACCTACAAAAAGGCAATTTCATATGGTTCAACTTAAAGTAGGGTTGTAGGGAAGAGAAATTTAAGAATCCATTGCTGACGTCATTATACACGGGTTCAATCCTTCTGGAAAGCAGGATGTAACAAAAGCTTATAAAACCTTGATCCAATAATTCTATTCTAGAAATATCCTGAGAAATAATAAAAAAGAAAGTCAGTATAAATGTTTATAATTTAGTCATGATTGTAAAATATAAGGAAGAATCCAAATGGTCAATAATGAGAATCAAAGTAAACCACAACTCACTCTTAAACTTGTCATTGAAAAGTGTTATATGTTTGCATTACATTAAAAATTATGTTTCTAAAAACTCCTATGATGATTGAGAAGTGCTTCTGACACTTGATACAGGGCTTTTAAAAATAGGAAAACAAATTGTGCATAATCGAAACTATATAAAATAAAATTTAAAACAACTTAAAAAAAAGTAAACCACAGACATTTAGACAACAGCAATTATGTGAATTACATTATCATATAGAAATATATATGTGAAATGTGAGCTAAAAAAACAGAATATATACATTAGTAACAACTATGTAAAAGACATGTCTGACCACTCAATTGAAAACAGTGATTTAAGCATGGATTTTTTTCCCCTTCAAAATGACATGTTATATGGTAGAGATTTAAAAGAATGAAAATATAAAAATAAAAAATGAAAATCTAGTGATAAAGAATATAATCATTACACTTATGGAAGAGACTTATCTAAGCCACCTGGCTGAATGGCAGGCTGGGAAACTTATACACTGTACTGTAATGTTGCTTTATCTGTCTCTCCCAGAAGACTATAAGCTTCTGGAGGGCAAAGATTATATCATCTATTTTGACAGGAAGTTTTGGAGCCTCAGATACACTCTTTTGCAAATATCCTCAATTGTGAAAAATATTTGTTTTTTAAATTAAATCTAACTCCAAAGGATGATAAAATTTCTTATTAGGGGATTAAGTGGGTAATTCATTTATATAATGTCTACCAAATTTACCCAATTTTGAAGGTGAAAAGTAAGCTGTGAGTATAAAGCAATAAAATAGAGGGGTAATACAGCACAGTTGTTGAGAGTATAGCCTGACTGCCAGGGCATGAGTCTCAGTTCTGTCAGTTATAATCTGTGTGATCTCAAGCAAGTTACTGAATTCCCATGTGCTCCAGTTTCCTCATCTGTAAAATGGAAATAACAGCTCATAGGTTATCAAAGGATTCAAGGAGTTATTATATATAAAATCCTTAGAACAATGCCTGGCACATATATTTGCCATTATTGGTATTTCTGATATTCTTTTGTGAACTGGATTTCAAAGCCATTTTAGAAAATGCATTTCAAAGTTCTTTAGGTCAGTGCTATTTGAAATGGGGTCTGCAGACTGGTAGCCAGTCTGTTACTGATCTGTGACAAGATAAACAGCTTCTCCCAGGATATAAATCAACTAATTAGTTGACTTTTTTTCCTCAATGCAAGACTATCTCAATGAAGGAAGCAGTATGTTGATTTACATTCTAGTGTAATTTCCTTATTTTACTGCAAACAACCATTGCTTGCGTTACACATATAGTTGTATGCATATGTATAATACATATATATAAATAATGTAGAGCCATATCTTATATATAAGTATATAAATTTTGTCTGCATTATGAAAAGAAAAAGATGCAGTACTACCAATTCTGGAGTAAAGTCTCTTTCTCCAAACCAATTACTCAGATATTCCAAGACACTAGTTACTGTTGCCTAAAAAAGGGGGGGAAAGAGATGAAAGAACAGTATTAGTAATACAACACTAACAAGTTCAACCTGAGTTTCATTAAGTTCAGTTAGAAAACAACTCTTATGTTTAAAATGGCCTCATTCTTTAGGCTTCCAGAGAAACCTGTGACTATTTAGTAATTTGATTAGATGGCACACTCAGTGAGAAGAGGCTTTGTAGACAAATATTCTTATATACTTTCAATGATCAATACCTTGGTTTAAATCCTAGGATTTAGTTTGTAACTACTAATTTAGTTCGGAACTACTTAAAAAAATATTCCACATACTCTTAAAAAAGACCTTTGCATAAATACCTTCAGCTTATTTTCATTAAATCAGAGTACAAATCTAAAGACAAAGTTAGCTAGAGAAAGATCAGTTTTAAGCTATATAGAATTATCAAACTGTTGAAAATATTCACGGGCTTATTCAAATATAGATGGACACTTACAAAAATCACTCTCATCAAGTTTAGTATAAGTACTACAGCACCTTAATGTAAATGATCAAGTAAGTAAAACTGTCAGCCAGTATATGATTTACAACAGAGCATGACTGTTATCTTCCAAGGGTACCCAATGCTATGTGAATGCAAAACAATCAAAGTTTTTATTTGCTCTTTAAATGGATAACAGAGTTCCTAGTTCTGAAAGACTAAAGAACCAAAATCCGTATTTCTCCCCTTTTGATCCAAGAAATTCAAATTTCATTCTTAATGAAGTGTGTAGGACATCTGGAACTAGAAATAGCAATCTAACCTTAGTATTTATTTCAAACCCCAGAATCTAAGACTTAAAACTGAAATGTATACATGTGAATAGTTTAGCACCATGATCAAGAGCATGAGTTCTGAAATCAGATCCACCTGGGATTGAATTCTAGTGTTGCCATTAAAACTTGCTGAAAAACACCTGCAAGTAACTTAATCTCCAATTTTGTTTCTTCCTCTATTAAAAAATGGATATTAATAATAATTTCCCATATAGGGTTGTAGTGAGGATTAAATAAGAACTGTTAAAGAGTTTAGGACAGGGTCTTGCATACTGTAAATATTCAGTAAATGTATTCAAATACCTTAACAAACACTGCAAACAAAAGAATGCATAAATTCTTATTAGATTTTACCTGATTCATTCTGCTAACAATACTAAGCAAGGGAGGAAAACCAATCTGAAAGAAAAATGAGACTGAAATTTACTAAATGGTATCAAGGGGGCAGGGGGTGCATTTTTTTCAAACTGGTGAATTTCTCAACACACTATTTTTTAAAAACAAAAAATAGATAAAAGTAAATTCTTTCATTGTCCATTACAATAAAACATTCCATGAACTATTACGTTGGTAATGCCCAAGAAAATAATGTCTTGAAATTTGAATATGTAAATTTAAAAATAATGATTTTAGTAATTAGGATGTTAAAGCATGAAATTGAAAAAGACGATACTATGATATTAATATGTTGTACACACTTTTAAAATCTTTAGCTAAAGCTAACATTTTCAGGAATTAAGGGCACTTGAATGAGTTCTTTCAAACCTAATCTGCTTCAATTAAAAAGTACTTTGGAGTTTAATATTGGGAGCCTTGATTATGACAACAGTACTGACTTGTGAGAAACTTAAGAGGACATGCATTAAACTCTTGTGTCCTTAAATGGTTCTTTCATGTAGTATATATTTCACTTGTATGTATTTTGTAATAACAAACTAAATAAATATATATTCTTTGTCAAATTAAAACATTTTGAAATGTAACATACATTAGGAATATTATACAAAAGAACATATGTTGTATAAGAAATAGTGTTAAATTAGCTCACTCAGAGATCTGAATCTGTCTACACTCCCACCACCATGTGTAAGAGGGCCCGTTTTCCCAGCCCTTGTTAACACAGTGTGTCAAACTTTCTTTACCAGTATGTTATCTGAAAAATGCCAGCTCAGTGGAGTTACAAGCAATATTTTTATTATAAGTGAGTTTGGGCATCTTCTCATATAAGAACAATTTGTATTTCCTTCTTGTGAGATGTCTCTTTATATCCATTGACTTTTTTTTTCTTAACTGGGGTCTTGGTCTTTTTTAGTGATTTTGGAGGTTTTACATTTGCGGGATAAAATAATTTTAAATGGGAAAAACACAATGTAGCACCACACAGAAAACAATAAATACCTATTCAACAGAACAGAACAACATAGTATAGGGAGTTACCAGTAATGCAGATGTGTGCAGTGGGTTCCATAAGAACATCTGCAAACTTGAGGGCAGGTGAATCCTGAAGGACAAGAAGCAGCTGGCCACATAATTTATGATTAAAATAAAGCCATGTGAAATTTAAATATACCCTCAGCATTTTACCTCCAGAATATGCAATTTACTAAGCATTTTTAAATACCTAATTGTGTCATATGTTTTCCTTTGTTTCCCTGACTACTCATAACTCACTGTTTGACCCACGTCTAATCAGTAAAAAAAAAAGAATCCTAACTCATAAAATTATTAAACAGCTAAAACATACATTGTTTTAGAAACTAGGCTGCCAATTTTTAAGTCAAAAAGACAATAAACTAAGTCAGAGAAAATACTGGCAAATATTTTCTGTAGAGAGCCAGAAAGTAAATATTTTAGGCTTTGTAGGGTACACACTGTCTCAGTCACATATTATTTATTTATTTTTTTAACAACCCCTTAAAAACATAAAAACCATTATATTTTTATGTTTAGCTCATGACTATACAAAAAAAAATCTGCAGACTGGATTTGCCCCAGGTTGTAGTTTGCTGAGTCTTTATACTAAATCATGAACCAAAATTATGACCTTTTTTTGTTTCTTTAGCCACATTATCACCTACCTGTACATAATCGATTCCAGGACTTTCACTTGCAGCTGGTCCAACAGCCCCTTCAGCACATAACCTCTCACCCAGACAAAATTTTTTCCAGCCTTCTTCATCTTCAGATTTTGGCTAAAAGAAAAAAAAAAAGAACTTACTTACTCCTATGTATTTTTTTTTTTATACTGAGCAGTGAAAAAAGAAGTGAGGATTCCCCCATATTCCCACCACCTCAACACAAAGATATAGTGCCTGTTATGGAGTGAACCATGTGCCCCCAACATCTGTATGTTGAAGCCCTAACCTCCAGAATGGGATTATTAGGAGACTGGGCCTTTATAGCAGAGATTAGGTTAAAATGAGGTGGTTAGGGTGGGTCCGAAGCCAATCTGACCAGCGTCCCTGTAAGAAGAGGAAGTCTGGACACAGAAACATCAGGGATGGGTGTGCACACAGAAGACCATGTGAGGGCACAGCAAGGAGACGGCCACCTGCAAGCCAAAGAGAGAGGCCTTGAGAGAGACCCACTGACACCTTGATCTTAGACTTCTAGCCCACAAAGGGGTGAGAAAATAAATTACTGTTTGTTAAGCCACCCAGCCTGTGGTGTTTTGTTACGGCAGCCCTAGCAAACCAATACAGCACCCAAGTGGTCACACCATAGATGGGACATGTTTAGTTTGGATCATACTTTAATGGACACTGACAAGCAAGAATGTGTTCAAAGGAGGGTGATAAAGATGGAAATTGGTATGGAAAAAAAATATACTAAGAATGCTTACAAGAATGAAGGATGTTCATCCCATGGAAGGAGACATGATTACATACCCCACATACTGAAAGGGCTGCCCAATTAAAGAAGGAGTAGATTTATTCTACATTGTCAGATGAAAAAAAGTAGGACCATTCAGTTCAATATGGCTACCTTAACAGAACAATTAAAAATTCTTTTTCCTAAAAACTTTATTTATTTAAGTATAGTTAATTTACAATATTGTGTTAGTTTCAGGTGTACAGCAAAGTGATTCAGTTAACAGAACAATGGGTTTATTTGGGCACATCACCTTGCAAATTATTTTACATATATGTGCAGTTTTTCTCCCACCCCGAGGATAAACAGCTTTCATTAGATTCTCAGAATGAATATGAGACCCCTAAAACATAAAAACCCATTGTCCTGGAACAATTCATCTTTTCCCATTACTTCACTGGTCAGAGACTGTTTCTGCTTCAGGTAGCACTGAAAACCCTAATTATTAAATATAGTGGGTGCTTAATAAATGATTGGATCAATTGATCAATCAATGTTCATATTTACATAGTTACTATCAGAGCATGCTTTAAAAATTCATTTTATTATTTACATAATGTTTACATCTGCCATGATGAACATATGTTATTGCTATGTAATAGTCTACTGTTTTGATGATCTTTATTTATTGAATCAATTATGTTCAGTCATTTCTTTCTTGACAAAATTATATTGTCATAATGTTACTGATGATCTTTTTGAATTAGTAAGTATGTACCCAAAAGTCCTTAGACTGAGCAAGAAAAAATATATCTACCTACATATTACCCTCTCTCTCTTCTTACTAGGAGGCCTCACAGCACAGTGAAAGGCTTTAGAGTCAGACAAAGTTCAGTCTGAATCTCAGTTACACCTTTTATGAGTTAAATGATCTTGGGCAAGTGATGTTAGTGTCTACCACACTTTTCCTAGAGCAGAGCTTCCAACTGGTATAAAGAAGCATATAGAGAGGTTACACTGAATCTCTTAGCTTTCAGCTGGTAGTTTAGGCTATGGGAGAGCCTCCTCCATTTATCCCAATGTGTCATCGCATAAAAGATGTTAGGAAGCACTGCCTAGAAGAAGCTTCTAAAATCTGAAATCTATGAACCACCTGAAACTGTGAGAAAAATTTTATGCATAGGTACATTTTTTCCCTCTGAAAATAAATACCTTTCATTTGATTCTCAGGAAAACTATAAGACTCCCTAAAAGGTTAAAAGGACTGTCCTGGAACAATGTATCCACCTCTTCCCCAACACCCTTTTTTATCCAGTAGTCCACACATAGCATATTTACTAAAAAGCTTAAAATTATATCTAGGATGATAAAGTAAGAAATACTACTTTCCAGTAAGCATGACCAGCTTTACTAAAATGTCACTCACTGATACTGGCACCATTACCTCATGAGGAAAATCCAATAAGCCTTTATTCAATCTTTTTGTAAATACTGAAAATGTATTTAATTTCCTAAAAAGCAAATGTCTAGAAGAACCTTTAAAAACTTGTAAAGACCGATCCAAAGTCTCTCAAGATGTAGATTAAAACTGTCATAAAAATAACTTGCATTACTGATTCTATCCTTTTCAGGTTACTAAGATAATGGAACTGTTACTATTAATGATAGATGGGAGAGAATGAAAATAATATGGATTAAACAAGTAAATCTTTAAGAACTGGAAGTAAATATGGACTATATTAAATAGTTATCCACTGTACAATCTAAACAGAGAAACTTACATACCATGGTCACATTACTATCCAACTGCTGTGATTTCCAGTGACTTCTATGTCTGTTCACACTCTAAAGGAAGATAAGGTAGACAAATGATCTTCAGAGAATGGATAACTCAAAAGAAAGCAATTGCTGCACAACATTCTAACAATTCTACAACTTGGAAAATATGTTCAACTGTATTATGTCTAATGATTATAATAATTTGGTCATTGATTCATGAATATTCTTATCTTTATACACTAGAAACCTAAATTTTTCCAACTACAGTCTAAGAACAGAAATAAGTCTGAGGGAGGGAGGGGTTTAATTTGATTAAATGATTAAAGTACACCTACCTGCCGAACAGTTGAAAACTGTGCCACTTGCTGCTGTTGCCACTGAAGAGTGGGGGAATATCCTTCAGGAGCAGGTTGGCATCCTGAAAGCTAGAGATCAGTTCATAAATGTTAGAATCAATGTTAGTGTATAACTAGAATCTCATACCTCTGCAAAGTAAAAGCAGAATCAAGATGAAAAGTGAATAATAAAGCAAATAAGACGATACAAGAAAGACAGTACTTTTTGCAGATGTAAAAAAGGAGGCAACTCACTTTACTATTTACGTCTGAGTTTAACACATTAGGAAAAGACTCTTATATAGTCACTTTAGTAAGAGCAATCTGGAATGGTTTATAGTTGGAGTTTCTAAGAAATCCACATGACATGAGACTTGAAGTTATAATCTAGTCCTACCTTTCTACTGAATATAATAGCAAAACAGTTTGAAACAAAGAGAGATATAAACCAAACAAAGAATTCTGGTATGAGCAGAATGTACTCAAATAATTTCAGATGCTTGACTTTATAAGGGCTACTTCTACTTTCCAAAACAGCACAGAGGTCACAACTGATCACATACTGCCTTGAAATAAAACTTAATGTGGTCACTTTTTAAAAGCCAGGTATACAAGATATCATCTTCCATCAACTAAAAACTTCTGAAAAGGAATTATATGAAACATTATAGTGTCTGAATTTAAATCTCCTGATTATAAACATCAGATAAAGGAATTACTTAGAACATAAAAGAAAAAGGAATTATCACAATTTAAAAACTGCTGCTCTCCTTCCACCTTTGGTTAAATAGGCTTTTAACCTCCTAAAACAGACCTTCTGTGGCTACTCTATCTGAGTAGTTCTCCCAGTTACTTATTGGTCATTATATGTTATTTTTTTTCACAACAATGGTCGCAGTATGTAATTAATTTGTTTTTTTTTTTACTGTCTTCCTCAGGAGAATGTAAACTCTACAAGGGTAGGGACATTTTCTGTCTCATCCTCTGTCGTATTCCCAGTGCCTGGCACAATATAGTTGTTTAGTAAAATATATGCTGGATAAATAAATGAATGAAAGGGTTCACAGTGGGCAAGTAGGTAGAAAAGTGTGATATTTGGGTTTCTATTTTTAAAAAAACAAAACCCAGTCAAATTCAAAACATGCAAACTACACTAAGATTAAACATCAGCCTGATAATAATTATGAACTGGAAAAAGGTACCTTAAAAATAAAGGATAGGGCTTCCCTGGTGGCGCGGTGGTTGCGCGTCCGCCCGCCGATGCAGGGGAACCGGGTTCGCGCCCCGGTCTGGGAAGGTCCCACATGTCGCAGAGCGGCTGGGCCCGTGAGCCATGGCCGCTGAGCCTGCGCGTCCGGAGCCTGTGCTCCGCAACAGGAGAGGCCACAACAGAGGGAGGCCCGCATACCACAAAAAAAAAAATAAATAAAAATAAAAATAAAATAAAGGATAGCATAAGTACCCTATTGAAAGACTCCTTTAGAATTGGATCATGTTTCTTAAGTATTATGAGCAAATCTCTACGAATGCCAGGGTTACTGAAAGCCTCCCTGGAGGCAGTAAATGCCAGCTGTACTTTTGAGGGGAAAAGTACAACTTAGTATGGAGTAGTCAAATCTTACCTACATCGTAACTGATACTGTCTGACACTACAGGAGAGCCTTGGTCTTTTAATTTGTGGGAGGGAAAATAAATCCCCTGACGGGAAGTAAAACTCACAGAAACATTCACACTTTGCTTCCTTTTCAATTTCTTTGGGTCAATTTGAGCTACCACAACATCTGGACATTGAGCTGCTTCGATCCTACAAATAAGAAATAAGTACAAAAAACGTGATTACTATTGTTCATGTGTAGTAAAACAAGCGATCCATTTCTACGGTTCATTATAAAATCAGAAAAAAAAGTTCAGAATTGCAATCGAGGTACTAAACAATGTATTTCTGAAATTATGTCGACTGAAAGCAAGATTTCTTATGTGGAAGAAATCTAAGAGCATCTATCCCGTCACAAGTAATCAGGTTTAACAAAATTAAGTTCACAGAAACTCGCTCACGCAAAGATGTAATCAAGGAATCTTGTTCCGACAGTGGATGGGGGACGGGAACAGAGGTGGGGCTTTAGCACACTTAGAAGGTCGAGCGGGGCACTGGGCGCTGTGCCCAGGGGCGGAAGGACAACCAGCCCACCCGCACAGGGTCAAATCACTCACTGGACCCGCCTTAGGTATTCTTGGGGAGTCCTCGGAGGTACGTTGGGATCAAAACTGTCTGTCAAGTCGCAGGGCTCCACTGGCAACAGCCGGGGCATCAACTCTTCCACTGCAGACTCCGCAGGTACCCACGCCATGGTTTCCAACCCCGCCTGTCCCACCCAGCGCATGCGCCAGGTCTGGGTCACAGCGCAGGCGCACATGTTGCCACCTTCGGCGCGGAGTTGAGCAAGAGGCTGGGCTTGGGGGCGTAACTGCGCATGAGCGAACCTGCTGATTGTCGTAAGGTTAAGGCTCCGGTGGGGTAATGAAGACTGCGAAGCTGGTTCCTTGTAAAAGTAGTTCGGAAGTTTTTCTGGGTATTACGCTCTATACTCTTCTAAGACTGAGGGTTATTAACTTTTATGCATCCCTAGTAGTGAGGGAACTTTAAATGTTTTTTAAATTAATGACCAGGTTACTTTGATTATCATTTATTGAGCTCTGAATTCTTAAACCGCTGGTAGACGCATCACATGCATTTCCTCATTTAAGTTTTACAACCTTTTGACGTAAGTGGTATTATCCAGGTTTTGTAGGGGAGGAAATCGACCGAAAGAGGGGTTACTACAATCGTAATTTTCCCCGAAAGAGGAAAACCAATTCCAACCCAGATTTATCTGACGCCAAATGAATGTAAAATTAATTTCCCAGAGGAATTTCTTGTGCTTGGCTGCGCCAAAGATCACTTTATATTTATCTGAAGTGAATATTATTACTAGAGTAGCCATCACTTTTTCAGAAATATCTCCTTAGATAGTGCAAAGAATAATGTTAATGCCAACACCTAGAAGTTATCATTATTAATCTTAGGGCCAATCTTGTGAGGGGGTACTTTATTTCCATTTTATAGGTGAGGAAACAAGGCAGAAATGGATTAAGTTAACTTGTGCTGGGTCACAAATTGCAAGAAACAATCACAGTACTATATCTCAGTTTTTCTAAACAAGCTGTGAGTGAATATAATTGACTTGTTTTCTAAGGTTTGTTTGTTTTTAAGGCTTTTTTTCCTTCTTTTTCTTAAAGCACTGTCTTTAGCTTGCAAGCAATTGATTTCAAAACCAGAATGTAACTTTCTGAATTGGAGACAAAGTAAGGACAGTCCTTAGGTTAAGAGCTAAAGAATTAGTGCTTATGAATGGTAACTAAACAATTGGGAGACTTGGAAAGAAACTGCCTGGCTGCAGTGAAACTAGAAAATTATTTGGTTAAAAATTTTACTGATTTTGGAAAAAACAAACTTATAAGAAATATGGAGAAATGCTCCTGTCACCAAACGTTTTGGTAATGATCAAGAACAAATTAGAAAAAGTAAACAGTGTGTCATTTCTGGACTTTCCTACAAATATATATACAAATATATATATATATTCGAAACTAGCTTATTAGCAAGAAATATGGAGAAATACTGTCACCAAACGTTTTGGTAATGATTAAGAACAAATGGAACAAATTACAAAAAGCAAACAGTGTCATTTCTGGATTTTCCTACAAATACTCTTTTTTTTTTGTAACTAGCTTATTAGCAATTTATCCCCATTTTTCTGGAGAAAAGAACCTAGTAGACCAACCACAAGGGAACAATTCTTAACACTGGACTCCATGTATAAGTGTGTGGCAGAACTACACAGGGATGAAGGGAACAAGGGGAGGAATAGAATGGAACAAAGGTTGTCCTGGGAAATATTAAGAAATTTTTTTTTCAAAAGAAAATGTGAGTTATAAAGTACATCAGTGATTTTGAAATGGTGCTAAAAATTTAAATACACAGGAATAAATTCATTCAAGAGAGAGGAAAGTAAAAATTTGTAAGGGTTACTTTCTACTCTAAAACTAATCTGACTTAAAAGAATTAAGGAATGAACATTGGAACACATTTTAAATACGGTTATAAATTGGAAATTGCACTAAGTATTTTTGAATATTTCAGTGAGATATGGGACAGTTGAGAAGAAACTATATTTGGTTGATGAAGTTATTCTGAAAAAAACTTAATTTTTAGAAAGCTGAACTTCTAAAACTATAATAACCATTTCATTTAACCTCTTTCTAGGAAGAACTATGCCTAAGATACCAAACTGCTTCCAGTGCCCCGTTTTCAAAGATTTCCAGTCACTTCTCAGTTTACAGTGGAAAGACTTCTGTTTCAGTGTTTCTCACATTGGTGGTTGGCTGTAGGAGTAGTATGAAGGTTGTGAGAACAGAGCTCAATGGCTGTTTATTGACGATGATGGCGTCTGCTAAGTCAAAATTACAGAGCTAAATGCAAAATTTGTCCCTGTATTTTATATCCCTTTAAGCAGCTCAGTTATTTTCAAATGTTAGTGTATATAAGAATTATCTGGAAGAAAATATTTAAAATACAGACTCCTGTGTCCTATAACTCTCTTCCTCCAGAGTTTCTGAGTCTGTTTATTGGTTGTAGGACTCTGAAATTGAGATTTTTAAGAAGCATTCCAAGTGAGAAACATAGTTTAGCCCATCCATTTAATCTTTTCCCTCCCTATTCTTTAAGATTTACTACCCTAGAATTTCTCCTACGTTACCATACTTTGTCAGTTCTTTTCTCCTTGGCTACAGTCTAAAATTTCACTTACCTCTTTATGCCATTAAACTTTAATAAATTCAGTCATCCAATTAATGTTTATCAGTTTTCTATTATGTGTCAGGCACTGTGGTAAGCATTGGGCTTTATTAGGTGATCTGGGTACAGTGGAGCTTTGTTGTCAGGAAATGGGGATAATTCTGAGTCCAGCTCCTGGTTAAAAACCTATGTGTGATTTTTTTTTAGGCCTGACTATACGCAATTACAAAGGCTTTACCTGGCAGGCTTCACAGGGAAACCTGCCCTCTCCACACCAGACTCCATGCTCCCATTCAATGCACTGCAGTCTCTGAAGGGAATTGAAGTCAACAACCCAGACCTCCCTAGCCAGCCATGCTGTAATGCATTGCTGCATTCCTATCTCAAGTGTTTCCACTTAAAGGTCTCCTTCATGGGTAACTTCACCTCTCTGGGTCAGTACCCAGTACTTTTCCACTCCTAGGGCTGCCCCCATCCCCACCCCCAGTTCCATAAGTCTGCAGGAGTCCTTTGTTTGGGACCCCCTCAACAGTGAGATGACCCTCAACCAGTCATGCCATTCCATGGGGGTAATGGAACAGGGGGAGCCTGTGCTTTCACCAGGTTTAAACTCTTGCTTATACAATCACAGTAAGTGATTACGGGCTTCACTTTTGCATTCATTTTGGTTCATTGTTGCTTTGATTGGCTTCTCTGACCCCTGGGAGCTCAGTTCTCTCTTCAGCTCATCTGAACACTTGACAAATTCTGTGATTAGGTATTTTAATCACTCTTATCTAGAAAGTAGAAGAAAGAAGGGAAGCTAATAGTGTAATTGGTAAAGAACCAGCAGTCACTCATATTAGCCAGGTTAGGGAGGTATTCGGTCATTTTGTGGTTTGGACAATCTTGATTTTGTCAGACTTCAGAGACATGATTACAGAGTGGTCTTGTTTTTGTCATGATCCTTCAGGATTCCTGAGTGTTCTTGTCTGATGTTGGTGTGCTGCGATATGGTTTAGGTTCAACAAAAGAATAATTTGGCCTGGCTGTGAGTGCCCGGGCAGCTCCTGACAACAGCTGGGGCCAACTGATAGAGCCAGGCCAACTTCAGGCTCTCAGAAGCTGCTTTTTTCTTTCTTAGGGCTATATGGGGCTGAATGTTTTATATAGATTATCACATTCAATCCTCACAATGTATTTTATTCTAAGTGGTAAGTATGATTGTTATCTTTATTTTCAGATGAAGAAACTGGCTCAGAAAATGTTACATACCATGCCCAGGTCATACAAGTAGGAAGTAGATGGAACTGAGATTCTATCTTGGGTGGTCAGACTTATGAACCATTGCTCTAAAAATTACTATGCTCCACAAGATACAGCTCAGCACAAATGAGAGGCTTTATGACCCACTGGTCGTAGATTAGAGAGAGGCAATTAAGTTAGACACAAGGGGATCCTAGTCTAAGGTCACACCCTCTGGGCCTGAGCAGAGTCAGTCTCTTTATCTCTGTCTGAGAATGCTGTTCTTAGGCTTTGGAGTCCAGATCCAACAAAGCTCACTGATGCCAGAACATTAAGGTGACATCTAGTTTAATTATGGAACCCAAAACCCAAAACTTTACTCCTCTTTTAAAGTAAAAATACAAATCTAGCTCCTTCCTTTTAAAGTAGGAGTTCCCTTCTTTGCTACATGGTTTTAATAATTCTTATGTTCTTTACAAATCAAATCAACATTAGATAAAAAGAAAAGGAAAAAACCGTTAGTAGATAACCATGTTTTGTTTCTTTAGCTATAAATGGTTTAAGAGCAGATCATAGGATTTCATTTGTTTAGTTCAATTAAATGAACTCTAATAATTCTGGAGTTGGTCAGAGTGGCAGAATGAAATGGTATTGGAGTATAATACTGGTGGGGCACTCTGTGGAATAGAAGCAATTGCTGTTTGAACAAGAGCTAGAAATTTTTTAAAATTTATTTATTTTATTTATTTTTATTTTTGGCTGCGTTGGGTCTTCGTTGCTGCGCACGGGCTTTCTCTAGTTGCCGCGAGTGGGGGCTACTCTTCATTGCGGTGCACAGGCTTCTCATTGCATTGGCTTCTCTTGTTGAGGAGCACGGACTCTAGGCATGGAGACTTCAGTAGTTGTGGCTTGCGGGCTCTAGAGCACAGGCTCAGTAGTTGTGGTGCACGGGCTTCGTTGCTCCGCGGCATGTGGGATCTTCCTGGACCAGGGCTCGAACCTGTGTCCCCTGCATTGGCAAGCGGATTCTTAACTTCTGCGCCACCAGGGAAGTCCCTATATTATTTATTTTTGGCTGCTTTGGGTCTTCGTTGCTGTGCGCGGGCTTTCTTTATTTGCGGCCAGCGGGGGCTGCTCTTCGTTGTGGTGCATGGGCTTCTCATTGCAGTGGCTTCTCTTGTTGTGGAGCACAGGCTCTAGGCGCACGGGATTGGTAGTTGTGGCACACGGGCTCGGTAGTTGTGGCTCATGGGGTCTAGAGCACAGGCTCAGTAGTTGTGGTGCATGGGATTAGTTGCTCCACAGCATGTGGTATCTTCCCAGAGCAGGGCCTGAACCAGTGTCCCCTGCATTGGCAGGCGGATTCTTAACCACTGCACCACCAGGGAAGTCCCTTCTGCCCATTTTTTTATTGTTTTTTTTGTTGTTGTTGTTGTTGTTGTTGAATTTATGTGTAATTTATTAGTCTTATTTACTATTATTATACCTGATATGATTGTAGTCATTGTGTGTGCAGACTACAACACCAGACAGATATCATATATATGGACTTGACACTCTGCCGATGCTGAGTATTACTCTTTGTAGTGAGTAGTCCAAAAATAGTTGGCTAGTGCCTTATAATGTCACTATCTGAGCAAATGGAAGAGAATCCATCTTAGAAAAAACTGCAAATGCTTTATTTATTCCCTGGTGGTCTAGTGGTTAGGATTTGGTGCTTTCACTGTCATGGCCAGGGGTCAGTCCCTGGGCGGGGACAAAAACAAAAGCAAACAAACAAAAAAACCCAAAACCAGAAACTGGATTAAACCAAAAACTAGAGGCAAAAGCTCCATCTGGTGTTGACCATATAAAATTCCAAGGAATTTTCATTATCATACTTCACCTGACTGTGTAATACTAGAATCTCCAGTTTAGAAACATCTGTGGGTTGAAAAGTAGGAAGGAAAATACTGGCTGTTACACATTAACTAGTGATTAAGATGATTAATGACTGAAGACAAAGTCATGGGTTGTTTAGAATACTTGCCCCCAGATAGTCCCTGAAAAAAAGTTCCAAGGTCAAATATCTTTGGGAAATGTACGCAAATGACACTCTTAAATATTCACAATGAATATTAGCATATTAAAACTCTTGACAAGTCAAGAGACCTATTTTACATAATTTAACTGGTATTTGACCACAGGACCTCTCCCTCTCTCTCTCTTTTTAATATTCTCTGGCATTTTCAAGAATACCAGTTTGAAGAAGTAATTATCTTTGGAGTATTTGCTTTAAAAACCTTTTTCGGGGGGGGGTACTTATGTCCTTTTTATAGTTTTACCATCCAAATACATAAAAATGATGATGATAAAAACAATGTTTTATAATTGTTTAGTTTTTCATGCTCAATTCATGAATACTTAGGGAACAATCATTTTGTGCCAGGACCTGCACAAGGTGATGTAACTGAAAGCAAACAATTATAATCAGTTGCATGTTGGCAAATGTTTAACAAGAATCCTTCAGGTTCACAGATGGATCTAAAATGCCTTGGTCCAGGGATGTCTATGATTAAGTTAGAAAGCCAGTAAAGGGACTTCCCTGGTGGTCCAATGGTTAAGACTCTGCGCTCCCAATGCAGGGGGCCCGGGTTCAATCCCTGGTCAAGGAACTAGATCCCGCATGCTGCAACTAAAGATCCCACACAAGACAACTAAGATCCCATGTGCCTCAACTAAGACTGGGCACAGCCAAATAAATAAATAAATTAATTAATTTAAAGAAAGAGAAAGCCAATAAATACTGTTTTTGGAGGTTCTCCCTTTTCCACTTCATAGTCTGACTCCTTTCTCAGGAGCTCAAGAAATTTTCCATTCTCTAAAATGGCCATACTACCCAAAGCAATCTACAGATTTAATGCAATACCTATCGAATTACCAATTACATTTTCCACAGAACTAGAACAAATAATTCTAAAATTTATATGGAACTGTAAAAGACCAGCAATCCTGGCAAAAGAACAAAGCTACAGGCATAACCCTCTCAGACTTCAGACAATACTACAAAGCTATAGTAATCAAAACAGTGTGGTATTAGCACAAAAACAGACATGTGGATCAATGGAACAGAATAGAGACCCCAGAAATAAACCCACACATCTATGGTTAATTGATCTTTGACAAAGGAGGCAAGACTATACAATGGGGAAAAGACAGTCTCTTAAGCAAGTGGTGTTGGGAAGGCTGGACAGCAACAAGTAAATCAATGAAGTTAGAACACACCCTCATACCATACACAAAAATAAACTCAAAATGGCTTAAAGACTTAAATATAAGACAAGACACCATTAAAATCCTAGAAGAGAACATGGGCAAAACATTCTCTGATGTAAATCTTACCAATTTTTTCTTAGGTCAGACTGACCTAATAAAAAGAATACATATACATATACATATATATGGTATATATTGTATATATTATATATATACATGGATCACTTTGCTTGACAACAGACCAGAAAGTAATATAACATTGTAAATCAACTATACTTCAGTTAAAAAAAAAAAGAAATTTTCGATTCTCTCTCTATTCTTCCTCAGATCAAAACCTCTTAAGTTTCAGTATATTCAAAAAACTTGTCTTTACCATTTACCGTCTGGGTCCAATGGATCCTTTCTGATTTTTATATCTTTAAGTCATTTCATGAATAATTTATACACATTAGAGTACAGGGATATTCAATAAAGCTGTTATTAAAAAAGAGTAAAGGGATAATGAAAAACAACTTTACTGGACATTTAAGTAAGTATCTAAACACAGAAAACCCTAGTTTTTATTCAATATTTTCCTGGTTTTGAAGATGTATCCAAAATGGGCAATGTACTCTAAATGCAACTACCTACACATTATCCATGATGCTGAGTCTGGAGCATACTCATCTTGTAAATAGTGACTGCAGATTCCAAATACATCACTACTACATACTAGCTTATTGTTGCTTCTGGTTCTTTTTGCAGTTGCATTATCAAAACACGAGACTGGAAGAATTTTTTGAAACATTTAAAGGCTCATCATTTTGTTGAAGAGAGGACAGCCATCTTCTTTGCTACCTAGTTGCAAAACATTTGTATTTTTAGTTTTATAAATGAGCAACTCAAAGAATTTTTAATTTCTAGATTATCTGTTTCCTTCTTATCATCTTTGTATACACAACTGCCACTAGCATTTGTGCACTTAAGAATCATATCAAGTAAATGTATCCATATAAACATCATAAAAGGTGAAAGAATACGATTATATGTGCTCTTAGCAAAATGAGATCATCCAGATGTTTGCTGCAAAATCTTGTGGAATGGAGTTATTCCTTTTGAATGAGTAAGTAGATGAGAATACCACATTTTCTTTTTGTCCTTAGAAATATATTGTTAACTAATTAATTCTTGAGTTTGAAAAATTCATTTAGGAAGTGGTCATCTAAAGATTCCTAGTTTAAGATTATTAGGGTCTAGAGTGCTGTTCTCTATCTCTGCATTAATCTTCTGAATTCTGAATTCTCAACTATATTCAATGAGAGCTAAAGCATAGTACAAAGGTCTAGAATGATGCTGCAGTACTTTGAGCATTGCAAAAAGAAAACTGAAGGATAATGCAATAGTGATGACTTACTTCACTATTCTATCATCTTAGGTAATTCTATCATTTTCCATTTTCTTATTATTTTAGTATATTTTGAAGCATGGTTTGGAACAATTAATGAGTAATGATGAAATAATTCCATGAATGATGAAGTAGGAGAATGTTGCAAGACAGGAAAAATAAGATCAGTAAGATTCCATGATGTATCCTAGATTTACAAGAGTCCAAAGGACCCATATGACCACTGCAAATAGAGAAAGTTTTATCCTATTTTTTTAAAAAATAAGTTTTCTTTTTGTTTTCTGGAAGACCTTTAAGAAAGAATAAAAGTCATGAAAAAAATCAATCCTTACAAATAGTACTCCCAAAAGAGGAAATCTCAGAAAACTAAAGTTGGGTCTAATAGATCCTGATGACATGTACAAGGGTTAAACTCTTAAACTCATTCACCCTTAAGCACATAAAGACAGATATGAATGAATTTGTTACCCATCATAACATTTATTTCATTGTAATAGGAAACAAAAGCCTTTTGTTCAGCTGAAAACATAGGCATTATGACTTCTTAGACTTCATTGAGCTGGATGGCAAAGATCCCTTTCTGGGGACCGTAAAATGAATGAAATTACCGAAAGTGCTAAACTTTGATGTATTCCTCACTGAATTCCAGGATCCTGGTGGATCCTCTCATCTATGTCTATTTACCCTACTCATTCTTAGATCTTGTTTCTTTTTGCGAATGTCCTTATTCCACTTTTATATCATTGTCTACAGCTATTTACTTGCTGTACTTTCAGCCAAGAATCCTTGTTAACGTAGTATCCTGAGCCCACTTTATTTGCAGGCCTATACACAATTTTGGCTTTTGATTCCCATTTCCTCTTCAGGATTGTATTAAAATTTGATAAGCAAACTTGTACTCTTTTACCTTACAAAACAAGCTTAGAGAAAGTAAAATATATGTTTGCTGCATATCTTATTTCTTGTGAATATAAGCTTGGAAGAACAAAAAATCGATCTTTTTCTCTATTCCATAAAATGCTTATAGGGGTAAGCTTTGCAGGATTTTAGATGTTGTCCTATCTGGAAATAATTCCGTGATCAACCCCTCACTGAAGGGTGGGGTTGCCTGAGACCACCAAGCTCGAAAGCCTTTCCGACCAGTTTCTGTCTGTCCTATTTTGCTCAGTTCTTTTCTTGGAAAGAGAAGCAGAAAACACATCAAGATTAATCAGCCAAAGATTGTAGTGTGTGTGTATGTTTGTGTGTGTGTGTATGTGTGTGTGTGTGTGTGTGTGTGTGTGTGTGTGTGTGTGTAGGGGGAGAGGTGGCAGAGGCAGTGTAGGAGGAAAGAGGTAAACTGACTAGGAATACATGAATAGTGTATAAATAGTATATAAATTCTTCCAGACCAGACATTTGGCTGTTTTGCCTACATCGTATCACAGCATCGCTACTGTGCCTGGCATAAAGTAGATAGATGTTCAGTAAGTTTGTTGCACTAAGTGAAAGAACTAACTTCTCACTTTGCTTTTTCAGGGGCGATGCAGCCTGTGTTTCTTGGAATCATCCCGGGCCCTAGAGGAGAGGATGTCCTAGAGCAGGGGTCCCCAAGCCCCCACCCTCACCTGTCTGCGGCCCGTTAGGAGCCCGGCTGCACTGCAGGAGGTGAGCAGCGCGGAGTAAGGGACGCTTCATCTGCCACTCCCCATCGCTCACATTACCGCCTGAACCATTCCCCTTACACCACTGAAAAATTATCTTCCACAAAACCGGTCCCTGGTGCCAGAAAGTTTGGGGACCACTGTCCTAGAGGACACCTCCATTTCTCTCAGCAAGCTGAGGAGTCTGGCGACAGAAGGTCACACATCATGAGACCCGCGGGGAGTGGGAGCCGCCATAGCTCCGGGGAGAGGGGCCCGGAGCGCCATGGCGCACCCCACCCTCGCGCTCCAGTTCCACCAGGTCCCGCGCCCCTCCCCGCCCCTCCTGAGTACCCCTGTTAGGTTTGTCATTGTCACCCCGCCCCTCCAGCTCTGGTCCCCGCCTCTTCCCCTCCCTATCCCCTCCCCCCGGTCCGCCCTGGTCCCGCACCCTCCCCTTCAGTTCCCTGGCCCGGTCGCCCCGCCCCCAGAACCGTCCCCTCCCCCTCCCTCCCCCTCACGCCCCGCCCCCCCCCTTTGACGTGGCAGAAGCGGCACCAGCCATGTTAGTCCCGCAGAGTTCTGCGCCGAGGCCGGGGGCGGGGCGGCGCCGGCCCTGATTGCGGTGCCACGGCTGCTCTGGCTCGGCGGAGAGGGCGGATTTTGTAAAGGCCGACGCTGCGACAGGCGCGGATCTCGTACGTGGTGGCACTGTGGTAAGGATCCACTTAAGGGCTGCCTCCTCTCGGCTCCGTTGGGGGTCCGCGGGCGCTCAGTGGGAAGCGGGGGAGGGGCGGCTGTGCGGCGGCGGGTCCGCGGGCCGGGGTCTCAAGGGTGGTGCCTGCTCTGCCGTCTTGGTGCCCCGGGGCAGGCGGGGTGCGCCGGGGCTGCGAGCCGGCCCGGCAGGGCTGCCTGGAACCCTGAACTTGTCACCCTCTCATCCACCACCCTCTGCTTAGTTCTCTCTGGGCCTGGGAACCTGGCCCCCTCACCCACCTGCCCTGTATCAGGTGCGAAAGATGGGAGTCGGGTGAAAAACAGCAGTTTGGGCATCTTCCCCAGCACCCCACCCTCCGCTCCCGGCCGATCTGCCTTCCCCACCCCACCCCATCACCGCTTCTGGGTACTTTGACTTCTTGGTTCATTCCCTGCCTGAGCTGAAGAGCCCTAGACTTTGAACCGAGGTGACTTCGTCACCCGTAGTTCGGCCTTGGGAGTTAAAGGGGATAAGGAGAAAAGTGCCAGGTATAGCTAACACCTTGGGCCTTGATTACAAATAGACTTCAGTTATAAGATTAGACCAATTGTATCTACTTCATTCAGCCCTAAGTGTTTTCCCGTTTTGGTGGGAAGGGAAAAGTCATAGTTACATCTGCATGTAATCACTGGATTGAGTAAGTTGAATTCGTGTTTTCACGTGAACTTCCTCAAGTTACATCCCTCAAAGTCGTGGATAACTAGCCAAGTTAACTTGGTTAAAAGAAGTTTTAGATTTAAATATAGATTTAAATATAAATGCGTGTTAAGTCTTCCTTCTCTCCCTTCTCCAGTAGTCTAATGGACATCATTTTGGAAGTCCAGTCATTTTTAATAGGCTCAGAATTTTAGATTTAGAAGGGGTTTTGTAGTTTTCTAACCCAAACCCCTGATCTTACAGATGAGAAATTGAGGATCAGAGGGGTTAAGCTATTTTTCCAATATAATAAATCTAGTCATGGGAAGTAGTTGAAGACACTTCATTGAAGATTTTAGGACAGAAAAGTGGGAGAGGCACATATAATTGTTAACAAATATATCTGATTGGAAGGAACTCAAATTTTACTTGCAATTTACAATGTTTTGCACTTAGTTATCTATAAATGGGCTAAAATCGGAATATTTAAAAACTTTTAATTATTATTGAATAGGTAAAGCCTTTTAAAATACTGTGGGCACATATCTGATGTTCTAGGTTAAAGTGACTTAATGCTTCTTTGCTTTTAGTTATACCATGAGAAAGTATTTAACTAAAGTAACTCCCAATGATTATAAGTTGTGCTGAAAAATGAGACATTTCTTTAGAATGGTCTTTTGTGTTTGTGCCACTTAAAAAAATATATAACGACTAGTATATTAAGTCTGCATCCTAATATAGTGTTTGAATCATATTTATTTAGTTTTATGGTTTTAGACAAACATAATATCAGGGGAGAGAATGCTTATCAAATAATGCCATTTTATAAAAAGCTGGTTTGTAAAAGGACTTTATTTCAGATATGCTATTGTTGAATATGGGACCAAACCTGGCAAAATTTGTACTAGAATGAGTGATTTTAAGATTGAGTAATTTCTCCCTTGGAAAGGTGAGGGAAGTTGAGGGGGTGTTTTGCCTACGTAATTGGACCAGTTAAGAAGAAACAGGTGGGACTTTTTCAAACCACTGCTGGAAAGTGAGAAGGTAAGAAATAAATGTGATTTAGTGAACAAATATGATCTTAGAGCAGAGAGACTGAGAGGGAAAAGAGTGAGGAAGAGAAGGGGAATTGTACTCAAATATCACTCAGGTGATACTTAGTATGTCTCAATAAAAAATAAGGATGTGGAGTTAGAATCCAGGTTTGTTACCTGTTGTAGAAACTTAAATCTGGCTATTGCCTGTGTGTAGATGTCTTCATGCTAAGTTTCATAGAGCCTTTCTCTACTAGGCTCCCGGGTTTTGAATTAAGCCCTAGAGTCATAAGGAGGTGATTCTCAAGACCTCATTATACTCTTTTTTTAAAGAATGGATGCACTTATACATTTATTTATTTTATTTATTTATTTTTGGCTGTGTTGGGTCTTCGTTGCTGCACGGGCTTTCTCTAGTTGTGGCGAGCGGGGGCTGCTTTTCGTTGCGGTGCACAGGCTTCTTATTGCAGGTGGCTTCTCTTGTTGTGGACCACGGGCTCTAAGCACATGGGCTTCAGTAGTTGCAGCATGCGGGCTCAGTAGTTGTGGCTCACGGGCACGGCCTGTGGGATCTTCCTGGACCAGGGCTTGAACCCGTGTCCCCTGAATTGGCAGGAGGATTCTTAACCACTGCACCACCAGGGAAGTCCCAAGACCTCTTTATACTCTTAAGCATTATAAAGCGTATAATACTTAAGAGTATTACAGGATCCAGAAAAAAAAGAAAAACCTGGCTTAATAGAAGACAGGTAGATTTTTATATCTACTGCTTTGCAGTCTATTGTAATATGTTGTTTTGGTTGAATTGTGTGAAGGAAGTCTGGCTTCACATAGGTATGTAGTTGGAAAAAGGAGAGATAATATTAATAGCTTTTTCGTATTAAAAAATGTTCATATTCTTTGATACTATACCCAAACTCGACAGTTTTAATTAAGAAATCAAGGCTTAATTGCAGTGTGGAGTCTGAAACCTTAAAAAATGAACTTTTTGTACTTATTGCATTATATCCCATTGGTCTGTCCTGCACTTTGAATGGATCATTTACCCATGCATGATTTTATAACTTCATGAACAGATCATTTGGGAGCTCTTGATTCACTGAATAATGTGTATCTTCCAAATGTTGGCATGTTTCATTATACAATATATAAAAAATCATATTATTATCACTACTGGTCTCATTAGCAAAATCTTTACATATTAGGAAGTTGTGAGGCTCATGGTATTAGGTACAGATTTTTAAAAATTTTAATTTTTTAATTTAAATTTGAGAAAGCTCAGATTTTATCATTGGCAACAAATATTGTGAATGGTTTTGCAGGTGACAGGCTCACTTCATCCATTTTTAAGAAAATATATAACAAATACCTAAGTACTAGTTATATACTATTCTTGGAGAATTGAGAAAATAGTCACTCAAAACATTTTTTGTGTTTTGTCATTCAAATGAACAACCCTGATTGGTTGAGTATATTTTAATAGTCTTTTGATGCTTTTTGGTGATGCATTTTAGATGTATCTCAGATTATAGATGCAGTTAAGTAATAAACAGAAAACTTCATTTGTTATGTTCTGTAGAAATAATGGGAGGGATTGCATACTCCTAGAATTTATACTCACATCTGTAGCATGGAAGCTGTTGCTAAAAACCATTTATCTCCCAGAGGAGGTTGTTTCTCCCCTTATTGTTGCCTGTGTTAAAACTGAGGTTGGCATCTTCTAACTCCTCTCTGATTATCCCAGACCTTTGTTTTATCATTATCTTTCAACAGCCACTTTTTCTTGAAAGCTCATATTATCTTTCTCAAAGCTGTATCCTGTATTTAGCTTTAAGATAATCTTTTCTAAACAAATCTAGATATCTTAGGATTTCTCTCTACCCTTTATCAATCTTTGAAAAATACATGATCGCTTTTGAATAGCATAAAATTCCTTAGCTGTCTCTGAAATTCTGATAGGAGGAAGTACAGTGTTTAATTTTTATTTTATTATTTTTAAATTGAGATATAATTGACATATAACATTTCTTTTAGAGAAGGGAAAGGTCTTAGCTGCTTAAGATACTTAAGATTTGTTAAGCTTCACTTTCTGTAATTTGTATTACTAAAATATATTTGGACATTTTTCTAAAATTAAAATTGTTATTATATCTAATAATACCTTTTCTTCCCTTACTTACATTTTAGAATCAGTTCCTCATCCTATTGTTGTTCTTAGCTACTTCAGCATCCATGTTGCCTCTGTTGGCACCCTATCTTCATAATTCTTCGGTTCTTGATGCCATTCATCTCTCCCACAAGTCTTTTAGCCAGCCACATAGTACTTGAAATTCTATCTTCTCAGACCTTTAAATTTTACAGTTTTCTTCCATCACTAACCACTGTTGCATTTTGAGAGCATGAGATAGATAGAACTGCTTCCCAGGTAGGAGAGCTGGCATTCTAGTCAGGAAGCTAAAGGATAACAAGATGGAGATGTCTCTTGATTCTGGGCACTAACCAGAGTGGCATCTCCCTCTTCCAGTGGTAAAGTTAAATGATTATATTGAAATTATATATCTCAAATTAGAGTTTAAAATGCTCTCTTAAGTTGGAATGTTAAAAGTATTCTGAATTAAGTTTCTGAAAGAGAGGTTAAGTGATGCATGATAAAAAATTACCTGTCTAAAATAGAAGTACTGAGTTTTAGAAAAATGTTTTTGTTTTGCACCCTTAAATATTCTCTTCTAGCAAGTTTAGTGGAAACTTACTACTTTCTGGGTAGAAAAGCATGTGAGTTTTAGAATTTAATGTTTTTGACAATCTATTTAATAGAATAATGTAACTCACAAGGCTGATACGGAAAACTTAGGATCTAGATTTTCCCCCATTTTTGCCTTAAATCAATAGGACATCTATTTTATTATTACTATTTTTTGCCATAGTTTTTTTTGAGAGTGAATAAAAAATGATAAAATACCTCTCATTGGGCCTAATAGGCATTGGGTTCTGTAGAGCCATTCATTATTTTGTTGTAATTGTGGTCATTGTTGTTTGCTAATTTTTTTTGAGATAAGTATTTTCATTTGGTTATGATTTCTAATGGATTAATATTGCTGGAAGTGGGAAAAACATACTTATTTTGAATTTTCTTAAGAGGATTTAAAAATATCCTTTAATTTTGTTACAGAAATAAGAATCAAGCTCTACAATGACAACCTATTTGGAATTCATCCAACAAAATGAAGAACGAGATGGAGTCCGATTTAGTTGGAATGTTTGGCCATCAAGTCGACTGGAAGCTACAAGAATGGTCGTTCCAGTAGCAGCCTTATTTACACCACTGAAGGAGAGACCAGATTTGCCACCCATTCAATATGAACCTGTTCTGTGTAGTAGGACCACTTGCCGTGCAGTTTTGAATCCTTTATGGTAATTAAAGTATATGGAAAAAACTAATGTGTCACTATGATTTTAAAAAAATGTAGTTTCTTTCTTGCTCATTTATATAAGAATATCTTTGTTTTTGTTTATAGTTATTTTTTCAAATTAAGGTAGTCAGATCCAAAGAGCTATAAAATTTTAGGATCATTCTAGTTGTAGTGAGTTGATAAGAAACCAAATGCAATGTTGTCACTGTCTAAACTGTTAGATTCTATCAGTATTTTCTAGATACTGATGCTGGCAATCAACCCATCTTGTGTCATTTGAAAAGTCATAATTGAGTGGTATGGTGTTTGAAAAATGTTATGATTTCTTGTTACATAAGCCAGACTCTCAAGAATTAACTTTTATTCCTCTTTCTGCTCCCTCTCTCTCCACTCAGTCCGCTAGCAAATCTGGTCGATTCCATCTCCAGAACAGTCAGGATTCTGTCTCTTACTCTCTGCTAGAACATAGTACTTCAAAATATACCAGCTTTTTCCTGGATGGTTTCATTATCCTCCTAACTGGTCTTCCTGTTTTTGTTCTTGCTTTTCAGCAGTCTGTTCTCCACTCAGAAGCTAGAGTTTTACAAATGGATATCAGATTATTAAAATCGTTCAATAGCTACTTATTACACCTGCAATGAAAAATCCATAGCCCTTATCAAGACCTATAAAGCCCTATATGATCTATCCTCTGTGTATTTCTGCCTTCATCTTGTATTATCCATTTTCTTTATTTTCATCTGCATTATACCTTACCCTCTCTCTTATCCTTGGATATACCTAACTTCTACCACAGACTTTGTGCAATAGCTATATGTGCTGCCTGGATTGCTTTTCCCCCAGATTTTCCTGTGACAGGTTTCTTTTCATTCTGATTACATATCAGTTGTTTATTTTTTTATTTTTTTATTTTTTGGCTGCATTTGGGTCTTCGTTGCTGTGCGCGGGCTTTCTCTAGTTGCGGCAAGAGGGCTTTTCGTTGTGGTGCGCAGGCTTCTCATTACTGTGGCTTCTCTTGTTGTGGCATGCGGGCCCTGGGACGTGCGGGCTTTAGTAGTTGTGGCTCACGGGCTCTAGAGCACAGGCTCAGTAGCTGTGGCATACGGGCTTAGTTGCTCCGCGGCATGTGGGATCTTCCCGGACCAGGGATCAAACTCGTGACCCCTGCATTGGCAGGCGGGTTCTTAACCACTGCGCCACCAGGGAAGTCCCTCAGTTGTTTATTAATGAAGGCTTTCCTTTAAAGTAGCCCTCACAAATACATTCTCATGTCCTGCTTTGTTATCTTTAATCTTTATTATCACTATCTAAAAGTATCTTCTGTGTTTATGCATTTACTTGTTTATTGTCTTGTCTTTCTCTTTTATAATATAAACTCTGTGATAGCAGGGACCTTTGATCTTGTTTACTTCTTTATCATCAGCACCTAGAATAATGGCATTCAATAAATATATTTTTATTGAATAAATGCTTTCTAGATCTGAGTTTAGAAGTTACGGAGCCATTTGGAGAATAAAAAATAGGATTATCTTAATTTTATTGTTGATATTTGCTATATATTAGAAGTTACAATATATTCATTTTGGTGAGCTTGTATGTGTTAAAAGTATGAATTAAGTATTGGCAACACCTAAAAATACATGGCTTTTAAAGATTGCTTTGATATCAATTTGAATGTATTCATTTGCAGAAAGAAATTAATTTTATTGAAATTAGGATTATTGTACAATTTAACTGAACCATGAGCTATTGTATCTTTTCTTAAAACAGTCAAGTGGATTATCGAGCAAAACTCTGGGCTTGCAACTTTTGTTATCAAAGGAATCAGGTAAGAAAACCCCTAATGCAGATGTTAATGCTATAATACTGCTCTAAATATGCAGAAAGATACATATTTAAAAATAAAGATGAAATAACTTTATATATGATGAAACTATCTTTTTTTAATAATTATATGATCAGGAAATAATTATTTTCAGTTTAAAATTTCATTACTCACAAATAATTTGTTAAAATTTTTGTTTTTTTCTACCTGCAGTTTCCACCTACTTACGCTGGTATATCTGAACTGAATCAACCTGCTGAACTTTTACCTCAGTTTTCTAGCATTGAATATGTAGTTCTGGTAAGAACATAAGAGTAACTCTTTAAGAAATTTAGGGCTTCCCTGGTTGCACAGTGGTTGAGAGTCCGCCTGCCGATGCAGGGGACACGGGTTCGTGCCCTGGTCCGGGAAGATCCCACATGTGGAGCAGCTGGGCCCGTGAGCCGTGGCCTCTGGGCCTGCGTGTCTGGAGCCTGTGCTCCACAACGGGAGAGGCCACAACAGTGAGACGCCCGCGTACCACAAAAAAAAAAAAAAAAAAAAGAAATTAAAAATATCCAGTAATTTATACCAAAATAACTGTTAAATTGAGCTGACTTAAAAGGCATCACTTTTTTTTTTTTAAGAAGATGCTGGGGGTAGGAGTTTATTAATTAATTTTTGCTGTGTTGGGTCTTCGTTTCTGTGTGAGGGCTTTCTCTAGTTGTGACAAGCGGGGGCCACTCTTCATCGCGGTGTGTGGGCCTCTCACTATCGCGGCCTCTCTTGTTGTGGAGCACAGGCTCCAGATGCGCAGGCTCAGTAGTTGTGGCTCACGGACCTAGTTGCTCCGCGGCATGTGGGATCCTCCCAGACCAGGGCTCGAACCTGTGTTCCCTGCATTAGCAGGCAGATTCTCAACCACTGTGCCACCAGGAAAGCCCAAAAGGCATCATTCTTGATTCTCACATTGAATTAATTGAGAATTTCAAAGGTAAGAACTGTCAAGGTCAGTTTGAGTAAGGTAATTTCTGTTGTAGTTATTTGAAAGGTGGCCAAGGTATTGGGTGGTAATGGTTTGCTATACCGAATAGATCAATAAACAGTAAAGTATCAATTTTGCTTTGTAGTTGGAAGGTCAATTACAAATACTTGGTCAGTATGATGCTAGAGCCTAATGATATATTCCCAAGTCTAATAATGAAATTACTCTTGCATTGGCCCTTGTTAGGAAAATCATTATTCTTCCCTTTCTGAACAGCTTTACATAGTTATTTTCATATTTAAGTATTAAGGTAATATTTTTTATGAATGTTTTACAGAAACCGGAATATGGTTCACTGAGCCAGTCAGTAATTTGTCCACACTGGCTAGTTTCCAGTTCTCTTATAATCCAATTCAGGGTTAGATAATTATTTTATAAAAATCACCTAATTTTGCTTTTAAGCTTTATAGTTACTATTTTCTTATTTTAAAAGAAATAAGTGCTTATTATAAGAAATGAAACCTCATGCAGTTAAGTAAAATTGAAAGTGAAAATCTCCTTCATGTAACTATAAATAATGTTTTTAAACTGAATTTTTCACTTGATGATGTCTTGGATATCTCTCCATGCATATATAACCTGTTTCATTTCTGAAATGGCTTTATTAGGATTCCATTGTGTAAATGTAAATTATTTAACTAGTCCTCTATTGATTATCCTGTGTATTGTGCTGAAGTATTAATACTTTTAAAACATTTTTTTTTATCGCAACATTTTTTTAAAAGCGTGGTCCTCAGATGCCTTTGATATTCCTCTATGTGGTTGATACTTGCATGGAAGATGAAGACTTACAAGCCCTGAAAGAATCTATGCAGATGTCATTAAGTCTTTTACCACCTACAGCTTTGGTTGGCCTAATTACTTTTGGGAGAATGGTGCAGGTTCATGAACTTGGATGTGAGGGCATTTCAAAAAGTTATGTCTTCAGAGGAACAAAAGATCTGTCTGCCAAACAACTGCAGGTAAACAACAAGAATGGTAGTTTTAGCCTGTTTGTGCACATCACTCTATGTATGTCTATAAATGCCTTCTAGATATAAGTTTCTAGAAAATATTATGAGTGACTAATATAATTGTATTTTAACAAAGCCTTTAAATTTAGTGTTGGCCACAGCGTTCTTTCATTTGCCTTAAATTGTTATCGTAGAGATTGAAGACCCTTCACTTTTGAAGTATCTTTAAAATTTAGAGTGAAACTGAAGCTATTTTACTAGAGATTTGAAGGGCTTATAGAAGAGTCATGCTGAAGACTGAGAGAAGGCAACCACAGAATTTTAGCTTTTGTTTCTTTACATCTCACTTAGGAACTAAATACTTTGTGTTTAGCAAGGGGACATATTTTAAGACTTGAGAGTTAATAGGTGAACCTTGAGTATATATATTTTTTCACACACTAGGACATTTTTATCTTTGGGGCAAATTGAAGCTTTGTCTTCCAAGGCAGGGAGTTATGTGTAACATACTAGGATCATCTTGGTGTATGTTTCAAAACCTTTTTCTGTCCAGAGATTATGATAGATCATAAGAGAGCGAGTGAATATGTGCTTCAACTGGAAGATAGTTGAGAGGGTAGAGATTGTTCATGTAAGTGTTAAACTTTCTAAGTGATTTTTTTAAAAAATTAATTAATTAATTTTTGGCTGCATTGGGTCTTCGTTGCTGCGCACGGACTTTCTCTAGTTGCGGCAAGTGGTGGCTACTCTTCGCTGCGGTGCGTGGGCTTCTCATTCAGTGGCTTCTCTTGTTGCCAAGCACGGGCTCTAGGTGCATGGGATTCAGTAGTTGTGGCACGTGGGCTCAGTAGTTGTGGCTCGCGGGCTCTAGAGTGCAGGCTCAGTAGTTGTGGTGCACGGGCTTAGTTGTTCCGAGGCATGTGGGATCATCCCGGACCAGGGATCGAACCCACGTTCCCTGCATTGGCGGGCAGATTCTTTTTTTTTTTTTAAATAAATAAATTTATTTATTTATGGCTGCGTTGGGTCTTCATTGCAGCGCGCAGGCTTTCATTGCGTTGGCTTCTCTTGTTGTGGAGCACGGGCTCTGGGCCTGCGGGCTCAGCAGTTGTGGCTCATGGCTCTAGGGCGGCTCAGTAGTTGTGGCACACAGGCTTAGTTGCTCCACGGCATGTGGGATCTTCCCGGACCAGGGCTCAAACCTGTGTCCCCTGCATTGGCAGGCGGATTCTTAACCACTGTGCCACCAGGGAAGTCCCTCTAAGTGATTCTTATACAACCCCCAGTTGAGAAATTACCCTGATTGATAAGCCTGGTATAAAGTAGACAGATATGAAATCAGACTTTGGAGGCATCCAGGTAGCCCAAAATGAAAAAAAAAAAAAAAAAAAAAAAGATTCTGAGGATGACTAATTTGAAGCTTAGCAGACTGGGATAGTGGTGCTGCAGTTAACTGAGACAGGAATATGCAGGTTTGGAGGGGGAGGATAAATGAACAGTGAATAAGCTAGTGAATCATAGTAGTGATTAAGATTTGAGGAAGTGGGGAAAATTAAGAGTCTGTGTTCTTTCAAGAGGTTTGTTGTTGAAGGTAGGGAAGGAGATGGTGTGAAAGTTTGAGAGAGAGAGGACCGAGTTAAAGAGGTTTACTTTAGGAGGGACACTTGAATGTGTTTATACACAAAAAGAGAGACTAACGAGGGTGAGTGAAAGCAAGAGTGAGATGAGGAGAGTGAGGTTTCACAAAACATGACAGGGATTCCTTCAGGAGCATAAGAAGCAGAGTACCTTGAAGGGGAGGATCACTTGTTTCCATGAGTCAAGAGAGAGTGGGAAAGTTTTAACCTCTATATGTACCTTAGTTTTTTCATGTGTAAAGGGAGATAATAATAGTATCTATCTTACAGGGCAGTCATGAAAATTAAATGGATTGTGCTTTTAGATGTTTGCTATTACTGTTATTTTTAAACTGTAAATTTATTTAAAGTAGTTTATTTCTAGTTCTGATTGTAGAATACATTTTACTTAAATTATGTACTACATAAAACATCTGCCTTTTTGAAACAATGAATGCATGCAAACTAAATTTTTTTCTCCATCAAAATGTTTTTATCTTCCTTCTCTACCCATCTTGTTGAAGAGAGCCTGATCTTTGTTCCCCAAATAGTTCTGGATTCAAATCTTTAACTCTTCTAGTTGTGTGATCTTGGGCTGATCTCTTTGCTTGTTTTCTCCTCTTCTATGGAAAGGAATAAACAATACCTATTTTACCAGATTATTTTATTTTAATACTAAATGAAATAATGTAAGTGAGAACACTCAGTGTAGTGTAAACTCTTTCAGGGCTTTATAGCAAAATCTGGATTAATATCTTGCTTTGCTACTTACTAGTTTTGTAACCTTAGGCAAGTTACTTAGCCCTTCTGAGTGTCAGTTTTCATTTGCAAAGCAGGAATTTAAAAATCTACTTCATTATATTTTGTGAGAAAATAGTATATACAAAGAGTTTAGCACAGAATCTGGCACATAAGTCCTCAGTAAAAAGTTGCTGTTCCTTCTAGCAGTGTAGGAAATACTGCAGGATTGGTTCAATAATTTTTTTTTTGCAAATCTTTAGATTTTCTGATTTTCTGTTATATACTTTTATTCTGTTACTTTATGACTAAGCATTTCTAGATTCAAGAAAATTTTAGTAAAATAACATTATTTTCATGTGTCTAGAGAGGAATTGTGCACACATCTAAAATTCAGAACAAAACTGGCAATTTGGTTAGGCATTAAGTCAGAAAATTAAGAAGAATAGACGTACAAGGTGTGTGTACCTTATAAACCCCATTAATACAATTCCTTGTATCTCTCCTTTATATTTATTACAGTTGCAATTTTACACTTATTTAGCTAATGATTTAACTCTTGTCTGTTTTACCAGATATAAATTTCCCTCTGGTCAGGGACTATATATTTTTTTCAACATTAGATACCTGGCACATTGAGATATAGTTGCTAAAAGGAATGAATGAAAACAAGTTAAGAAATATAGACATTCAAGTTACACAGTACCTTATTTTTACTTAATTAGAAATAAAGTATTTCTGAGCTAGTATCCCTCTTTTTTGCTCACATAGCACCTTGTACTTTGCTGTCTTATGATGATCATTTCATTGTATTACTGTTTACCTGACAGTCTCCCCAACTAGAACTTTTGCTTTCTGAGGGAAGAGACTTTGTGTTCCTAATGCCTACAGAAGCACCTTGCATGTCATAAATATTTGATACATCTTTGTAGGAGTAATTAAATGGATATCACAAAAATAATCTCTTTACAGGAAATGCTGGGGCTCTCTAAAGTACCAGTTACTCAAGCAACACGTGGTCCTCAGGTACAGCAGCCACCTCCTTCCAATAGGTAATAAATACAGCAAAGAGAATTTTACAATTCATGTGGCGATTTTAAGCATCCTATATCCTTAACTTGAATGTAGGGATTCAGTGATACTATATTGTTAAACATTTTTAGGAATATAAATATTGCATTAGTATACTTTTTAAAGAGTTGAGGTAGAATCACATTGCTGAAAAGGTTGGTTTTTCATTATTACAATGTAAGGAGTTTCTTTAGTTTTGATATATTCTTGATTTTCTAAGTTCAGAAAAACTTAATTTTTGTGGTTGAGGGCAGCCAAGCAAAAATAGTGCCCCCACAAGCTTTTCATTTTGCCTCCTTAGCCTGTCGTAGCTTTTTCCACTAAACTTACTAATCACAGGTGGTCTTACTAAAACTGAGTTGATGTATCTTCTCATAATTAATTCAATAACCTTAAAACTTACTAGATTGGTAAATGGAAGATGCAGTCTCAAAGTAATACTTGGTTTGAGTGTTTTATTTATAGTAGTTGTACTCAGTGTGGTTCCTCACCAGTGGGCAGCATCACCTGGGAACTTATTTGAAATGCAAATTTTTGGTCACCACCCCAGACCTACTGAAACAAAACTCTGGAACCAGCAATCTATGTTAAAACAAGCCCTCCCACCAATTTTGATGTACACAAAAGTTTGTGAACCATTGGTCTACTGTGTATTCAAATTATTTTTCTCTATTTTTAAGAAAGTGGACAATTTGTTTCTTAAACCCTCACCCACAAACATTTATAAATGGCTTTTAATTTAATTTTGTTTTGCAGGTTCTTACAACCAGTACAGAAAATAGACATGAATCTCACAGATCTTCTGGGAGAACTGCAGCGAGACCCGTGGCCTGTACCACAGGGAAAGAGACCTTTGCGTTCCTCTGGGGTGGCACTTTCCATAGCTGTAGGACTACTTGAGGTAGTGACAATAGCTTTGTTTTGGAATGTAAATGTGTATGTGTGTGTATGGAATGATATGTACAAGATAATGTTGGGTGGAAAAATCAGGTCATAGGACAGCACATATGTGATTTTATTTAAAGTTTGATCTGTGGTATATCCTTTTGTGTATAGAGAGGCTTCTGGAAGGATATTTACCCAATTGTTAACAGTAGTGGGTTAAGGAGAGTTTTACTTTTAAGTAGAATTTGAAAATTTTACACTTGACATATCTTAGCTTTGTAATTAGAGTTTTTTTTAAATGTTTTTTAAAATTTGAAATGTTACTAAACTTATAGAAAAGCTGCAAAGGACTTTTTTTCTGAAGTGATGTTACCAACCCCTTGAATACTTTAGTTGTATTTCCTATAAACCAGGATATTCTCCTACATAACCATGATACAACTTTCAAAGTCAGGTTTTGAAATATATGATACATACAGTGATGTGTTATACAATACATAACACTGATACATTACTACCATCTAATTCTCAAAACTCATTCAAGTTTCACTGGTTATCTCAATAATTTCTTTTACTGAAAGGATTTAATTCAGAGGCATGTATGTAGTGGTTATGTCCGTTTAGTCTCCTTTGGTCTGGTATAGGTCCTCAGCCTTTCCTTGACTTTCATGACGTTGGCACTTTGGAAGATTCAGGCCAGTATATAGAATGTCTCTCAAATTAGGTTTGTCTTGATGTAGCCTCACAATTAGATTGAGGTCTTGCATCATTGGCAGGAATATCACAGAAGTAATGGTCTGTTCTTATTGTATCCTCTCAGGTGGCACATGATTTTCATTTGCCCATTATTGATGATTATGACTTTGATCACTCATTAAGGTGTGTCTCCTAGGTTTCTCCACTGTAAAATTACTCTTATTTCCCCTCCTTTTGTAATTAATAAACGTTAGATGGTGAGGATCTTTGAAACCATGCAAATATCCTATTCCTCATCAAACTTTCAATTTATTCATGTATTAATATCACTGTGGATTCGTGGTTTCCTATTTTTTACAGTGAGTTATCTGTTACTATCATTTTTTATTCTCTTAACTTTCTACTTTGACATAATTCCAAACATATGGAAAAGTTACAAGAATGGTTCAAAGAATTCATTTAAACCTTTCACCCAGATTCCTCAAATGTTAACATTTTATTACATTTGCTTTATCCTTCTCTCTCCAGGTATTTATATAGATAGTGTGCTCTCTCTATAAATATAGATGTAGCTATATATAGGTATCTATTTATATGTTACACACATATAAATTTTTAAAAACCATTTGAAAGTCAGTTACAAACGTGATGTCCCTTTACTTCTAAGTTCTTTTTTTTTTTTTGCATTACGCGGGCCTCTCACTGTTGTGCCCTCTCCCGTTGCGGAGCACAGGCTCTGGACGCGCAGGCTCAGTGGCCATGGCTCACGGGTCCAGCCGCTCTGCGGCATGCGGGATCTTCCCGGACCAGGGCACGAACCCGTGTCCCCTGCATTAGCAGGCGGACTCTCAACCACTGCGCCACCAGGGAAGCCCTACTTCTAAGTTCTTTAGTGCGCATTTCTTAATTACATAAGACCATTCCTTGGTATAACCGCAGTTCATTTAACAATCATGAAATTAACATTTATATAACACTATTTTCTAATCTTTAAACTTTATTCAGATTTCACCAGTTATCCTAATAATACTGTGTATTGTATTCAGTTGTCATGTGTCTTTGGTGTCCTTTATTCTGGAACACTTCCACAGTTTTTCTTTGTGTTTCATGACAATACTTTTTAGGAGTATAGGCTAGTTATTTTGTAGAAGGACTCTCAATTTGGGTTTATCTGATCTTTAATCATGAGTAGATTGAGCTTATGCACTTTTGGCAGGAATATTGCAAAACTGATTTGTGTTCTGCTTAGTGCAACATATCAGGAAGTTTTATTACTACTGTTGTTACTTAGCTTTGATCACTTGGATAAGGTGGTTTCTGCCAGGTTTCTTCACTGTAGAGTTACATTTTTTTCACTGTAGAGTTAAGTATCTAATGGGGAGATACCTCGTATATTCATCAAACTTTTACCCAATAGTTTTAGCATCCATTCATGATTCTTGCCTGGTCAATTATTGTTGTGATGGGTGCTAAATAGTGACTTTCTAATTCCATAACTTCTACATTTATTAGTTGGCTTTCTACTTGAGGAAGAGCATTCTGTTCTTCCCCATTTATATATTTATATTGGTGTGGATTCTTATTTCATCCAATGGATTATATTCCTTTACTATCATTATTTATTTTGATACTCAAATTGTCCCAAATTTGGCCAGTGGGAGCCCCTTCAAGCTGGCTCCTGGGTCCTTATTATATGTCCTTATTATATGTCATCGTTGTTTGAACATTTGCTTGCTTTCTAGTACAATAAGATGTTCAAGGCTCATCTTACACCTGCCCTGGACCTGATATCAGCCATTTTGAAGCCCTGGTTTCTTTTAGCTTTGGTTCCACCAGGCAGATCTAGATGCTTCATGTGCTCACTGTTACTGGAATGTCATTGCTTGTATGTCCTAGTGGATGGAGCTAAGAAATATATGTATGTGCATATGTATATGTATGTATGTATGTTTCTATAAATGTATGTATACACACATACATATATAATTATGTATGTGTGCATATATACACATATATCTAAGTACCCCTGCATACATCTCTGTCTGTCTCTATTAAAACCACAAACACTGTATATTAAAAACCAAGAGTTCTTTCAGATATATCTAATTCCAATTCAGTACCACCGGGTTTATTCTATCCTTCCCATATTTGTAACTCCCTTCTCTGACCACAGGAAGCTGGTTCGGACTTTTCAAAATATGTTTACTTATTTGCTCAGTCCTAGAATACACATAGAATAGTTTTAGAATTTCTAGCTCGGACCTCTGAAAAAGAAGCCTAAGAGTTAGAGCTCAGTAGTTTTTAACATTCTGAGGATATACAGGACAAAATATACTGTACTCAAAAGTGAACGGGTTTAGTTATCCACAACCTCCCTCCTCTTAGTGTGGTTATGTTTTTCATTTGCTGTACATTCTGTGCATTTCTTTTTTTAAAATCCCATTCTTGTTTTGTATGTGTATATATGTGTAGGGAAACATTAACATGATTCCAAATAAGAGTTGTACAAAAAGATACACTCAGACTAGTCTCAGTCCCTTTGTTGGATGAAACTTGTCTTCTAATAAGGTTCTTAAGAAGACTTAAGGATACAGAATTTCCTAACCTGTCGAATGTTTAAACTGTTTTTCTGTGGCCTTTTTATACTTGAAGGATAGCTTGGTTGGATATAAAAAGCCTTGGTTCTCACTTTCTTTCCTATAGTTTTTGAAAATGATGCTCCATTGTTTTCTTGCTTTGATGTTGTTTTTGACGAGACTGATGCCAGTCTAATTCTCTTGCCCTTGTAAATTATTTGATCATTTTCTTGGAGTATTACTAGTATGTCTTGTGGGTTAATTTTCTCTAGTGCCTGGTGATCCTTTTCTATATGTGTATTCAAGTATTTTGTTTCTATAAAGTTTTCTTGTATTACAGTTTTAAGTGTTTGTTTTTTCATTGTTTTGTTTATCTTCTTTAAGAACTCCAATTATACATAAATTGGATCTTTCCTTTTTTCTATTTCAACCACTTTATCTCTGATCTTTTATTATTTATTTCGTTTTCATGCTCTTGATTATTTTTTTGCTTTTCTTTAGTGCCCCTTAATAAGTTTTCATTTGAATCTGGCAGTTGTTCTATGCTGGCTGCTAGCTTCCTTCTTTCTTCCATGTACTTTCCCCCAAACTGCCCTAGCTTGTGTGAAGGCTTGCATGGGAGATAGCTCACTGGGACTTAGTGTTTTTTTTTTTTTTTTTTTTTACTTATAAGTAACTTGAAGTTTGAATGCTTTTTGAGTTCTAGGTATGAAGGTGTGTGGTTTGTATACTTTAATTTGTGCTTGTTCTTTACTGATGTTTCAGCTTTACATGACTGCTGTTACCTCAGCAGGATGATACCCAGTATGAAAACAGTATTTTTATTTGTTTATTAATCTAGTTTAAGAATGTTATAGAAGTAATAAGTATACCTAATAAAAACATTCAAACAATATGCAAGGATGTATAAAAATGAAAAGTAAAAGGCAGTTTTCCTTGCTCTTGCCTAGATTTGTTAATCATGAATTTTTAAAATTATCATCAAAGTATATATCATTGACATTCTTTTCTGAAGCTATAATGTAGCTTGAAAATGCACTGTGTATTTTTGTTCAATAACTGCGTATAGAAATTAGAAACAAAAGCATTTCAAATATGATATATAAATATTGTTAATTGTGGAATAGGGTGGTTATACACATAGAGAAGGAGATGTAATTCTTTGTCATTGCAGTTTTGCTGCTTGCTGGAGAATCTTTCATGTATTAAAGTCTTAGGATACCTTAAAATTTTTTTTCTAGATTCCCTGTTTCTTTTGGATTGTACTCAGTTCTTTTGTTTATTATAAATTTTCTGAGTTTTTGCATGTCTAAAAATGTTTTTTAATTTTTCCCTCTCACTTCATTTGTACTTTGGGTCCCTATCTTCAATAGCATCTTTGAGCCATTCCTTGCTAGTATTCTAACAGATAGTTTATTGGATAATTTGATGTAGTCTCATTCTTAATCCTTTTCAGGAAACTTATTTTTCCCACTGAACATTTTTAAAATGTTCTCTTTAATTTTAGAGTTCTGAAATTTCATTAGGCTGCGTTTAGGTTTGATTATGTTTTCATTAATTATATTTGGTTTTTGGTAGGTCCTTTCATTCTGAAGACTCCTGTCATTCTTCAGCTTACTTTATTTTTTTCTTTTTTATTCTATATTCATTAGATTGATGCTGGACTTCTGCATTTCTTCATATCTTTATTTTTTTTCCTCATATTTTCCTACTTTGCCCCTATTTCTTAAAGGTTTCTTCAAGTTTATTTTCCATATCTCTAACTTGGTCTTCAGACATGCTTTTTAGCCCATTCTTTGAGGTATTTTTACTTTTGCCATGATTTTAATTCTAGAATCTCTTGAGAGTTGTCATATATGTTTTGATATTCATTGTGACATGTGTTCTGTTCTGTATCTTTCAGCCCCCAATTTCTATGCTAAGAACCTTCTCTGGGAAGATTGCCTACTTTTCTCAGAGAGCTGTTCTTAGGAATTGCTAAAATCTGTTGTCATTAGCTGCTGTTTCTGGAACTGACTGCACTTCTTTGGCCCATTGCTGCTTTTTGTGTTTTTTTGACTCTATATATAGAGTTTTTAAGATATTCCCTTGGGACTATCTGGCTTACTTTTGGTATATATATATGTACATATATATTTTAAATTATACATAATATATATAGTTAAAATTCTTTTGTGAATCTAGTACAATCTGTTGTTTGGATTCCTCAAAATTTATAGTCTGCTGATAGTACTCTTTCTTATTTATTTTTTAAACAGTACCATTTATATCATTTCACTGGCATCTTGGGAAGAAGGGGGAGGTAGAATGAAGTACTCAATCCATCAGTTTGAATTAGAAATATAAGTTGTGCATGTATTTTAAGCATAGAAAACAAAAATAACAACCAAACAGAAAAAGTTACCCTCTTTTCTTCTTCTTTTCCTACTCTTCCCTATCTAGTACTAGTTAAGCAGGAGGAACATCCTTGCTTATAGGGATCAGGTTTATAGATTATTTTAAAATTAGGAAGGCATTGCTATTAGAATAGGATTTCAAAAGAAAGATATTCACACAAACATCTTGTTTTTAAATTTTGTTTTAAACATTTGATTATTCTTGGAAAATGTATGCTTCCCTGTTTTCTAGAAAGAATATATCAAAATTCACTATCATAAATGTATATCCATATGTTTTCCTTTAAACTCTTCTCATGAGTTACTTTTTCCTGATAGTGTACTTTTCCCAACACTGGTGCTCGTATCATGATGTTCATTGGTGGTCCAGCCACTCAGGGGCCTGGAATGGTGGTTGGAGATGAATTGAAGACACCCATAAGATCATGGCATGACATTGAAAAAGACAATGCCAAATATGTTAAAAAGGGAACTAAGGTAATTTTGGTTTTTAAGTCTTTTTGCCTTATTAGAAAAATTCATTTGATGGAAGAGGAAGAATATAATTACTTTATGATAAATCTGATATTGTGATGATCCTGCAACTGCTCCTCAGAATTAGAGAAATAGTCTTTTTCTTCCTCGATAATTTGTTATATTTTTTCTGGTTTTAAATATTTAAAAACTTAATAGGGGGCACCAATAGGTGTCTCTTTAAAAACTACTCCTGAGAGAAAACCTGTCTGTCTTTTTTAATATTCATGTTAAAGAATGTCTTTCCCATCAGGAAGAATTTCTTGAATTTTCCAATTTTTCATTTCCAGGAGGCTGCCCTTTAGATATGTATATTGTTCATAGCTTGAATAGTCCGTCATTTTCTCATAAGTTGTTCTCTGTTCATGTAACTTCAATTTTATCTGGGTTTGTGGCAGTACATTTTCACTACTGTTGATTCTTTATACCCTTGTATTCGTTCTGCTTGTTAATGTCCCATCCCTCCCCCCCTTTTTAAAAAAATTGTCTAGAGTTTACAATTTTAGTTTAGTTGTCCTGTATTATCTCATATTTCTTTTTGGTAGTCATTATTATAGTTTTAGGGTGTAATTAATAACAGATAATTTTTGTCACTATTAATGGATGCTTTTTTTCCTGTCACCTAATTTCCCTTTTGAATTTGGAGTATTTCTTAGAGCTTCAAAAAAAGTTTTATATTGGTTTATCTTAATGCTTTTGCTATTGTCTGTTTTTCATGTTACTTGAGTATAGATTTATCCAGGAAAAAGACTTCTGTGTTGTTCTTCCATCATGTGTATGTATGAAGAGCAACATGCCTTTCTTCAAGGTTAGCTCGAAATTTAGGAGTTCATTTAGAATGAATGGCATTTAAAGAAAAGAATGTGAAAATGTCAGACTTTTTAGAAGTTATCGTATCATTTTATGAGACGTTATTGTATCATTTTATGAGACGTTATAGAAAATTAAATTAGAACAAATCACATTTAAATTATTATGGATTATTCTTTTAGTATTTCTTAGATCATTTTAATTTATTAATGGCAAAAGATTTATAGTATGATTAAGTTTGTACATTACTTTGATTTGATCTTAAAAAATCTGTTGTAGCATTTTGAAGCATTGGCTAATCGCGCCGCTACGACTGGTCATGTTATTGATATCTATGCATGTGCATTAGATCAGACAGGTCTCCTGGAGATGAAATGCTGTCCTAACCTTACTGGGTATGTATATACATTTTTACAAGTATTGCAGTTATAAACTAATAACGACACTTTACAAATATAAACCAATAATGGAAAAAAAAACAGTCATTATCCTGCCACTCTAGGGCAACAGCTATTAACAGTTTTTGATACTCCTTTCAGTAAAGCTTACTTTAAATTTTTTCTAAAATACAGTTAAAAAGGCACAAGTTCTGTTTGAAAAGATCATCTTCATACCCTTCAGTCATTGTTTTATATTATTATTTTGGTAGCTTTTTTGAGATGTAATTCACATACTATAAAATTATTTAAAGCATGTAATTTAATGTGTTTTTTTAAGTATATTCTACCCATCACCATAATTTTATTTTAGGACATTTACATTATCCCAGCAAAAAACTCTGTACCTGTTAGCAGTCACTTCCCATTTCTCCTTCCTCCCCCTCCCCCTTTCAGCCTAGACAACCACTAAACTACTTTCTTTCCCTATAGATTTGCCTGTTCTTGATTTTAGGGGGAAACCATTTTATCCTTCACCATTAAGTGTAATGTTAGCTGTGGATTTTTGTAGATGCCTTCATCAGGTTGAGTATGTTCCTATTCCTAGTTTGTTGGATTTTTCTTTGACTGAGATGGGAAGTCATTAGAGAGCTTTCAGGAGAGGAGTGATATGATCTGACTTAATGCTTTACAAGGATCATTTGACTTTAGTTGTCTTTAGTACGTAGAGGGACACAGGAATATCAAGTGGTGGCATCACAGCTGGTGAGAAGTGGTTGGATTTGGGGTATATTTAGAAGACAGAATTTGCTAGGAGGTTGGATCTGGGGTTTGAGAAAACCAAATGAGTCGAGAAGGATTGAGTTGTCCTTTATTGAAATGGGTAAGACTGGGAGGAAGAACATTTGGGGAGAAGATTAGGAGTTCAGTTTTGAACATGTTTGGTTTAAGATGCCAGTAGACGTCCATGGGGAGAGGTTGAGTAGGCAGTTGGATATCAGAACCTACAATTCAGAAGATAGGTCTGAATTTATATCTAGAGATATAAATGCGGGAGTTGTCAGAATATTGCTGTGGTTTTTTTTTTTTTTTTTTGGCTGCGTTGGGTTGCTGTGCACAGTCTTTCTCTAGTTGCGGCAAGCGGGGGCTACTCTTCTTTGTGGTGCATGGGCTTCTCATTGCAGTGGCTTCTCTTGTTGCGGAGCATGGGCCCTAGAGTACATGGGCTTCAGTAGTTGTGGCACACGGGCTTAGTTGCTCCGCGGCATGTGGGATCTTCCCAGACCAGGGATTGAACCCATGTCCCCTGCATTGGCAGGCAGATTCTTAAGCACTGCGCCTCCAGGGAAGTCCCTATTGTCGGTTTTTTAAAGCAATAAAAATGGATGAGATTGTAAGATTGTGTAATTTAACACTACGAAGGTCATTGGTGACCTTCCTAAGGGCACTGAAAGTTGACTTAGAGTGAATAAGAAAAGGAACAGGAGGAGGGGATCGGAAGCAGCTGACATAGACCAGAGCTTCTCAGACTTTCATTTCACATGTACAAGTCAGTTGGATATCTTGTTAAAATATAGATTCTGGATTTAGTATGCATAGGATGGGACTTAAAATTCTGCTTTTCAGACAAGACCCTTGGTGATGCTAATGTTGTTGGACCAAGGGCAACTCTGAGTAGTAAAGGTATAGACAGCTCTTTCATAGAGATTTGCTGTAAAAGGGAGTGGATAAGTAGGGTATGGTATACGTTGACATTAATTTAGGATGTTTTACTAGGTTTAGTGATAACATAGATCATTCTAGATGACATGTTTGCAAAAGTAGAAAATCTGAAAAAATCTACATGCAAACTATTAGAATTAGTATGTTAAGTTGTCAAGACTTCTAAATCAAGGTCAGTGTACAAAATTCAACTATATTTTTGTATAATAGTAACAAATACAGTAGACCCTGGAACACCATGGGTTTGAACTGCACAGGTCCACTTATATGTGGATTGTTTTCAATATATACATACTATAGTACTACATGATCCTTGGTTGGTTGAATCCAAGGATGTGGAACCATGGATACGGAGGGCTGACTATAAAGTTTTACACAGATTTTTGACTGCACTTAAGGGTCTGTGCCCTAAACTCCGCATTGTTCAAGGATCAACTATAAAGAGCAAACAAAATTTAACAGCATACAATCTATAATAGCATCAGAGATAACATAAATTAGGACTTTAGCACTATCAAAAATAAAATTTCCGTTGATTAATTATACCACATCAGTTTTTTTCTTTTGCCTAATGTAATTTTTGATTGTTTTATTGTTTTAAAAACTACTTAAAATATTTTAAAAATATGATGAGCAAATACATGTAAATGTTTGTACTCAGGTTGTATATGGATATATATATCCGCCTTTTAATTTAAACAGTAGAAAGTTTTACATAGCTTCCCCTACTTTGCATTTTTTACTTGTATCTTGGAAATGCGTTTATAGTAGTACAGTTGACCCTTGAACAATTTGAGGATTGGGGGAACTGACCCTTTGCATAGTGGAAAGTCTGAATATAATTTTTAGTTGGCCCTCCATATCTGTGGTTCCTCTATATTTGCAGTTCTGCATCCTCAGATTCAGCCATCAGTGGATAGTGTAGTTCTGTAATATTTACTACTGAAAAAAATCTGCTCATAAGTGGACCCACGCAGTTCAAAACCTGTGGTTTTCAAGGGTCAGCTGTATATTACTCCATTGTGTGGTTGTACCGTATTTTATTCAGCTAGTCTAATAGATGGTCATCTGGATTGTTTCCAATCTTTTATTATAAATAGTACTTCAGTGAATAGACTTGTGCCTATATTTTGCTTTTTGGTTTTTGTTTACCCGATTATCTTTGGGATAGATTCCTAATAGTGGGGTGGCTGGATTACAGAGAAAATACATATGTAATTTTGTTAGATACTGTCAAGTTCCTTTGCATTGCACCATTTTCCATTCCCATAAGCAATTATGAGCATGCCCGTTTTTCCACAGCCTCATCAACAGAATATGTTGTCAGACTGATTTGCTGATTTATTAGGGTGGAAATGGCATCTCAGAATAGTTTTTATTTGACAGTTAGTGTTTTTAAAACTTAAAAAAATTTATAAAGGTACACGGTTACTGAAAAAAATTTAACAGTACTTAAGTGCATAAAGTGAAAATGCTCCCAAAATATGCCTGTATTCTCATTCACTGTTAAGTTCAGTGTGACACACAGAGACAATATATGCGTATACACACACTACACATGGAGATATTTATTTTTAATAATGAGAATGAATGCTGTGAACTGTCAGATGTCTTCACTAGTAGGGAGAACTGGGTAACTGGGATGGGAGAGACACATATATTACTATGTACCATTTTGTACTTTTTGAATTTTGTAATGTATAGATGTATTACCTATTTAAAGAAGAATTTTTAAAAATTCTTGAGGACAGATACAAGTGTTTGGGGCACTCAGGTACCCTCAGAATTGAGATTATTTGTGGTGTGGGGATATTTTCATATAATTGAGTTTTTAAAATTAATGTTAATATCACACATTTTGGGAAATATCTTTAAAATTTTGTTGGTAGTGTTGAAAAATAATTTACTTTTCTGGTTTTACACATGGACCCTTGTGTCACATTGTTTTTTGCTCTTTCCATGCAGAGGATACATGGTAATGGGTGACTCTTTCAACACTTCCTTATTCAAGCAAACTTTTCAAAGAGTTTTTACCAAAGATATGCATGGACAGTTTAAAATGGGCTTTGGTGGTACATTAGAAATAAAGGTAAGAACCAAAACTTGACATGTATGTTACCAAGAGAGAAATTTGTAGGCTTGATCATAATTTTAAAACATCATCAATCAAATTCAAGATATGCTTTAAAAATAGTGGTTATTTTGCATTAAACCTGGAGTTAGAGATTTGTTCACCAGAAAAATGTTCATCGTTAAATGTACAATGAAATTTTACTTGAGCATCCCTAACTAATTGTTAAAACAAGAGGAAATTATATAACTTTATACTCTTTTATATGAGTATAAAGTTATATAGTTTATACTTATATATAAAGTTATATAACTTTAACTCTATTTTTTGTTTATATAGGGTTTAACTTTTTTTTTTTTTTTGTGGTACACGGGCCTCTCACTGTTGTGCCCTCTCCCGTTGCGGAGCACAGGCTCCGGGCGTGCAGGCTCAGCGGCCATGGCTCACGGGCCCAGCCGCTCCGCGGCGTGTGGGATCCTCCTGGACCCGGGCACGAAGCCGTGTCCCCTGCATCGGCAGGCGGACTCTCAACCACTGCGCCACCGGGGAAGCCCTAGTGTTTAACTTTTTAAGTATAGGCATATCTCATTTTATTGTGCTTCGCAGATACTGCATTTTTTTTACAAATTGAAGGTTTGTGGCAACCCTGTGTGGAGCAAGTCTGCTGGCACCATTTTTGCAACAGCATTTGCTCACTTTATGTCTCTGTGTCACATTTTGGTAATTCTCACAATATTTCAAACTTTTTCATTATTATTAGATTTGTTATGGTGATCTGTGGTCCGTGATCTTTGATGTTACTATTGTAATTGTTTTGGGGCACCATGAACCGTGCCCATTTAAGACAGTGAACTTAATCAGTAGATGTGTGTGTTCTGATTGCTCCAGCTGCTGGCCGTTCCCTTGTCTCTCTCCCTTTTCTCAGGCCTCTCTACTCACTGAGACACAGCAATATTGAAATTAGGCCAATTAATAACCCTACAATGGTCTCTAAGTGTTCAAGTGAAAGGAAGAGTCCCACATCTCTCACTTTAAATCAAAAGCTTTGCGAGGAAGACATGTCAAAAGCCAAGACAGGCCAAAGCTAAGTCTCTTGGTTCCAAACAGTTGGTCAAGTTGTGAATGCAAAGGAGGAGATCTTAAAAGAAATTAAAAGTGCTACTCCAGTGAACACACAAAGGATAAGAAAGAAAAACAGCCTGACTGCTTATATGGAGAAAGTTTTAGTGGTCTGGATAGAGGATCAAACCTGCTACAACGTTTCCTTAAGCCAAAGCCTAATCCAGAGCAAGGCCTCTCCTCCCTTCAATTCTAGGAAGGCTGAGAGAGGTGAGGAAGCTGCAGAGGAAATGTTTGAAGCTAGCAGAGTTGGTTCATGTGGTTTAAGGAAAGAAGCCAGCTTTGTAACATAAAAGTGCAAGGGGAAGCATCGAGTGCTGATGTAGAAGCTGCAGCAAGTTATCCAGAAGATCTAGCTAAGATAATGAATGAAGGTGGTGGCTACATAAAACAACAGATTTTCAATGTATATGAAACAACCTTCTACTGGAAGAAGATGCCATTGAGAACTTTCATAGCTAGAGAGAAGTCAGTGGCAGGCTTCAAAGGACAGGCTGACTCTCTCGTTAGGGACTAATGTGGTCGGTGAGTTTAAGTTGACCTAATACTCATTTACCATTTCTCGAGATCCTTGGGCCCTTAAGAATCTACTCTGCCTATGCTCTATAAATGGAACAACATAGCCTGGATGACAGCATATCTGTTTACCGCATGGTTTACTGAATATTTTAAACCCACTGTTGAGACCTACCACTCAGAAAAAAAAGATTCTTTTCTAAATATTACTGCTCATTGACAATGCACGTGGTCACCTAAGAGCTCTGTTGGAGATCGACAATGAGATTCAAGTTGTTTCCATGCCTGCTAACACAACATCCATTATGCAGTCCATGGATCAAGGAGTAATTTCAACTTTCAAGTCTTATTTTTTAAGAAATACATTTCATAAGGCTATAGCTACCATAGACAGTGATTCCTCTGATGAATCTTGGCAAAGTAGATTGAAAACCTTCTGGAAAGAATTCACCATTCAGATGCCATTAAGAACATTTGTGATTCGTAGGAAGAGGTCAAAATATCAGTCTTAACAAGAGCTTGAAAGAAGTTGATTCCAACCCTCATGGATGAGTATGAGGGGTTCAAGGCTTCAGTGGAAGATGTAACTGCAGATGTAGTGGAAACAGAGAACTAGAATTGGAAGTAGAGCCTGAAGATGTGATTGAATTGCTGCAATCTCATGATACAACTTGAATGGAGAGGAGTTGCTTCTTATGGATGAGCAAAGAAAGTGGTTTCTTGAAATGGAATCTACTGATAAAGATGCTGTACAGATTGTTGAAATGACAACAAAGGATTTAAAATATTACATAAACTTAGTTGATAAAGCAGTGACAGGGTTTGAGAGGACTGACTCCAATTTTGAAAGAAGTTCAACTGTGGGTAAAATGCTATCAAACAACATTGCACGCTACAGAGAAACTGTGAAAGGAAGAGTCATTCGATGCAGCAAACTTCATTGTTGTCTTGTTTTAAGAAATTGCCACATATATCCAGACAAAACTCTAATTCAAAAAGATACATGCACCCCTATGTTCATAGCAGCACTATTCATGATAGCCAAGACATGGAAACAACCCAAATGTCCATCGACAGATGAATGGATAAAGAAGATGTGGTACATATACACATTGGAATACTACTCAACCGTAAGAAAGAAAGAAAGAAAGAATGCCCTTTGCAGCAACATGGATGCAACTAGAGATTATCATACTAAGTGAAGTAAGTAAGAAAGAGAAAGACAAATATCATATGATTTCACTTATATGTGGAATCTAAAATATGACACAAAGGAACCTATCTACAAAACAGAAACAGACTCACTGACATAGAGAACAGACTTGTGGTTGCCAAGGGGCAGGGGGCTGGGGGAGGAATGGAGTGGGAAGTTGGGGTTAACAGATGTAAGCTATTATATATGGAATGGGTAAACAACAAGGTCCTACTGTATAGCACAGAGAGCTGTATTCAATATCCTATGATAAACCATAATGGAAAAGAATATATAAAAAAGAATGTGTATATTTGTGTAACTGAATCACTTTGCTGTGCAGAAGAAATTAACACAACATTGTAAATCAACTATACTTCAAAAAAAAGAAACAGAAAAAAGAAATTGCCACAGTCACCCCAACCTTCAGCAACCACCATCACTCTGATCAGTCAGCAGCCATCAACATCGAGGAGAGACCCTCCACCAGCAAAAAGATTATGACTCACTGAAGGCTCAGATGATAGTTAGCATTTCTTAGCAATAAAGCATTTTAAAATTAAGCTATGTATATTGTTTTTTAAGACATAATGCTATTGCACACTTAATGGACTACAGTGTAGTATAAACATAACTTTATGTAACATAAAGTTATATAACATAACTTTGTGGGAAATAAAAAAATTGGTTTGATTTTCTTTATTCTCAATATTTGCTTTATTGTGGTGGTCTGGAACCAAAACCACAATATCTCCAAGGTATGCCTGTGTAGTTTTTTTAGGGCCAAATTTGCTTATGTTAGTGCTAGATTCTTTAATTGCAGGAGTTGGTATCTAACTTAAGAGAAACATTTTCTGTTCTATTTGGATAATCAGTAATTGTTTTTGGTAAGTTGTTGATATTATTCAATTCTATCATTCATTTCAAATTTGGGATTCAAGAAACCCAAAGGCTTAGTGTTATTTATAAGTGTCTTTCAAGCACATTGATTTTGAATTATTAAATATTTCTTGTTAATCCTCTTATTTCATCGAATGCTTGCTATATGTCCAGCATTAAGCTAGGAAATTGTAGAGATCTCAGGGAATATCTAAGGCACAGGTATTCTTATAAAGAACTTATTCTTGATAGAAAGACAAGATTAACACATGTGATTGAATGAAACAATAGTAGATTTATAAAAGAGCTGTAAAGGTTTAGGGAAGAAAAATGAATGTATGCAGGATACAATTTATCCTAGATGGTTTACAGTGACTTAGAGTGGCTTTTGAAACATGGCAGAGTTTAACTTGGTTGAGGAGAATGATTTTAGGAGAATCAGCATGGTATGTTTGGGAAAACTGCCCAGTGAGAGTGGATGGTTTATATTGGAATGTAAGTGAAATAGTTTTAATTGTGTGGTTTGGTTGTAGTTTGGAGATGCATGTGTAGGCAGAAGAAGCCCTTATAGGTTAATGAAGAACAGTGTTTGGGGTAAAATTTGTCTTGATAGTGGTATTCAAGATTTGTCAGGAAAAAGAATCTCATGTAAGAAAACTTGAGTTGGGCTTCCAAATTTTTAGATAGAAGATAACATTAGCTTAAATTTTGGGGTTAGTGGAGATTGGAAAGAAACCAGTCTTGGTGACAGATTTTCAATGGGAGTTAAAATAGAAGATGGTACACCAAAGTGTACTAGTCATTCCTTGGTATCTGTAGGGGACTGGTTCCAGGACACTCCCCCCACACCACCACTGCAGATGCTCAAGTCCTCTATAAAATGGTGTAATATTCTTATGTAACCTACACACATCCTCCCACATACTTTAAATCATCTCTAGATTACTTATAATACCTAATAAAATGTAAATGCTATGTAAATAGTTGCCTGTGCACAGCAAATTCTAGTTTTGCTTTTTAGAACTTTCTGAAAAACTTTTTTTCAAGTATTTTCAATCCGAGTTTGGTTGAACCTGCAGCTGTGGAACCCACTGATATGGAGGGCTGACAGTATATTCTTATTTTGCAGACCTCAAGGGAAATAAAGATTTCAGGAGCTATTGGACCCTGTGTGTCTCTCAATTCTAAAGGACCCTGTGTGTCTGAAAATGTAAGTCATCTTTATTCTAAAAAGAAAATGCAGTTAATTCTCAGGGCAGATCCAAGAGAGACCTGGGGTGGCAGTCTATAGCATTCCTTTCAAAATTATTGTGTGGGCTGTTTTTCAGTAGAATGTGGCTCAGCTTCCATTGGTATACCTCTATTTGTTGTTGTTCTTTCCACATACCCCTTTTCCCATCCACCCCTAAATTAAAACTTTTGTACTGTCACCAGTCTTCTATTTTTTTATACCTAAGTTATTCCTTGCCGAGCGTGCCTGAAAAAACAACAACTATGATTTGGAAATTTGGAGACTCCTGAAAGTCAAAATTAATTCTGAAATTTTTTTCCTTAGTAGAATTTCCGTCAAAGTAGCCAGCAGTTTTAAGCTTTTAAGCTTCAATTCCTTTATTTTCTTTTATCACATCTAGTGGACATATAAGGCACTTTGAAATGGTAGAATCATGTAGCTGTGGAGAGGATTATGGGACAAATAACAAAGTGTGCAATCATCTTTACAATGACAGAGTTTAAAAATTAATTTTAAGCAGTTTGCATGGAAAAATTTATATCTAAGAAGTTTTCTTGGGAATTAGACTGCTTAAATTACACAGTTCTGATCCAGAGAACCTATATTCATATATGCGTATGTTATATGTTAAATCACTATCTCTTTACACAGATTAGTTGGATAGAAGGATAATGTTACTTGTAATTACTTCATTAAATGGTATATATTTTTAAAGTCTACAATATGAAGAACTTGTGTCAATACTTTTGTAATTTACTTAGCAAGAATTTGAATTAATTATAATTTTATTTGTGTAAAAATTGCTTAAGTTTATTTCATGGTATATTTATATGATCTTAAAAAAATCTTAAACCTCTAACATTTATTGAATTAGTTAGAAACCTGAAATAGATTTTTTCTTACTGGTATTTTTTTCCACTTTTTCACCTTTATATATATATAGTAATAAACTATATTCTCTGGTTTTCAAACAGACTATGTTTTATTTTTACAGGAGATAGGAACAGGTGGCACTTGTCAATGGAAGATATGTGGACTCAGTCCCACTACAACCTTAGCCATATATTTTGAAGTTGTCAATCAGGTATGACTTTATATATGTGAATACTGAAATGTATATTTGAAAAAATACTTAATTTAGGCCATGAATATTTCCAGAGCTTATGACCCAAAGCTTATTCTGTTTTGGAGTTTTTGTTTGTCATTTTCCGTTTCTCAAGGCTACACTCCTTGGTGAGAGGATATACTATAATATAGATGTCAGGGAAACCTGCATATGCCCAACCTTGGGCAACCCAACTTTTAGTCTTAGTTTTCTTTTGTTTTTAATAAAAAATTGAAGCATAAACAAAATCTTAAATTCTGTTCTAGTTATGCATTTTTGTAATTAGGTATCTAGTTTCTCCTAGGTGTCTCAAGGTATATAATGATATTTGAGTCCTCCTATGAGAAAGTTTAATATATCAAAACTTATAGAAAAAGATTGGAAGGTAAAGATGCCAATATTTGGAAAAATTTTTTTCTGCTGCTGCAGGAAATAGTTATCATATTAAAGAATGATATAATGGATAAATTATTGACTTATATACCAATAGTTATTAGGCATAAAATGAACCACAATGTATTAGTGGTCAGCCTTCCTAAGACAGGTGCAGGAATTTTTTTTTACAATTAAAATTTGTGAAAAAGATAGTGCCTCTTATTGACAAACAGTTACAACAGCAACAAAGCAAAAATGTTGTCAAAGGGCATGAAGAAAGTTTCCCTATTGACCACCCCACTATTTCTTTCTGAGGATCATTATCATATATTACTCTTGGTCTCTTCTCATTAATGGTTTTCTGTTAGTCATCTCTTCATCATGTGATTATCTTCCTCAAAGCTCTGTTTTCATCTTATGTACCTAGGGGAGGAGAACTTAGCTCAATTTCTTTTTCTTTTTTTAAATTGAATTGTAGTTTATTTACAATGTTAGTTTCAGGTGTACAGCAAAGTGATTCAGTTATACATGTATATTTTTCTATTCTTTTTTCAGATTCTTTTCCCTTATAGGTTATTATAAAATACTGAGTATAGTTCCCTGTGCTATACAGTAGGTCCTTGTTGGTTATCTGTTTTATATATAGTAGTGTGTATATGTTAATCCCGAAGTCCTAATTTATCCCCCACCCTTTCCCCTTTGGTAACCATAAGTTTGTTTTCTATGTCTGTGGGTCTGTTTCTGTTTTGTATATAAGTTCATTTGTATCATTGTTTTTTTAGATTCCACATATAAACCATATCTTATGATATATGTCTTTCTCCGTCTGGCTTACTTCACTTACTGTTGATTATCTCTAGGTCCATCCATGTTGCTGCAGAAGACATTATTTCATTATTTTTTATGTTAGCTCATTGTCTTTTTATCCAGTTACTATTAGGCAAAATTGCCTCACTTATGCCTTTTCTTATCTGTTAATTTCTTTGCACTTCTCCCTTCATTTTGTTTTTTCATGTTTCTCTGAATTATATATTACTTGAAATTATTATATTGTATATATATTAATATATATATTATATATTAATTATATTATTATATATTAATTTATATTAATATATATTATATATAATATATATACTTGAAATTATATATTACTTAGGAAATTGATTTCCTAACTTGACTCACTCCTCTTATCCTCCATAATTTTTCTCCTCTCCCAAATCCGTTTTTTTTTCACGTGGCAAATCACCACTGTTTTGTATGCACTGGAGATAATCATCCTTCTGATAGATTTTAGAATGAATTTTGTTAGTGCTAGGATATGCAGTCCATGACTATATGACAACAATGTAATAGATCTTGCTTAGATTCTACTCTTTTATATTTATTTTATATTAATATATATTAATATATATTATATATAATATATATACTTGAAATTATATATTACTTAGGAAATTGATTTCCTAACTTGACTCACTCCTCTTATCCTCCATAATTTTTCTCCTCTCCCAAATCCGTTTTTTTTTCACGTGGCAAATCACCACTGTTTTGTATGCACTGGAGATAATCATCCTTCTGATAGATTTTAGAATGAATTTTGTTAGTGCTAGGATATGCAGTCCATGACTATATGACAACAATGTAATAGATCTTGCTTAGATTCTACTCTTTTATATTTATACAGCATAATGCTCCAATTCCTCAAGGAGGACGTGGTGCAATCCAGTTTGTGACTCAGTATCAGCATTCAAGTGGGCAGAGACGTATCCGAGTGACCACCATTGCTAGGAAGTAAGTTGTATTTGTTAGAGATTTGATTTACATATCAAAACTATTCTGGGTTGTGCTCCCAAACTGGCTTCCTATTTTGAGTGACCTTTTGGAATGAAGTTAGTCTGGAAAGAATTCTTAGATGAGGTGAGTCTAGAAGTGAACAGGCTTTTGGTTTTTTTCTGTTTGTTTTGGACTTGATTGTCTGGGTAGGAAAAGTGTTGGTCAGTATAAAGTTAACCTGATTTAGGCATAGCCTAGAAAATGGACACTGAAGGCATTGTAACTCTCATTTTATTGAACTGTATTTAAACTCTAGCTTCATTTCTGAAAACCATGAGACTATTTTGGTGAGTGACGGACATGGCCTAATGAACAGTGTTGTGTTGGATGGTTTGTTACTTAGCAGAGGGTAGTATGTAGAGAGATTTATTGTCCTGCTGTAACTTTGCTTTGACTTAAAATCCTAGATGAATGTTAAGGGAATACATTATTCCTTTGAAGAAAAAGTGCCCCCTGAGCTTTCCTTTAGATCTGTTCATTTGCACATCATGAACTTGGAAGTATTGATTCTTGGCGAACATCTCAATTTATTTATGGCCCCTCAGCACACACCCCCAACCCCATATGCACGTATAACTTAACTTGGAATTCAAAACATTTACTTAAGGAAACAACTGGACATACCAATTTGAGGGATATTTTATAAAGCCACTGGCTTAGACTCTTCAAAAATGTCTTAGAAGGCGAAGAAAGTATTAGTAACCAGTTCAGATTAAAGGATACTAAAGAGAATTACATCTAAAGCCAATATATGATCCTGGATAAAATCCTTTCAGGAAAATTTTTGCTATAGAGGACCTTGTTGAGACAATTGGGGAAATTTGAATATGGTCTACATATAGGATAATAGTATTTTATCAATGTTTAATTTCATTAATTTAGTAATTAATTGGGGCTATCTAAGAGAATTTTTTTGTTCTTAGGGTACACACTGAAGAATTTAGGGGAAAGGATGATGTATCTGTAACTTACTCTCAAAAAGTTTGGCAAAAGAAAAAGTGTATGTGTATGAAGGAAAAGAGAATGATAAAGCAGAATGTTACATTGCTAACAATTGATAAATCTAGGTGATGGATATATAGGAGATTATTCTACTTATAGCTTTATGTTTGAAATATTCGTAAAATGAAAAGTTCTAAAAAGAGTTAGGTTAATCATTCAAGAGAAAGGGAACTTTTGTCATGAGAAATTTTTCATGGGTTTATATATTTTCAGTGTTTTACACAGAATTTATGAGGCTAGTTGTAGAGAGATACTATGTGTGTTATGGTGCCATTTATATCATTGTGTCTCACCAAAGCACCCACTCTTTCAAATTAACTTCTCCTGACCATTTTCAATCATCAAGGCTTATTTTTTTTCTTTATTTATTAGAAATATGACTTTAGGGGCCTAGGCAAGTGCATTTGTTAAGTGAATAAGCCATATGAAAATAAAGGACTCAAGTTCCTGAGATACAGTCAAAAGTTATCCTATATTTATAGAGAAAATAACTTTGATCTGGAAAGTTTGGTTTGAAACTAGTTGTAAGAATCACAGTGAAGGGGTACTGAAAATACAAAAGACAGATTTTACAATGTGAACAAACCCTTTAAACTTTAAGAGCAAAATTTTAAATTTATGGCTAAAGAACTTTTAAGTAGTAAATTTTTATGTGCTTACTTGCTAATTTATTTTCACTACTGAACCATTATATTGATATTTTCAGAAGAAAAATGTCACCTTTATGTTTCAGTTTGAAGCAAGTGAATACCATGGTCATACAAGTTGGGAAAATACCAATTTAAAACAATTTTGTTTTTGGGAATTCCCTGGTGGTCCAGTGGTTAGGCCTCAGCACTTTCACTGCCGTGGGCTCGGGTTCAATCCCTGGTTGGGGAACTAAGATCCCACAAGCCGTGCGGCATGACCAAAACAAACAAACAAAACCCAGCTTTGTTTTTAGCTCTATGATATTTTTTAATTAAAAAATTAAAAAATAGGGACTTCCCTGGTGGTCCAGTGATAAAGAATCTGCCTTCCAATGCAGGGGATGCAGGTTCAATCCCTGGTTAGGGAACTAAGGTCCCACATGCCGCTGGGCAACTAAGCCCGTGTGCCACAACTACTGAGCTTGTGCGCCTCAACTAGAGAGCCCGTGTGCTGCAAACTACAGAGCTCACTTGCTCTGAAGCCTGCGCGCCACAACTAGAGAGAGAAAACCTGCACGCCACAATTAGAGAGAAGCCTGTGCACCGCAATGAACAGCCTGTGTGCGGCAACGGAAGATGCTCAACGAAGATCCCGTGTGCCACACCTAAGACCCGGTGCAGCCAAAAAAATTTTTTAAAAATTAAAAAATAACTATTAGTATAATCGCTAAGTGTTCAAATTGCACTAAAAATAACTTTTGAAATTACCAGCTCTTGGGACTTCCATGGTGGTCCAGTGGTTAAGAATCCGCCTTCCAATGCATGGGATGCGAGTTCAACCCCTGGTTGGGGAACCAAGGTCCCACATGCTGTGGGGCAACTAAGCCCATGCACCACGACTACTGAGCTCGCACGCCTCAACTAGAGCCCGCATGTGCAAACTACAGAGCCTATGTGTTCTGGAGCCCGTGTGCCACAACTAGAGAAGCCTGCGTGCTGCAACGCAGACCCAGTGCAGCCAAATATATATATATATAGTGCTTTGCATGGTGTAGCTTTTAAAAAAATAATTACCAGCTCTTATTCCTTTATTTATTCTCATTCTTTTCTGCCTCTTGGTATTTCGTTAGACTGAGATAATTCGTGGGTATCAGTCATCTGGAAAATATTTTTAAATTTTTCGTCTATTTGAAAAAAATTAAAAATAGAGGAAGAAAGGAGAAGAATTTTGAAAGTTGCTGCCGGGATTTTCTTGGGATCACGTCTTACATCTTTGAGTCCTGTAAAAGGGGTTCAACTTTTCACGAAGTCTATAACTATTGCCAGAATTGCTTAAAGTGAGGTACTTTAGAACTAAGATCAGCTGAAGTATTACAAAACTCTGTGAAATGTTAAACAAACAAACAAAAGTTATTGCTGGGTCTACCCAAGATCAGTTTGGATTAGATTTATAGAACATGTGAATTTAATAAATTACTGCTATTTTGTATGTAATTTCTAATTTATCCCTTAGACTAAAATTTTTACTTATTAATTTTTAATTAGTTTTAGTGTGTTAATGTGGAGAGAAAAGAATATATAATAATTTTAATTATGTAATTTTTATCACTAATAATTGAATTAAAGACCAATGAGAAAATATTCTGATACTTTATTCATTTTCCAGTTTAGTAAATGACAATTACTTAGTCTGGGAGAAAACTTTATTTTTTATTTTTCTATTTCAATATTTTTGCTTTTATAAAATTGAAGAAGTGAATTTTTAAAGTCTGATATACCAACTTGTGTATCTATGTGCATATGCACACACATTTTTACATGTAAAAATCTTAATGTTTTAAGGAATGTGTTTGGAAATCGACCTTTACAGTTATTTTAGAGAATTTTATTAGGTTTGGATATATTTTTCTGAAAAACAGTGACTACTATGCTGAAACTACTACTAGTGATTTTTTTTAAAGCTAATTTTTCTAGGTAATATTGGAATTTTGAAATATTGAAGTAATTTTCTGTATCTTTTAAATTTAAATCTGTGTGACAGCCAACTATGATATCATGAATATAATAATTTAGCAGCACTTCTTGCTTTCTTCTTCTTGTCTTTAGCTGGGCAGATGCTCAAACTCAAATCCAAAACATTGCTGCATCTTTTGACCAGGAGGCAGCTGCCATTCTTATGGCTCGGCTGGCAATATATAGAGCAGAAACAGAAGAAGGTCCAGATGTGCTTAGATGGCTAGACAGGCAGCTCATTCGACTGGTAAGAAGTAAACATCATACTTTTCTAGATCCGTATGCATTTATTTGTAGTCAATTATTTTCTGATAATCTCTTTCAAGGTACTTGACAGTGTAACTGAAAGTCCGTATGAGGGACTCCTAGTTGCTGAGAAAGGCATAGTAATGGATAGCAGAGTTAATTTATCTCTTCCAGTAAATGAAAATGTCTTTTTTCCTTAAAATAAAAGAGTGACAATTATGTAACCTATTATTGTTATTATTTTGGGGGGCTGATATGAAATTAATTCCCAATTTAATCCTAAATTACTATATCTGTTTTTACTGCTTTTTTGCATATTTTCCTTCATTGCTGTGGTTTAAATTTTCTATTTTCATTTTAATGGAAATTTTAAGAGAAATTAATTAGGATATAAAAATTATACACATTAACATATAAAAATATAGGCAAGTCTTTTTTATCTGGATCTAGATTAACAAAGTGTATGTTAGTAAAGTTATTGATAATGATGATTTACTTGAGCTTTTAACATGTCAGGAGCCCATTACTTTCATTATGACCTAGAATGATTAGTTCTGTTTTTTTTTTTTTTTTTTTTAAATATTTATTTATTTATTTATTTGGTTGCACCAGGTCTTAGTTGCGGCACGCGGGCTTCTTAGCTGTGGCATGCGAACTCTTAGTTTTGGCATGCATGTGGTATCTCATTCCCTGACCAGGGATTGAACCCAGGCCCCCTGCATTGGGAACTCAGAGTCTTATGCACTGTGCCACCAGGGAAGTCCCAAGTTCTGTTCTTAATGCTTCATTTTCACTCAGCAAATTCTGGCCTATAATTTCCTTGAAAGTACTTCTTCAGTTCACCCTTCAGCTCAGACAGCCTGTTGAGAACTCTCTCTGCCAAGCTATCAAATTTCTGTTTGTAGCAGGAGGTTTTTGTGCCCTTTGTCTAGATTTTCACACAGTTTTAAAAACATTATCGAGGGAACTAGTTTTTGTTTAATAAAGTTAGCCATTTTTTGTAGCATCATCCAGAGCTTTTATTCTTTCATTTCTGAGGGTGTTTTTACACTAGCACCTCTTTGTGAATAAAGCAGTCTTATGACGACATCAGCCTATCTTTTTTTAACAATAGGCATGAAACCTCTCTTGGAGTCAACCACTGATTGGACACCATCAGTACAAATGTCGACATAGTTCCTCCAAGGTGGAGTTTTGTTTCCATATAAGAAGATCAAAACATTAAATATATTTTGACCTTTGCTTGTTTAGGGCAGCAGAAAAGTTCTCTTGAGTTTCACTATTATTTAGCAACTTGACATGACATTGGTGAAATCCGTTGACTCATCAGCCTGAATAGAGAAGCTGTTATTTTTCAGCTAATTACACAAAACTCTTCAGCATCATGTAACATGTCACGAATGCATCCACTTGTTATATTGTTTTAAGATGGAACCTTTTCAATTTCTCAGACTTCATCTTGTCCTAGCATTTTACTTACTGTTATTTTACATGTCATTGTTAGCGCTCATCAACTATATGACTTTTCCTTTTCTAGATAATAAATTTTGCTCTGAAGTATCTTGCTTCCTGAGCCTTTTCACTGATTGTGACTTTGTTTTAACAAACACTTTATTGTTTTGAGAGTCTAAAAGCTGTTTGAAGTAATCAGCGCCTTTGTCAAATGATTATGATCTGTAGTAAAGTACTTTTTCCATTTTGCTGGAGCTATTACTACATTTGTAGGCTGTGACATGACACAAAATTGGATAGTACAACTTGGCTTATCAGCCCCACGTAAAACCCACTGATAAGTAGCTTTCGGTGTGAAGATGGACTTTTTCTGGGTTCTATTGTATGGGTTTAGTGAAATGACTCAGAAGACTGTAATTCTTAGGAATTCTCTGTAGGCTTCTGTCTAGTATCTTTCTCTTCTCACACCTCAGCTTCAAAAATTGCTATATTGTTTGACATTCCTGTAAAACACAAATGCTAATAAAATATAAAATAGACTGGTCTTGTAAATAACTGAATGAGACAGTTGCAAAAAGTACAAAATGATAAAAATCTCACAATATAATTCAATTCTAAGCTACATATCCTGCAGTTTGCACCATTTACAACAGCAGCAAGTTGAGGGTAGAAGACAGGCAAGTCATGACATAATGAAAATTATACTCTGATCGTCTGTCACAGCAGTATAGCTTGTCTGTTCCCATGAGTCAGTTGGCAACTGTGTGTATAAGAGGGGATTGGTGGAGGTAGTTTCGGAGGGAAAGGCTGACATCATCAGACTGTTGCCAGGCTTTCTTTGCAAAACAGCTTTCATCAATTATCCATGACCCCCCCTTGTCTTGTGTCAAAAACTGAGAATGGAGTTATCCAAATGAATATAGTCCCACTGCCACGTGAGACTAAAAGATCTGCAATGAAACTGCTAACAGGATAACTTGGAAACTGCGTCACTGTGGCTGGCATCATATGGTGTGCAAAGTTCAAAAAATAATTTTTAGGGCTTCCCTGGTGGCACAGTGGTTGAGAGTCCGCCTGCCGATGCAGGGGACACGGGTTCGTGCCCCGGTCCGGGAAGATCCCACATGCCGCGGAGCGGCTGGGCCCGTGAACCATGGCC